>NW_020838002.1:10874312-10985566 GCF_003676395.1 Aethalodelphis obliquidens | reverse complement strand
GTGTGTGTGTGTGTGTGTGTGTGTGTGTGTGTGTGTGTGTGTGTGTGCTGGGATTCAGCTTATTTATTATGTGACTCTTGTGAAGAGACTTAAGCGCGCCCAGTAGAGCTGGCTGTGAGATGCCATCACTTGAGTGGTGGGCGAGGTTTGAAGCAGCCCTAAACGAAACGCGGTGGACGTGTGTCACGGTGCTGTCCAGCCATGTGCACTCCTCACTGACCGCGACACAGACCAGGGGCTTTCACGCCATCATCGGGGCAGACACTACAAAGCAGCACCTGAACCCTGCAGAGGACCTGTGCGGGGGGCGTGGGACTGAAGGAGCCGCGCAGGCCTCGCCCCAGACACCCCACTCCTCCTCCCCCTCCTCTGGCCCGGACACCCCCACACTGCACCCACCTGGCCCTGTGGCCAAAGGTGAGCAGACAGCAGGGAGAAAGCAGCCAGGCCACCGCTCCCTAAAGAAACCTGCACAGCCTCCAAAAGTACATCCCATTCTCCAAGCAAGTACGATATGCAGGGATTTCAGCGTGTGCCCGTAGAAACAATATCGCTGCTTTCCTGATTAAAACTATACACAGAATTTGTCCTTGATTAATTTGAGATTGTTCATTAGTTGCTTCACTGGGGGGGTGGTTGTCCTCCCTAAGTATACAAGACGCATCCCAGAGTGTGCGGGGGGAGGGGCCTCCCTCCCCCATAATCCCCTTCCCTTCCCTGCACACCTGAGGGCCCTGTGCTGCGTGCTTCTGCGGAACTTGATGTCTTAGACATACATTTGAGAATCCAAGGGTGACGAAACACACAAAGGGAAAGTGAGACTAAGGGCTCCAATTCCAGCAGCACTCGTGTCCAGCAGAACCTTGACGAAACCCGAATACCTGGGAGTCAGTACAGACACAGCAAGAACAGAAACTCACACTGACCACTGTGGTTGCCGACTGCAGATGTACTTTTGTTTTTTGGGTTTTTTTTCGGTACGTGGGCCTCTCACTATCGTGGCCTCTCCCGTTGCAGAGCACAGGCTCCGGACGCGCAGGCTCAGTGGCCATGGCTCACGGGCCCAGCCGCTCCGCTGCATGTGGGATCTTCCCGGACTGGGGCACGAACCCGTGTCCCCTGCATCGGCAGGTGGACTCTCAACCACTGCGCCACCAGGGAAGCCCTGCAGATGGACTTTTAAAAATCATTGGCAATGTTACTGATGCATGCTTTTTTTCACGTTCGTGTTTGGAAAACATTTTACTTATTAGTGCTGTAGAAGCTTATGTGTATTAGGTGAGGATGGTCCCTGGCCTCAAAGTATAACACAAAGGTATAATAAATTCATAAAATACACAGGAATGCCTATTTGCTGTGCTAGGTTTTCGTAGGATTACAGAGACAAGAATGACGCGGCAGAACCTGCGTGGGGAAGGTGAACGTTATCAGTTAACTCTGTCTGGACAGCCCCCTCCGCTCGGAGAGGTGGCAGTGTCCTCCCTCTCGCTGGGCACCCCTCTGCTGCTCTGGGACCCCTCCCACAGCCCAGTCCTCCAGAGTTAGGACGGACAGCTCCTTGATCCTCCCCGTGGCAGCATTTCAACCACTGCTGCCTTCCCCTGACTAAATCTGGTCTCTTCTGGGTGAAAAGAAACAGTTCACTCCATTCCCGCTATGACAGAGCTGGAGTTCTCCTGCTGGCCCAGTGGAACCCCTCGGAGCCCTCCAGGTTGCCGAAGAGCTGACGGGGAGGCCCTCGCTCTCCGAGCCCACACCCATGTGTCTGGACGGTCCAGGCGGTCCAGGTGCGTGGGGCGAGCTCTACCACCTCCTCTGTTCTCAGCCCGTCCTTTCCTGCCCTCACAGAGCTTCCAGTCTCTCTGTTCTGCCTGCCAACGTGCCCAGGGCATCCCAAGTGCCAACTGAAAGAGATATCTTGCCAGTCATCACCTGGCACCAAACCAAGGGGTCCTCCCAACCTAACCTTCTGGCTGCTTTGAGGTCCGCTCCCCAAATACCGGAGATGAGACAGCACCTCCCTTAATCTTTCATTCCTTCTGCTTCCTCTGACCCCAATCCATTCTACTCTGTATCAGAGACTTTACAGGCGAGACAAAGATGCCTGAGAACTGTTTCTATGACCTAAGAGGGGAACTACATTGGTCCAGGTGGCAGGAGGTTGCCCTGCGCTCCTGGCGGCCGCATGCACATCACAGCAGCGGATCAGAGGCAGGGCCCCCCACTCCGGGCCTTCATCTCTCAGGAAGCCTGCGTTGTGAGGAAGACAATGCAGGCGAAGGGACAGAAGTACGTCCTGTAAGGAGGGAGCATCACATAGGATGACGTAAAAAAAAAAAAAACTACGAGTAGAAGACTCAGAATTCTTGAATGCAGCCGAAAGGCCAGCACTTAACAATAAGTGGGTCTCGGGCTTCTCTCCCGAAACGCCGGCACAACTGCATACCAAAAAATCACACACACACACAACACCAAGAAACGTGAAAAGAGAAGAAAGCGACCTTCTCTTACTGAGGTCTTATTTCTTAACAGGATCAAGTTAGCAAAGTAACAGTGACTCAGAGAATGCCCTCACCTATCACTAATTACCTAAATCTGGACGCAAGGCAAATCTCCCATCAGAACCAGGCTCAACTCTTCACAAGCTCCAAGGCAGCCCACCACAGCTGCCCAAATCTGCCACAAGGTGGCAGCACACGATGCATTTCTCAGTGGACCAGGCAACTAGCAAGGCTCCCAGCAAACTGTGGCCATAAATTACCTAGAGTGTCTGCTCTCCTTGCCATCCTCCCCAGTGCTTGAAGGAGACTCGGGAGGGTCTGTTCCATTTCGCTCCTTTGGTCAGGTCAGAATCAGGTCCTTCAAACCTCTGCAAATGCTTTTAGCCCTACAGCTTTAAATTACAGATGATGACACGGCCTCTGGCCCATCTCCTAAAGATCAGACCGACTCAAGATTTATAAATGTTCAAAGATGCAGGTTCAGGCCCCAAACAAAGGAACTGAACGGCTGGGAGGAGGAAGGAGAGGTGAGAGGGAGCGAGGGGTGAATCTGTAAAGGTTTGCTCCCCACTTGCGCTCCCTCCTTGCTCCCAAGCCAGTTAACAAATTCACTCCACTTACACAAGGAAGAAAAACACTTGAAACTTCCATCATCCCTACCACTAGTTTCAAGTCTTTCAAATTCTTTTAAAGAAAAATAATTTACCTTGGTGGGACTTGCAAAAAAGTGGAGGGGGGTGGGAGGGACTACTGACAAAAGGGATGTCGCCTCCTCTCCTGTGCATTAATATTCCATATTCCTGGGATGATTTCCACTTTCACAGTTTGACTGTTTTATAACAGATTTGACGCGAGAGAAGACAAATGGCCTCACAAAGGAAAGACGACAAATCATCTCACCGCTTTTAGCGGGGTCTTCTCTTTACTTTTATTTATTTTTATTCTGTGGCTGGGCTGCGGAGCTCTCTGCCTTGCTGGCGATGTTTAATATTAACGCCAAGCCCCCGCGATGCTGGCAATAGAGTTGGCCCGTGTTGTGTTTGTGGCTTTGTGACTGCTGGCTTCAGGAAGATGAAGCTCCTTGTCCAAACAGCAGCCCCTCTAACAGCTCCTGTTAAAAGCCAGGGGATGCTTCGCTGCTTAGACGTGAATCACTTCCTTCAACCCCAGGGAAAGGGAGGCTGACACTGAGTTACATTTGTATCCTTATCAGGACCTCTGCCCAACGACGCAGGGCCGGGCGGGAGCGGGCGTATGACGCTTCTCTCAGCTCCAGTTTAAGGCTACTCCGAGGGGGTCAAAACACACAGAAATCAACAAGGATATCTGTCCTCAACCCACAGAGTTTCAGCAAGGCATTCCATTACTTCTGGTGATATATTGGAGGACTAACTTTACCAAAAATACCCAGTCCTAATCCGAACATAAAAGCAGCAACTACCGAGCACACGAACACTGGCAGTACCTCTGGGCGGCCGCGCCCCGGGCTGGGCTCAGCCTGCAGGACACAAAGGCCACCATCCACACGCTCCCCCCAGGGTGCGACCGCCCCTGTTCTGTTTCTGTTCTGCCCTCTTGGTCTTTTTTATCTTCCTCCCATAGCCCTTGTCCTTGGGTTCTGTTCTAGGCCCTCCTCCCTTCTCTCTCGACCCCTCCCCTGGCCAACTCATCCACGCTCTCAGCCCTGCCCGTCTCCTGGGTGCAAAAGCCGCCTACAGCCGGAGTGCCCACGTCCCACCTTGGCACTGCGTCCAACTCCAGTAAACTGGCCGCTGACAGCACCAGGCCCTGCAGGGCGATTCTGCCGCCTAAACTACCTTTGTTAATCATGGCAGCAGATTCTCTGTCTTCCATGTCCAACACTTAACTGTTTAATGGCAGGAAGCTACAAAGTTATAGGTACCAACATCACATTTTCTGATTAAAAAATAAAATCCTCCCTGAGATAGGGATCTTGTTTGGACAGTTCACTTACATTAATTGACAGAATGCAAACTGGTGCCCTCCATCTGTCACTCTTTCTTGGTTTTTAATGGTTTCCTTCAAAGAACTTCCTCCTCTCCACCGTAAATCAGAGGAGAGAAATTTGGAAAAAAGGTTTCTCCCAGACACCTGCCAGGGCACCTGTCCCCAAGAGGAGTGCCCAGGAGCCCTCAGCTTCCGGGTGTCTGCAACAGGGCCACCCCCCACCCACGCACCTCGGTTCACCAGAGTCGCTTCAGTCAGCAATCTGATGACCTCGGCCAGTTATGGGACTGGTTTTTAAAAGCCTGGCTGCTCTGTGCAAAACGAGCGGTTTGCGTTTCTGCCCCTGGAAGCTGGTGACTCTGTTTTGCTGCCCGGCTATGTGCCTCCCCTGCAGGATGGAGAGCTGGGCGAGGACAAGGAGGCTGAGCGCCGCCAGCGCCGGCAGGAGAAAATATGTATTGATTTGTCCCTCCTTTTAGAGGAGCACGGAGCGTTGAAGAACAGCTGCTCCTCTCTGCAGCCTTTCACATTACACGCGCCACAGAAGGCCCAACCCCCACCCGCCTCCGGGAAGCAGAAAGGGGTGGCTCCTGGGTGCCAGCGGCCACTAGGCTGCCTGGTCCACGGTGCGGACTCCCAACACCCCAGGCCAGAACGCCTCCCCTTCCTCGGATCCAGTAATTTCCCTCTCTGGGCTGACGTTTCCTCATCTATATTGGAGAAGAAAGAGCCTTCAGTCTTATTTACCTTTTAAGTGGAGGTACCCAGAGGGTAAAACAGTTAATGTTTACAAAGTGTTCTGCTCCCCAGAGGAAGACAATGGATAAAACACAAGGTGTGGTTGGCTCATTCAAGACCTCGTTTCCAGGGTAGTTAGTAACAGCTTCCCATTACAAATGCCCCGCTTCCTAGCACCTGGAACTCAAAGTACACTCAGGCAATGCCCTTTATCTAAATATCCTTTTTTGCTGTGACACTTAATACCAACACTAAAAATAACAAAAGGAAATCAAGGACTATTATGCCTTGTTAATGCACATACAGGAGCCATTCCAGAAATGTCTTCTTCTTAAACCAAACAAATCCTGAGAGCATTCCAAAAATGCTGACCTACAATGAGAACTGGTCATCACAGAGCCCTGTCTGAACACTCCATGTTTCCACAGTAACTAAAAATTTGTAGAAGGGCCACCAGAAACCAAACCCGGTATGGTTATCACAGCCAAGATGGGCAGGAGAAAACCGACAGTATGATACAAGTTTGTGGTGTACACTCTTGGGAGCAACTGCAATACAAGAGTGTTCTTGAAAGACCTTTTCCCAGGGTTCATCCTAAGTTAAAAGACCTCCAAAACTCTCTAAGTAAAGGATTGGGCATGACAAGTCCCGGAGCTGGACTCTCCTTATTTCTAGGGCTTTTCCAACGTGGCCAGGAGCGAAGAACAAACTATGGCGCCGGCTCTCAGGCGGTGCGACATCCTCGCGGGGAGACAGAGCCCGCAGAGTAATCGATTAGGGTCTGCACTGCCGGTGAAGTACCGTGTACAGGGTGCCGTGGGAACAGAGCAAAGTGCGGACGGTCCCGAGCTGTGCGGACACCAGCTCGACTCAAGATGTTTCCACTTTACGATGGTGCAAAAGCAATGTGCACTTATTAGAAACTGTACTTCCAGTTTTGAACTGTGACTTCTCTCTTCCCGGGCCGGGGATGTGTGGCAGATCCCCTCTTGTGATGCTGGGCAGGGCAGCCCCCGGTCAGCCACACGATCACAGGGGTGGACAACCACTCTGTGCCCAGACAGCCCTCCCGTTGTTCACTCTCAGTACAGTATTCGATCAATGACATGAGACACTCAACACTTTATTATGAAATAGGCTTTGTGTTGGATGATTCTGCCCAACTGTAGGCTAATGTGAGTGTTCTGAGCACGGTTAAGGTGGGCGAGGGTCAGGCGTGATGTCAGTAGCTTAGGTGTATTTAATGCATTTTCGACTTACGTTATTTTCAACCTGCAATGGGTTTATCGAGATGTAACCCCACTGTAAATCAATGAAGATCTGTATATTAGAGTTAGATGACTTGGAGAGATTTTAGGAAAAGAGGCAAGAAGCCTTTGTTCATTCATCTTATAGGAATTGTTTGCAAAAATAATCTTACCAGCAAATTGCTTACAAGCAACAGACTCATAAGCTGAAGGCCTTTAAAGGCACTTCAGACAGGAGACCTACAGCCAACTCTTCTCAGGTTTGCACAGAAATGGGTATGTCTGCGTTGCAGGCAAAGGGACAATGACATAATATGTACACATGGGAAAATGTAAATTTTGTTTATTTACCTATTTGTACAGATATCATTAAAACAGTCCTTCTCAGAAACAAAAAAATTACAAAGAACATTTCATTCTCAAGAATCTAATGAGCAAGAAGAACTATTTTCACTTTATAAAGAAGGAAACCAAGGCCCAGAGACAAGATTTCTTCAAGGTCACATTGTCTGCGAGCTGGGGCAGAACAGGTGCTCAAGGATCCCGAGTCAGTTCTCTAGCCCAGAGAAGGCTGACATCAACTGGGAAAAGACTTAAATTGTTTTGCAAATAAAACTTCTGCTACAAAAATGCTATACAGTAAGTAAGGCAGGATTCAATTGGAATCAAAATATATTATTGCAAATGTATGAGTATAATACCATACATTTTTACTAAAATCTCTCCAAGTCATCTAACTCGATAATACCAAACACAGGATTATAGTAAACATACGCATACTATTGTACTTTGACATATAAATGAAGCATTCTTAGCAAGAAAAAAACCCGAATAAGTGTTTTTGTGAATCATAATAAGTACTGTTAGAGAGTAACAAATAAAACAGGGGTTCCCTGGTGGCGCAGTGGTTGAGAGTCCGCCTGCCGATGCAGGGGACACGGGTTCGTGCCCCAGTCCGGGAAGACCCCACATGCTACGGAGCGGCTGGGCCCGTGAGCCATGGCTGCTGAGCCTGCCCGTCTGGAGCCTGTGCTCCGCAACAGGAGAGGTCACAACAGTGAGAGGCCCGTGTACCGGAAAAAAAAAAAAAGGGGGGGGGGGTTCAAGGACAAAAGAACCACACCTCAGTCGGGGGTAGGGAACCATTAAAGATTCTCTGAAAAGGCTGATGTGTACCAAGGACTACAAACCCTGCAAACAGGAAAGGATGCAGACAGGGCAGGGGTGAGGAGATGCTCCAGTTCCCATGAGCAGAATTAAGAGACACAAGCGGGAGGAGGAGGGAGTGTGTCCTGGGACCTCAAGGGCCGGCAGGACAGCACAAAGAAAGTGCACACCAAACCAGGTGATGAGGAGAGAAAGGTATCAGGGTGACAAATCACTGCAGGCCTTGAGTGGCAGGTTCGAGTATGGCTTTTACGCTGTAGGCGACAAGGAATGGCATTTCCTAAGTGGTATTTTAGGAAGGTGCAATCTGGCAATGATGCACAGAACTAATTAAATCAGACGGGGGGGTCAAGAGGCTGTTGGTGTTAACAGTCTATGTGGGAAGAAAAAAAATCTGGGCTCACAAAGAAGCCGTAGGACTGGAGAATAGAGACCACTGAATGATATACGAAAATAAAGTGCCAAGCAGACCAAAAGTAAGAAATCAGAAAAAAGTAGGAGAAAGTATCAGCGAACAGCTCATCCTGGGATCCAGGAGGGAGTGCCTAAGCATAAAAGCAATGAAAAACACTCCTAAGAAACAGGTGTTATATATTAGATCACATAAAAAGTAAAACTTACATATGACCAATAAAGATCGTTAATACCAACAGGTGAGCAAACGGGGAGAGCTACAAAAAATAGGAAATATGGTATATAATCATAATATGTAAAATTCACACAAACTGCAAAGAAAAATTAAACCCAAAGAAAAAATGGGACAAAGGATAAAAACAGCAATACAAATGACTAATAAATATACAGACTCTTCAAGGCTATGATTAAATGCGAAAATAAACATTAGATACTTAGCCCAGTGCCTAGCACACTGCAGGGCCTCAATAAAGGGTCACTGTTATTGAACTCTCCATATCAGCAAAGGTAAATGACATGAGCCTCAGGTGGGGGGAGGGGGGATGTTAATCAGTACAACCTATCACGAACCACTGAAAGTACATATATAACTGAATCACTTTGCTATACACCAGAAACTAACACGACATTGTAAAACAACTATACTGCAATAAAAAAAATTTTTTTTTAAGTTTTTGCCTTTGACCCAGGATTACCCTTCTACTCCTTAGAACCTATTCTAAAGATACAAGCAAAACCTAAAACATGGATTTCTATACAAATATGTTCACTGCAGCATTCCTTAAAGAGAAATAAAAACAATCAGAAATAACCTAAACGTCCAAGAATAAATATTCCATAACTGAATATTATAAAGTCATTAAGATGTCTTTAAAATATTTAATGGTATTAAAATGCTTATAATATAAAGTTAACTGGAAAAAGGGATTCAAACATATATGAATCTATCTTTAAAAAATATACACATAAAAAGTTCTGTAAGAAAATATATTAGTAGTAGTAATAATATTCAATTCCCAGTAGCAGATAACATGAATTTCCTTTGCGCTTTCAGTATTTTCCAAATTTTCTTCCATAAGAATTTGTTTTTGTTTTTAAGATTTTTTTTAAATACATTTATTTATTTATTCATTTTTCGCTGCATTGGGTCTTTGTTGCTGCACGCGGGCTTTCTCTAGTCGCGGAGAGCACGGGCTACTCTCTTCGTTGTGGTGTGTAGGCTTCTCATTGCGGTGGCTTCTGTTGTTGCTGAGTACGGGCTCTAGGAGCATGGGCTCAGTAGTTGTGGCTTGCGGCTCTAGAGCGCAGGCTCAGTAGTTGTGGCGCACGGGCTTAGTTGCTCTGCAGCATGTGGGATCTTCCCGGACCAGGGCTCGAACCCGTGTCCCCTGCATTGGCAGGTGGATTCTTAACCACTGCGCCACCAGGGAAGCCCAAGATTTTTTTTTTCTTTTTTTACGTGTGGACCATTTTAAAGTCTTTATCGAATTTGTTACAATATTGCTTCTGATTTATGCTTTGGTTTTTTGGCCTTGAGGTAATGTGGGATCTTAGCTCCCCAACCAAGGATCGAACCCACATCCCCTGCACTGGAAGGCGAAGTCTTAACCCCTGGACTGCCAGGGAAGTCCCTTTTGTTTCTATTGTACGGGAAAAATGTAGTCTCTAAGGAAAGAAGGTGACAGACACCTGAACCTGGAAGAAAGAGAACTGTCAAGAGCAAATGGACTGAATACACTGGACCAGGTTTCAAAGCTAATTATGAGGTTTAGGGTCTTTGGAATCAAAGAATGGTGTAACCATAAGAGCAGGCCTGGAAATTCAGTGATTCACACTAGCCCCGTGCTCCACAACTACAAAGCCTGCGCTCTAGAGCCCGCGAGCCACAACTACTGAGCCCGCGAGCCACAACTACTGAAGCCTGCGAGCCTAGAGCCCGTGCTCCGCAACAAGAGAAGCCACCACAATGAGAAGCCCGCGCACCGCAACAAAGAGTAGCTCCCACTCAGCACAACTAGAGAAAGCCCGCGCGCAGCGACGAAGACTCAACACAGCCAAAAATAAATAGAATAAATAAGCTTGCTGATTTCTTGAAAACAGAGGCAGGGGTCAGAAGCCACACTCCCAGATGCATAAACCAGCTCCCCTACAAACTTGCTGTTTGTCTTGGGCAAATTACTCAATTGCTCTCTGCCTCAGCATTCTTATCACAGAACACAGATAATGTCAACCACTTTAGTGGTTTCTCATAGGACCGAATGAAAATACATATGAAGAGTTTAGAACACTGTCTGACGTACAGTAAACGTTCAGTAAGTGGAATGGGAGGGAGTTCCCTGGTGGCCTAGTAGTCAGTATTCTGGGCTTTCACTGCTGTGGCCCGAGTTCAATCCCTGGTCAAGGAACTGAGATCCAAAAAAATAATAATAGGGCTTCCCTGGTGGCGCAGTGGTTGAGAGTCCGCCTGCTGATGCAGGGGACACGGGTTCGTGCCCCGGTCCGGGAAGATCCCACATGCTGCGGAGCGGCTGGGCCCGTGAGCCATGGCTGCTGAGCCTGCACGTCTGGAGCCTGTGCTCCGCAGCGGGAGAGGCCACAACAGTGAGAGGCCCGCGTACCGCAAAAATAAATAAATAAATAATAATAATAAGTGGAATATGAAGTTATCATTCCATGCCATTTCACTGCCAATCAGAAATAGGGTGGCAGACTTAGGGTGGATAAATCAGAGCAAAGGATGAACACAAAAACTGAGATGATCTGCACATCTTAGCAACCCAAGCTGCTCAGGTGGCTCAGTGAGCACTGTGGGAAATGTATTCATAATATGAATGGACAACTAATCTAAATTCAGGTGAAAAACATTAGCTGCTGCCTACCTCCTTGCAATTTACTTCACTGTGACTAATACAGTATAAGATATTACATTTCAAAAGACAATAATAATAGAATACAAAAACTTAAAAATAATAATTCCTTAAGAGAAACATTTACACTCACTTTAATGAATGTGAAATATCCCTTTGGGAGAAGAATAAGATTCACAATCTTTTGAAGAAATGATGGGAATTTGCCTGCAGAAATGAGCACTATAGTTAAGAAACCCTATTCTGAGGAAAGATTTATCTGTTCAGCATCTACAATCTCTTTCTAGAAAATGTGCTTTTCTCTCTCTACAACCTGCTTGGAACCAAGCCTTGAATTTGAGAATGCAAATTCTTCAGAACTGTGTGAGGACTGCAAACCAGCGAACCAGGAAATATGGAAGAAACGAGAGCAGTGCTTTCTTTGCAATCAAATTTTAAAACTCTGGCCCAAGTGTCAGGTTTGAACTTGAGAACGTTCTCTTTGTCCTTTCTGACGTTTCTGGAGGAGGAAGGTCCCAGGCTCGCTCCGTGCTGGACGCCATCTTTAATGATGATATATGGGGTCCTTTCCCTTCAGCACTGCTGGGGGGTCAAACGTGGGATGCCGCCCTCCCGAGCATCAACAAGCAAATTATAAACTGTGTCAATCCGAGTTAATGCAAAGCTGTAATCCTCTTTAACAAGAGATCAAATCACTGCCATGAGTTATGTACATTCTGTAATCTGATAAGGAAGAGAGGGAACCTCTAATAAAAGAGTAATGGGAGCCTTTAATGACGCTGGGGAAAGACAGCACCAGTGCAAGTTTCCAGCTCGTTCCTGCTGATTAGATCAATGTTGCATATTTGCTCGGGCTTGTTTCACCTGTCAGAACAACCTGTGTCTTTTTAGGAGATAAGAAGCCTCAGAGAAAACATCTATATCTTAACCATTCTTGCTCTCAAGTTTTTAACCAACGAAAAATGCTCTGTGGAGGGTAGTTCTGGGGTTATTAGCTGATGTGTTCTCAAATGCTGAGCAAACTTCCTCAGAATATTTCACCACGATTCAGTGCATTATGGCTAATAAAAAAGGGTTTGTGTGGGGGGGCGGTAAAGTAGGTAACGGGGAATCAAAAATGGTCTAAGTAACCTCTGGATTACCAATTAGGGAGAACAGAACACCATCAGGAGAGTGGTAGAATGTGCCCATACTTAGGGTACAGACCCACACACAAAAATGGCACGCGGAAGATAAATTGCCTGTACAAACTCTATTATACCGCGGCGCCTCAAGAACAACGTGGCAGTGATGTTGACAAAGCACTTTACAAGCCTGGATTACATTTGTACATTTCTAAAACTCCAGATGTAAAACAATAACGTATTTGGTGCTTAGCAGTTATCATTAAAGGAGTCTCTCCTTGTTCTTTCTAAAGCCAGTAGCTTTACAAAAGGAGAGGGGAAAGTGGTTTTTTATCTGGGGGCAGAGAGTGGGGGTTAAAATGAAAATTTTTGCTGTTCCTACTGAGAATTTAAGTTCTTTGCAAAGGAATGGAGTACCTACAAAATGTTGATATTGCTATCATTTTTGTAATAAGAAAAAAAGCTTCTTAGGAAAGAAAATACAATAACCTACCCTTTCAATGAACAGTACCAGAACTGGGTTTATCTAATAAATGCTCTCTGAAGCAGCAGTAAATGCAAGGCAAACACCAATTTTCTAAGGCACCAGGCTGACTGCTGCCACTTAGACCTGTTCTGTGCTGACTACAAAACCCACGCTGACAGAGTAAGCACTCCCCATCCCAAATCTGGGGTGGTGGCCAGTTTTGAGGAACACATCTCGACCTGTCTCAGAGTCTTACTCAGAATTTACTTCTCCTACTTGTCACACTAGCATTTTATTATCTGACCTACATCTACCCAGCAAACGAAAAAGAACGAACTTCTTTAAAAGTCTGCCTCAGAGGGTCTTTCAAAAACAGAGGCAAAACCCCAGATGATTATTTCCACAACCGACAAATTCATTTTGTTAGAACCATAATAAAAGATCACCTGGATTTTCACTTCACCCTCCCTCTAGTCTAACAGCACTCCAGGGCTTTCACACCATGTAAAGTGAGCTCTGCTTCTAAAATGTCCTTGGTAAGCTTAGAATAACTTCAATAGTCAGAGAAGTGAACAGCAATCCTGTAAATCATGCAAGTAACACACTGACCTGTTCTCAGTGGTGACAATATGCTTGGAGGGATTCTCTGCCAATGAGACATCAAGCCCTTTGTCCTCCTCAGCCCACTGATAACTCTGCCTCTACAGCATCACATGACACTTCTGCCCTCTTCGCACAGATGACTCTGAAGGGCAAACAGGAGCTGCTCTGGGAGATGTGCTGCCCCGTGCCAAGAGTACCTGAGGGTCCAGCAAAGCCAGCAATCCTTTGTAGACTCGTGGTAACCCCTCTCTCGCACGCAACACATGATACAGGGGCAAAGTTGAATTTCTTTTCTTTCCTCCCAGTACTGAAAGGCAGCTATGCTAACCACCATACCACCAACCCCTCTCCTCCCAGTACTGGGAGTGTTCATCAGGCCTGCAATAGAAACCACCTGCCTACCTCCTAATACCAGACCAGCAAAAGTGTCAGGGGTCACATGAGACTTTCACTAGCAAAGGAAACCTGAGGGCCTGTAAAGGCATTTAAATCCGTATGCAAAGCTTACCTAGAGACGCCCCAAAGGGAAATCTGTAATACAGGAGCAAACTGGGCTACTCTGCATTTAAAAAGACTTTTTAAAACATAGATTGCTTGAAGAGAAAATTTCCTAGCATGAGAAAAGAATATGTATCAGCAGAAATATGAAGATGCCACTACCTTTCTAAAGATCCTTTTACAGACAGTACTTCTTCCTCCACTAAGGGTATTTTAATACCCTGTGTTAAAGACCTCTGCTCTCTCTCCCTTAATGAGAGCTATGTTCCAGTCTCAATTCAATTTGACCAAGTCCAAATTTGAGCTCAAACTGGACAATGGACATGGGGGATTCAAGGATGAGTAACCATACTGGGATTCCCCCCTTCTCCTCTCTTTATTAATACTGGGTATTAATCCAACTTAGGCACATGCGTGGAACAACAAATTGGACCCAAGACACAGAAAGAGAAGGGCTTCTCTCTCCAGACCTGGGTATGTTAGGAACCACAGGTAGAGTGGCCTCTGAGAATAAGAAATCAAAAGGGCTGGAGGGGCTTCCCTGGTGGCGCAGTGGTTGAGAGTCCGCCTGCTGATGCAGGGGACACAGGTTCGTGCCCCGTCCGGGAAGATCCCACATGCCGCGGAGTGGCTTGGCCCGTGAGTCATGGCTGCTGAGCCTGCATGTCCGGAGCCTGTGCTCCGCAACGGGAGAGGCCACAGCAGTGACAGGCCCACGTACCGGAAAAAAAAAAAAAAAAGGGCTGGAAATTTTGTTATGTAATTTTTCACCATGATTAAAAAAGGGGAGGGGTGGGCTGGGACAGAAGCTACTTGGGTATTCAAAAGCCAGTTTTATCCAAATGGCTCACAGGGCAGAAGCCTTAAGGCAAAGAAGCTCTTTCATTTATGTAATACTTCAATAGAGAAAATCAGGACCTTCCCACCTCCTCTTTATATTATAGATATAATTTTCAAAATGAACATGTCCTATTCTGTTGATAAAAAGCAATACAAATTTATTGTAAAAAAAAAAAATCAAATACTACAGAAATAATAGACTAGAAAATAAAATGTGTCTTCTACTCCACCCTGCCCAGCAATAAACATGTGAAGAGTTTGGTGTACACTGTTTTCAGAGTTTCTTATTTTTTTTAGTGACACTTAATATGAATGCATCCTCATGGCAGGAAATTAGAGCAAAACAGAAGTATGAGAAACAAAAAAAGGTGGAAATCTCCCTTTGCCCCTTCCTCCTCCCAGTCCCTTCCCTGTAGGTAAACATTTTAAATATTACTGATGTGTAACATATCCATACATACGTATACATACACAGCTGTTTAATATTTATTTTAAAAACATAAATGGATATTACATAAATGGATGTTTCTTTTTCTAGTTAACAAAATAACCTGGAGATCTTGCCATGACAGTATAATATATTTTTTTGTAAGGCATCACTTTTTCTTCAATCGTACACATTTATTTACTCAAAAGTAGGATTATGATATAGTATTCTGTAGCCTATTTATTACATTAAACATTATGTTAATACGTACAGCTCCACTTCCTCCTTTAACAGTTGCTTATAACTTCAATGAATGATTTTCTGTGATTTTAACTAGTTCCCTATTGATGGTCATTTGGATTGTTTCTTATTTTTCCCCATTATAAACAATGTTGCAATAAAGATCCTTGATACAAAAATATTTGCTAACTTGCTATTTCCTTAGGTCTCCTTAGGTCAATTCCTAAAAGTGAGATTTCTCTGGGTCAACAGATATTTACATTTAAAATTTTGAAAAACATTGCCAAATAGCCCTCCAAAATGATTTTGCCATTTACATTCCTAACAACAGTAAATGAAAGCGTCTGTTTCCTCACACCATCGACATTAGTGATTATCACTCTTTTAATGTTTTCCAATTTAATAAGAAAAAAATGAAATCTCATTATTTTAATATCCATTTATTTGATTAACGAGATTGACAGTTTTTATATTTTTTGGCCATTTGCGATTTTTCTTTTACGATCTCTAAGTTTGCTTGTTGACACGCTTTACCCATTATTTTTATTGGGATATTCTTAGAGATCTGTAAAAACTCTTTCCATAGCATTCTTACACAGTAATGTTACATTGAACTTTTTCTTCCCAGTTTGTCATTTACTTATAACTTTGTTTTTGGTATCTTTTTCACTGTGACTCTTATGTAGTCATAGCTACTAGTACTTTCCCCGTGGCTTCTGGCCTTCGTGTCATGCTTACAAAGCCTTTCTCTACTTCAAAATCATAAAGAATTCTCTATTCATACATGCACACCAAGAATGACATATCTGTAACTTTGTTCTACTCTACCATAGATGCAACTATAAAAATGGGTTGAATTTTCCCAGAAGTTTACCTTCAATAACTCTATATCATTGTTTAAAAAAAAAAAAAAAGAATGATATATCTGTAACTTATCAAAACCAGAACTATTCACTTGGAGAAAAGTATCAATAGTATGCACTGATGCTGAAATGAAAGTTTCCCATTCCTCAAATTTTGTGGCATACAAAGTGAGAAACCAAATAGAACAGTGCTAGGTTGTTTCCAGTTATGGAATTACCTAAACAAAAAACAAAACAGGCCAAGCTATGACGGGCTCCTTCTTAAGATATAGTTTTAAAAAAAAAGATACTACCTAACACTACCTATGGGCCCTGGAATATTTGATACCAGAAGCAGAAAGAGCTAATACTCACTTACTCTGTCTATAGTTAGTCTGGCCTATTCAGACTCTGGAGCACAAGCAGTAACGTGGATGTCTGCCTCTGTGTCCTTAAGAAACACAATGCAAAGGGAGCGTACTTGGTAAAAACAAATGCTCAGTTCTCTAGCTGTAACACTCTTATTAAATTCCTTGTTACAAAGTGGCTAAACCAGCGGGAGAACAATGCTGATAATTAGCAGCGTCTACAAGGGATAGCTTTTTCCCCCACTAACACCAAATGCCACACAGTTACCCAGCAAACACATTCCCAACCCCTCCTCCCTTTGCCTGCTCTACCTGAAGTGGCAACATAACAGAGTTATGACCAATGAGATATGAGAAGTTGTTTTTGGAGGGCATTCTGATAAAAGAAAATCAGTATGGCTGACACCACTCCTTTCCTCTTCTTCCTGCCTGGAATGCATACTTGATGGCTAAAGCTGCAGCAACCACCTTGCAACCACAGGGGGAGGACCAAGGTATGTTGGCCTTAATACTACTGAGAAGGGAAAAGCCATTGCCAGTAATTACCTGCCACCCCTAGGAATATTCTGTTAGAAAAATAAACTCCCATTTGCTTATACCTCTGTAGTCATATTTTATGTTTCTTGCAGACCAAGCCCAACATAATCCTAAATAATAAAGTCGTTTTCAAATAAACTTTATGTCTAGCATATAGCAGACCCTTAAAAACTATGAGTGAATAAACAAGATTCTGGGAAACTAAGTGTCCGGGGGTATCAGGTGATTCAAGAAAAATCCCAGCTAGGAATGACAATCGATTTCTAAATGATCTAGTAGTACTATATTCAAAAGATGCCACCAATACTTAAACTAGATTTCACTTTATGCCTGGGATAATAATGTTACCTTAATGGATTTTAGTTTTTAAGTGCCTAGTTTTCCTTTTCTATTGAAGTAATTTTTTCATGTCATCCTGACAGAGAACCTAAGAAGCATTCATTTTACTCTATTATTTTTTTAATTTGTTTTTTCTCTTGCTTTTATTTATATACTTATTTACTTATTTATTGGCTGCGCTGGGTCTTCGTTGCTGCACGGGCTTTCTCTAGTTGCGGCAAGCGGGGGCTACTCTTCGTTGTGGTGCACGGGCCTCTCGTTGTGGTGGCTTCTCGGTGGCTTCTCTTGTTGCGGAGCATGTGCTCTAGGCGCACAGGCCTCAGTAGTTGCAGTATGCGGGCTCAGTAGTTGCGGCATGTGGGCCCTAGAGGGCATGGGCTTCAGTAGTTGTGGCGCGTGGGCTCAGTAGTTGCGGCGTGTGGGCTCAGTAGTTGTGGTGCATGGGCTCTAGGACCCACAGGCTTCAGTAGTTGTGGAGCGGGGACTCAGCAGTTGTGGCTCTTGGGCTCTAGAGCACAGGCTCAGTAGCTGTGGTGCACGGGTTTAGTTGCTCTGTGGCATGTAGGATCTTCCTGGACCAGGGCTCTGAACCTGTGTCCCCTGCATTGGCAGGCGGATTCTTAACCACTGCACCACCAGGGAAGTCCCTCACTCTATTATTTTTAAAAACAGATCAGACCCAGAAATAAATGGAAAAACAAACAAACAAAACCCAGCCAGACAAAGGCATTCATTTGCAAAGCACAGGAGAGTGCAGGAAGTCACAAAGATATGCGTATAAATGGACTCAGCGCCACCCGTAAGCTATTTTGTACTCAAAGCACTGAACAAATGCAAACAAAAAATTGATAATCATCGTGTTCAACTAAACTTGCACATCTACTACTTTTCAAGCAAGGGGGGAAATCTGATGGGGTTTATTAGCAAACTAAATACTCTCAAATAAAAAGGTTGAATGTAGCTTGAGGGATAAAGCTGGCAAAACCCACATGTGCCTACATTATGACCAATAATTTCACTTGGTGAAGACTTATGTTTTAAAGTGTCTATCACAGCATTACAACAATGATAATTAAAAACAATTTAAATTTCCAACAATTAGTGAATGGCTCAATAGGTAATATAAAAATATTACACAGTCACTTAAATTTTTGAATAATTTTAATGACATGAAATGATCACAGTATACAAAATATTTAAAGAAAAAATCACAATACAGAATATAATTCTATATTGTTGAATATAATTTTAATTATATAAAAATAAAAACAAGAACATACTAAAAGGGGACTCAAAGACTGAAAGGAAATATTCTGAGATACTAAAAGTGGTTGTCTCCTATGTATGGGTATGTGTATATACACACATTTCCAACCTCTATACGCTGAGAGAGCCTATGAACAATGACACCCAGAACAATGAGCACCCCAGCACCCAGACCTTAGGTTCTAAAAACCACAGTTCACTAAAAAGAGTGAGAACTCCCTGGAGAAAGACTGACTCCAGGGCTGGAACAGAGAAAATATAAGATGAGCCTAGAACACCTAGCTGTGGTGGAAAGTAAGGAAGCACTCAAGGAATAATTGGGGACATCTCAAAAAGATGCAAGCCAGCTTGAAGGGGCTTCTGTTAACCTGAGATAATTTTAAATCAAAATAAATAATGACAGTAACAGATCATAACTAACTTGAATAAAATAGGAGAGCATGAATCCATACTGATATAAATGAATAAATAAATGCTAAACAAATCAAGGAGAAGGAATATGGATAGATAAATAATATTATAAAAATATTATGATGTAGTAGAATGCCAACTAATAAATACAAAAGGAATGATTCTTTAAAAAGTGGTTATCTCCGAATTGAGTACATGTATACATTTTCTTCTGTACACATTTCTAGTTTCAGCTTTGTAAAATGAGCATGTACTTCTTTTGTAAAAATACCCAAAATAAAAAAAACCTCAACAGCAGCCTGAACAAACACAACATAATGCAGATCTCTAGAGCAATCTCTAGACCCATTTTTAAAAGGAGAACATATGCATAAAACCCCCAAACACATGAAGCAAGTGTGTGTGCTGTCCTAACCCATCTGTCTAGAGAAGAGCTCCGATGTCCTAGGCAGGTGGCTAAAGTTAAAAACAAAACAAAACAGCAAAAACAAACAAAAAACCCACCAGAGGCAGCACTGAGATTTACGGGAATTTTGTTTTGGTCTTACAGTAATGATGGGAGTGAAGAGATGTGACGAGGACCCTTGCTATGATGCCAATGACAAATGGTTCACTGATAAGAAGAAATGGAGAGGGCGACAGGCTGTAGAACAGGTCAATATCGGGCTGTCATGAAGCCATTTGAGACATATAATTAAATCTATTACTCACCTGGCATCATCATTCATTGTGGTATGGTCAATAGGTGCCATGAAGCTCAGAAGCCTGCTAAGGACGTGAAACCTAATAAAGTAGGAAACAAACAGGCAGCAACATCAGTAACTATTAACCTAGAAAAGGAAATACACCCTACCAGGTAACAAACTCCAGAACTGATCACAGGTATACCTGGCTCCAGAGTGCAACAGGGAACAATTCATAGGCACGAACCACTCACGACCATAAAAACACTTTTTCCTTAAGACTACAGGAGAAAAGTGTGATAAAAGCACACTGTGAATGACAGTAGCTCAACAGAGCTCCAACGCCCAAAAAATGAGTAGATAGACCTGTGCCCTTGAGCAATCTACTAGCCCTTAAACATCACTCCAGACAAAGACAACGAGGAGATGACTACCTCATCTTCCCTCCTCTACACACATCTTAATCATTTTTCAGTGTCATTAAAGCTACCTACTGGCAGTAGCACAGGTAGTGGCATAACATTCAAATGGAACACCTCACCACCACCATCACTCACTAGCTCCCTGAGTCAGAAAAGGCTTCTAGAATCACCTTCACTCACTAGCTCCACCAGGTCTTTCATTTCGCCGTTTTTTTTTTTTTTTGGCTGCATTGGGTCTTCGTTGCTGCACGCGGACTTTCTCTAGTTGCGGCGAGCGGGGGCTACTCTTCACTGCGGTGCGCAGGCTTCTCACTGCAGTGGCTTCTCTTGTTGCGGAGCACAGGCTCTAGGTGCGCGGGCTTCAGTAGTTGCAGCACATGGGCTCAGTAGTTGTGGCTCACGGGCTCTAGAACGCAGGCTCAGTAGTCGTGGCACACGGGCTTAGTTGCTCCGCGGCATGTGGGATCTTCCCGGAGCAGGGCTCGAACACGTGTCCCCTGCATTGGCAGGTGGATTCCTAACCACTGCGCCACCGGGGAAGCCCCTCACCCATCTTCAAATGACACATGCAACTGAGTACATAAGAAGTCTGATCCTTAGATCTTCAGTCAAGGTGTTACAGAAATTTAAGTTATGTCACCTCCATCTCCCACCAATAGAAAAAAAGGGTATTTTTGTACAAAGTGCTTTGAGATCCTCTGGTGAAGGGGGGCTGAACAAATATTTGACCTTATACAGAAGAAATTACACCAAAGAGAATTCAAAGAAGGTATCCCTTTCTGTTCATTATAAAAGGAGAAGCTGAAGGACAATATGCACAGTATATTTGTTGGCCAAAAAGTTCATTTGGGTTTTTCCATGTTACGGAAAACCCAAATGAACTTTTAGCCCAGCCCAATAAAATTCTAACCAGAAAAACTTGTTCTTGGGCAAAACACTATCCACAAAAAAATATGATATAAATATTTTCACATGTGTAATGTTTTACAGTTTTAAAAACATTTTTACACACATCAAAGAATTTGATTCTCTACTACACCACCAATAGCCAAGCCTCCCAAATTTCACTCATTTTTTTAACAAATGAATTTAAAAGAATAATAGTGATGAGATTTTTCCCATTATAAGAGTAATACAAAAAGCATAATTCATTACAGAAAATTTAGAAAACAAACCAACTGGGCACACACAAAAATACATACATAGGGGCTTCCCTGGTGGCGCAGTGGTTGGGAGTCCTCCTGCCGATGCAGGGGACACGGGTTTGTGCCCCGGTCTGAGAGGATCCCGCGTGCCGCGGAGCGGCTGGGCCTGTGAGCCATGGCCGCTGAGCCTGCGCGTCCGGAGCCTGTGCTCCACAACGGGAGAGGCCACAGCAGGGAGAGGCCCGCATACAGCAAAAAAAAAATAATAATAATAACATACATAGTTCTTCCACCTAGAGAAGAACTGTTATTAATATTTATTATTATTATGAGTTTAATATTTTGGTTAATTATGTTCATTTTATTTATTTAATTAATTATTATTTTTTTTTTTTTCTGCAGTACACGGGCCTCTCACTGTTGTGGCCTCTCCTGTTGTGGAGCACAGGCTCTGGACGCGCAGGCTCAGTGGCCATGGCTGATGGGCCCAGCCGCTCCGGGGCATATGGGATCTTCCCAGACCGGGGCATGAACCCGTGTCCCCTGCATCGGCAGGCGGACTCTCAACCACTGCGCCACCAGGGAAGCCCAATTATGTTCATTTTATATAGAAATCCATACACACACATAATTTCATATCTTTTTTTTTCACTTAGCATTGTATCTCAAAGCTATATACAAAATTCCAGGAATGGAAGTACCATAACTATATTTTCATATACTTGAACATTCATATTGCTTCCAATTCTTCACTTTTTGTAAGATGCAACAAAATATCTGTTCACTGTACATTTTTTAATGTCCCTATCTCCTAATTATAAAAAATAATATAAAATTTCAAATTCCAAAATGTATAGAGAGCTGACAAGTTCCCTGTAGTCCTATACCCCAGAAATAATCACTGTTAATTAAATCACTGTTAATCATTGTTAAGTTTGTCTGTGGCATTCTCCATATATAAGACAAATATAAACTTTATATATTTTCACATAAAAATGAGACTGTAAGATACTTAATATTCTGCATTATGCTTTTTTCCGCTTTGTCACATTCTATTCTTTTAAATAGTTACAGGATATTCTGTCGTGCCAATATAATTTATTAAACCTCCTACTGATAGGCATTATACAGCCTATCCCCTTTAAAAACCATATTAAACAGTGCGAAAGTGAAGACTTTTCAAAACTTTTAGAAATTTATTTTATTGACACATAGTTGATTTACAAAATTGTGTTAATTTCTGCTGCATAGCAAAGTGATTCAGTTACACACACACACACATTCCTATTCATATTCTTTTCCATTATGGTTTATCGCAGGATATTGAATATAATTCTCTGTGTTATACAGTAGGACCTTGTTGTTTATGCATTCTATATATACTAGTCTGCAACTGCTAATCCCAAACTCCCAGTCCATCTCTCCCCCACTGCCCCCCATTTGGCAACCACAAGTCTGTTCTCTATGTCTGTGTCTGTTTTGTAGTTCATTTGTGTCATATTTTACATTCCACATATAAGAGATATCACATGGTATTTGTCTTTCTCTTTCTGACTTAGCTAAAGTGAAGATTCTTTTTTTTTTTTTTTTTGTGGTACGCAGGCCTCTCACTGTTGTGGCCTCTCCCGTTGTGGAGCACAGGTTCCGGATGAGCAGGCTCAGCGGCCATGGCTCACGGGCCCAGCAGCTCCACGGCATGTGGCATCTTCCCGGACCGGGGCACGAACCCGTGTCCCCTACTTCGACAGGCGGACTCTCAAACACTGCGCCACCAGGGAAGCCCGAAGATTCTTATATATAAATTATTGTATGTTTGTTCACACATTTCTATGGGATAAATTTTGAGATGTGGAATTGCTTTGCTGGTGAATCGAAAAGTATGCATATTTAAAATTGAAAAAGTAAGCTAAATGCCCTCCCCAAAGGTTACGTTAATGTACAAGAATATAATTATTTACATAACCTTTTTATTTAAGTATAAAGTGTAAGTACAATTAATAAATGTATTTTAATGTCTTTAGGCTTCGCCAAACTTCACTGTTCATCTGAAAAAATGAAAACTGTTCTTGGCTGTGTCCAAATACAGGTTTAATTTACTGTCTAGACAAAGACTATGAACTACACCTTATAGTTGTGTTGTCCAATCCGGGAGTCACTGGCCACACGTGGCTACTGAGCACCTGAAATGTGCCAAACTGAGATGTGCTCCAGATTTTGAAAACTTGAGATGCAAAAAATGTAAAATATATCACTAATAATTTTTAAAACAATAAATTGTTGAAATAATATTTTTTATATATTGGGTTACGTGAAATATATTATTAAGTTCACTTGTTTCATTTTTTCCCCTTTTCAATTGTGGCTACTAGAACATTTAAAATTACGCAGGTAAAGACATTTTTATTGGATGGCACTGCTCTGTGGAATACCTTTACACTTTAGTAAAATATATTCAATAACTATTAGCTGCATGATGAAAGACAGGCTTTAAGAAGTAATCAGATTTAGTAATGTGTACTTAATACAATGCATTTTACCTAATCTCAGTGCTACTGAGGATGGATGCATGTTTTAGTATTAAAATACCTTTTACCAACCATACTAAGAAGAGATAAATATAATTTTGTTGCAGAAAAATAGACAAACACAAAACACAGTATGACATCTCATTATTAAAGACCCGAGAGCTTCATTCATTTACATTATGAATTCTGCTTAAATCATGATCAAATCCACTTACAGATAATGCTGAGTAAAAGACTGATAGTCAATAATTATAATTACTTCCCAAAACCAAAACATTTCTTTTTTTTATAAGTTATTTTCCAGCATCCAACTAGCAAATTGCCACACCCAGTCTGACCAGGATCATGCCACTGACCTGCTACCATTTAAACTAAGGTTTCCACAAGGTGATGTTCATCTTTGCTAGGACATTTCTTCTCTCTCCAACCATATCACACAAAGCAAAGCTTGCTCACTGGTGGAATCTAGTACCAGTGATGACAGTTGGCACATCCCACCAGCTCTTCTGGGGGTCTAATTTAAGGAAGTTATTTATGCTATTCTCATCTAGCCTGGGCCCCTTGTTAAATCCATCATGGCAGAATTCTAATGTAGCCAAGGTACCATTTTGGTGTCTGCAAAGGTCCTGGCCAGAGAAACAACTCAATAGCCACAGGTTAGAAGCATGGGCTCTGGAATCAGACCAATTAGCTCAAATCCAAGTTTGTGCTTGCTAGTTCTGTAACCTGGGCGAGCTACTTACCTTCCGAACTACTTTACATGAATGAGCTAATTCAATCTGCATAACAATCCTATGAGATGTGCCTTTTATCATCATGCTAGGTTGACAGATGAGGAAACTGAAGCACAAAGATGTAAAGTATCTTGCCCAAGGTCTAAAGGCCAGTAAGTGAAGTGTCAGATTTCAAACCCAGACAGTTTAGCATCAGAGCCTATGCCTTTTCTACCTCGGCATGTAAATTGCTTTGCAGTGCCCAACAGAGTTTTATAAATGTTAGTTGTTGCTATTGCTAACAAGATCACTCTGATTCTGACCACATCCCGCACACTGATGTTCACAAAGAGAGCCAGGTGAATACTGATGATAAAACTGCAAAACAATTCAAAGCACATGACCTTATTTATTACTTTTCTTTTTACTTCTTATTTGGCAGTAATTTTAGGCTTATAGAAAAGTTGCAAAAATAGTGCAGAGAACTCATGTATATCCTCACCTAGCTTCCTCTAATGTTAACAGCTTACACAAGTACAGTGTAATTATCAAAATTAGGAAATTAACATTGGTACAATACTATTAACTAAACCATAGACCTTATTCAAACTTCACCCATTTTTACCCTAGTGTCCTTTTTCTTTTCCAGGATCCAACCTAGGACCCCACATTGCACCTAACTGTGGTGTCTCCTTAAGTCTCCTCCAATCTGTGACAGGTGCTCAGGCTTCCTTATTTTTCAATGACTTGCTACAGTCTTTAAAGTCTGAATTCTGAGCTTGACCACAATCTAGCGCTCACTTATTCATACAGCCTCATCTCCTGCCATTCCCCCATACTCAGTTTAAGTCTCTGTCAAAACAAATGCAGTTCCCAAAACGGACGTGTACACTCTCAGGTCTGTATTTTGGCAAACATTATTCTTTGTGGCCTTTCCCTAGGCTCACTCTTCCTAGTCTGCTCACTTCACACTGTGAAGTGTGGATGCTGCATCTTACAGAAAGTCTTACCTGACAAGCGTGTTAATTTTACTGTTATAATCATCCAAAAACATGTCTACGAGGCACTACGGTAGACGGTTAAGGTTGGAACTGTCTTGAAAAAACAGTGCAATACTTGCCCTCAAGGGACACACGATTATAGCTACTTGCCCTAACAGTTTTAAAACTCATAAACATATGATAATGTAAAAAAGGCATTTTTGGCCACTCTCAGTTCTTTTGAAGAGCGTATATTTGCAACAGCAACGTCAACAGATAAACACAAGAAACCAAAGAAACTAATATTTTCGAATGCTTCCTACGTACCAGACATATTCACCTTGTTTTAATCCTCAAACCAAATCTATAAAGTAGGGATTAGTATCTCCACTTATTAAATGAGAAAAGTGAGGCTCAGAGAATAAAGAGCAACCAAAATCATAGAGCCAGACAGAGCCAGTCTCCTGATCTGAAATCCCGGGCTCCTCCCTCTAGAGAACATTTAAAGCCTCACAAAGCTATTAAATTAATTAATTAGAAGTACAGTTGATCTACAATATTATTAGTTTCAGGTGTACAACACAGTGATTCAATATTTTTATAGATTATACTCCATCTAAAGTTATTATAAAATAATGGCTATATTCCCTGTGCTGTATAATATATGCTTGCTCCTTATTTATTTTATATACAGTAGTTTGTGTCTCTTAATCCCATACCCTTATCTCGCCCCTCCCTCCTTCCCTCTCCCCACTGGTAAGCACTGGTTTGTTCTCTGTATCTGTGAGCCTGTTTCTGTTGTGTTAGGTACATTCGTTTGTTTCATTTTTTAGATTCCACATGCAAGTGATAACATAGAGTATTTGTCTTTCTCAAAGCTATAATTTTAAAAGCACCGTACTGGAGAAAAGTCTAATCTCAAAATTAAAGAGTAGGTATTTAATCAGCCTGGTCAATTACAAAGTACTAGTAATAACATTCTTCTTTAAATCCTTCCGGGTGGGGGGGGGGTACAGAAGAGACAGGTACAAAAGAGGCATGTATGTGAGTGAGTAAGTAAATGAACGTTCCAGGAGGAGACTGATCCAGTCTTGGAATAATAACAGCAATAATAATGATAGGAATGATGGCAACAGACACGTATATAGTGCTTGCTGTGTCCCTGGCACTGTTCTAAAAGCTGTATATATACTTACTCATTTAAACCTCACAGCAACCCTACAAGTCTTGTACTATTATCATCCCCATTCTACAGATGAAGAAACTAGCACAGAGAGTTTAAGGGTCTTGTCGGGGTAACTACTAGAGTGTCATATCCCACACTGTCAAAGCTGGGATTCAAACTCAGGCAGTCAGGCTCTTGAGACCATGCTCTTAACTAGTACACTGAAAACAAACTTGGAGAAGTATGAAGACTTGGAAACTTCAACATATGAAAAAACATAAACAAATTATAACAATTTAACCTGAGATTTAAGAAAGTGACTTTCAAGCACAAGATGATGAAAAGCTACTTTGCACTTCTGCAAAGTTAAAGAAAAATAAGCATTTCCTGATGAGTTTTGTTAAATACTAAAACAGGTTAATTGAAGTAGTGAAATCTGCTTCTCTGAAGATATTTAAAAATGAGACAGATCCACATTTGTCTAAAGGGAATTTAATGACAGGCAGGCTCTAATAAGGATGTGGGATTAGCTATCTGCCTAAAACTGTCCTAACACAATGAGTTTAACATTTTTTTTTCAGTGTGCACCTGAATTACAAGTAGTTTCTTTGACACTGAGGCCCTGTGAGAGTGATATTATGTAATATATAAAAATAGTTACAAGGAATCTAAGTCTGAAAGCATAGCAATGTCAATTCTACTCTTGCCCCATCTTTTGTCTCCATACTTTTAAGACTCCTTCAAGGGCTCACAGGGTTGAGGGCTTTCCTACACTCAGAAATGTCTCTCTGTTCTCATACAAATTATATTCCTCATCTCATTTAAGCAGTGTTAACATTCTCTGGAATCCTTCATTTTTACCTTTTTAGCATATTGCGTACATGTATGGCATCATGAAAATGGACCAATATAATTCTATGTC
Source organism: Aethalodelphis obliquidens (assembly GCF_003676395.1). Taxonomy (NCBI): domain Eukaryota; kingdom Metazoa; phylum Chordata; class Mammalia; order Artiodactyla; family Delphinidae; genus Aethalodelphis; species Aethalodelphis obliquidens. The sequence continues at coordinate 10,958,148 of NW_020838002.1, read as the reverse complement.
TAAACAAGACTCCAAAATACAATTTTTATATTGTTCTAAAGAAATCATTTTTTAAAACTAAGGCAATTTCAACGATCTTGTCTTATTTCCTTATTATTTCTCTTTCAGGGAAATGCAAATATCATTTAACCCATCCATTCACAACAGTAGAACAAGAAGTAACTATCTTTCCATTACAGAGTAAAAAAAAAACCGGAGTCTCAAAAAAAGCCTCAAATATTGCTTTAGTTATTTTTCTGCTCCTGAAAAACAGAATCATCAAAAGAAATAGAAAAATGATGTAATAGCCAAGATGCAAGAGAAGAGGTATGGATAACAACACACAAGATTAACATTTTTTCTAAAAAGTAACTCACCGAAGTTTCCTTCCTTTGCTGGCTTTCCTATCTACTTTCTTGTGGATTTTGCTTCTTAACTTCTGGATTGCAAGCCACTGCCTAGGAAATTCACAAGCGATGTTATGCATCATCACTAATGGAAATAGTTACATGTATCGACAAATCGGAATTTTTCTCACTAACAACACTGCAGAAAGAAATCATCAACCTACATCAACTTCCTCAAGACAGTCTGGGGCCACAGAGACTAATCAACAGACGAGGATTTGTGCAATGGCTTAAAGAAACAAAAACAAAAACAAATGGCAGCTGGGAAATTCTACAGCAAATCTGGTTAACAATGCTCCTTAGTATTTGGAGTTACTGTGACAAGCACTAAGTCTACCAGTCTGCAGGAAAACCCATCAAACTGAGTATAGCTGCTTGGGGTTGCTTTTAATGTTTTAGCTGCGCGGCCTGTTCTATGACTAATATTGCAGCTGCTGTTTGGTTTGAGCACGTGAATTCTTTAAATCTAATTTTCCCATTGTTAATGCCCAACTGCTTTTTCCTGTGCTTTCCACTTTTTGCTAAGTGTTAAGAATTATCCACTATTGATACTAGTTTTACAGTCATTTTATTTATTTAATTTTTATTTCAGCTATAATATTTCAGAATGTGTTGTTCAAAGGTAAGGGCTTTTTTTCCCGCAATATAATCTCAATACCAAGAGCCCCAATATAATCTCAATACCACTGTCACACCTAAAAAAAGTTGACAATAATTCTTTACTATCAAATATTCACTCTAAATTTCCGAGGTCGTCTCAATTTTACAGTTAGTTTGCTTGAATCAGGATCCAAACAAGATTCATATATTCTGCAGTCATTTTATTTTACTTTTTTTTTTTAACATCTTTACTGGAGTATAATTGCTTTACAATGTTGTGTTAGTTTCTGCTGTATAACAAAGTGAATCAGCTATATGTATACATATATCCCCATATCCCCCCCTCTTGAGTCTCCCTCCCACCCTCCCTATCCTACCCCTCTGGGTGATCACAAAGCACCGAGTTGATCTCCCTGTGCTATGCAGCTGCTTCCCACTAGCTATCTATTTTACATTTGGTAGTCTGCAGTCGTTTTAGATTAAAAGAAATTAATTTTTCAAATAAAAGATACTGGGCTAAGAAAATCTTCATATATTGCTCATATGAACAAATGTGGGGGGAAAAAAGGAAAAACAGCAGCAGCTACTCATCTTACCTGATTTACACAATGAAAATTTAACATCAAAAAAAAAAATCCAGGGAAATCCAATTACTGTAATCTTAATATAATCTTAATTACCATAATCTATTTTATTGTAAAGTCAGATAAATGTACAATATAATCATCACTTAAATGCAATTTGCTCTATCACATTAAATTTATGGTGAACAGCTCTCTATAGCATTCCAGAGATATACAAAATATCAACATCCTACCCTAAAATTCATGTTTTACTCACATAAAATTATTTCATCAACACAAATTTTTCATTGTGATCTCAAAATGCTGCTCTGCCCCAGAATCCCATTCTGATACTTGCAGCTTTTGTTTCCTTTCATGCTTTTGCAAATTATGGCTCATGGCTATTTAAATGTACACTATTCATTAGGTAGCACTCTCAACGTCCTTTTTATTTTCCAGCCACAGGATGAAGCATACACAAGGGCCTTCCTTCACTACTTTCCATTCTACCCTGACATCTGGGTAATGCCGCCACGTTCCATTTCTAATTGTGCCACAGCTTTCACTGAAGGGGTGGAGGTCTAAATTAGGGCACACTCTCCCAGAGCAAGGAACCTGTTGTGCACAGCGCCACGTCCTGACAGCGGAGAGCATGCATCTGGGTGGATGCTTTTTACCCACTGGTCAGAGATTGATACAGATAAAATCACAGCCCAATCCAGAGAGCAAAGAGATTAAGAGGGACTTTGTGAAACAAACCCTAAAATAAACACCTATAGGCATTTTATAATCTCTTATTCAAACTGCACTTAAGGCAATGTAGGTAGGGTAAACAATTTCCATCACTCTGCCTGTCTAGTTCTTGTTATCTTGCTTAACTTTTTTTTTTTAATTTGGCTGTGCGGCATGACTTGTAGGATCTCAGTTCCCTGACTAGGGACTGAACCCGGTCCACAGCAGTGAAAGCCCGGAATCCTAACCACTAGGCCACCAGGGAACTCTCAACTTTTATAATTATAGGACCAATCGTTGCCTTGGAGGCTGAATTAAGGAGATTCAGAGGGAGAAACTATTATACAGCCTACTTGCATGAATAGAAAGCCATATCTAAATTACCTTCCCATGGCCACCTGATCATTGGGATCCAAGGAGCTGGTCTTCCGTTCTATGAGTTCTCGAAGGAGCTGGGGAAAAAGGAAAGCAAGTGATTTATTTATCATCTCCCAGCACCAACTGACTTTAAAAGGGCACAGGAGGAATTCTGAACGGCATAGTGACAGCTCTAAACTACAATCAATAAGGGACAACTCAGTGGCAAGAGCATGACTGAATTCCCATTAACCCTTTCATATTTATATATCTTTAAAAAGAGCTATAAGCAATAGCTGAGAACAAAGTCCATTTGAAAGACTTATTGTACTGCAGTTCATTTCAAATGGATCAATGAGTATGCAACATTCCCTTCACTGTTTTTATGATTAGTTTTGTCCACCTCATCGATATCAGTGGAGAATCTATAAAAGGTCAGGTGGGAAGGGCTGGGTGGCAAAGAGGAACACGCATCAGCTTCTCACCAACAGGATAATGGTACATGGTTAACTTCTGACCTATAACCTCCGGCAGTCAGGAAGGTCTTCCTTAGGCAAAAAGCCTTTATTAGATATAACTAAAAGTGTGGACTTCACTCTCTTGCTTTCCACAGCTGGTACCCTAGCATGCTTACTAATAAATAACTTAACCATATATGACACCAACACATTCACAGCCACAACTTTAATAAGGAACCTAAAGAAAGTCGTATATGCATATTGGAAACACAACACAGACAGCCAGTCTCTCAGCCCCACAATTAACTCCAGGGGAACTCTAAATCACTCTCCTACTCTCCTCTTAATACTGGGTATCCCACCGCATGCAATCAAAGCCTAAATCTGTATCTTACACACAGACTCAAGAATTTGCATTGGATCTTAAAGTCCCACGTGAGAAGAAGCAATGGATTTAAAAGTTAAACACTAAAGAAGGAGAATTTTAAATTACAATAATAAAACTAGATATCATCTCTCCTACACAAGTGCTATATACAGGGAAACAGCCAACAGAGATTAAAATTCCAAAAATCTTCTGAGAGGGACTTCCCTGGTGGCACAGTGGTTAAGAATCCATCTGCCAATGCAGGGGACACGGGTTCAAGTCCTGGTCTGGGAAGATCCCACATGCCTCAGAGCAGCTAAGCCTGTACGCCACAACTACTGAGCCTGCACTCTAGATCCTGCGAGCCACAGCTACTGAGCCCTCGTGCCACAACTACTGAAGCCCACGCATCTAGAGCCCACGCCCCGCAAGAGAAGCCACCGCAATGAGAAGCCCGCGCACCGCAATGAAGAGTAGCCCCCCCCACCGCAACTAGAGAAAGCCTGCGCACAGCAACGAAGACCCAACGCAGCCAAAAATAAATAAATAAATAATCTTCTGAGAGAAATCCAAGCGAAGACACTAAAATAAACTCCTTCCTGCTTATCACCTGTCAATAACACAGGTTTGACTTTAAAACTTGTTTCTTCACAAAAATAAGTAATCATTTTGTAGGTAAGGCATGGGAGCAATACAGATAGTTCATCAAGTTAAACAGCCAAAGTCTGTGGGAGGATAACGAAGGAGGGATAAATTCCTACGAAAGTAGTTCACTCTCTAATTGTCATTTGTTTATGTAAGTAGGCACTGGAAGAAGCACAACAAATTTGTAAAAATACTCATTTCCATATAGGACGAACCTTTATTGCAAAAGGGAAAAGGATATCTCAATCGCAAATAAAAAACCTCCTGTGATGTTTTCTCATTTGCTTATTTTAGACATTATTACTACAATGGCAATTACATTTAAAAATGCAGGGACCAGAGGCCTCTGGTTTATTATCACTAGAAAACAGCAAGCTATTTCTCTGCCCTGTTTATCTGATTGACTCCCAACATCTTTCTGGCAGCCAATCTATCAGTTTATCTCCCCTACTTCATCACAGTCACTTCTGGCAGCTAAATACAAGATCCAAATCCAGTGTTACACAGACATACGACACAGGAACCCTATGTAACACCGCTACTCTGTAAACAGCTGCCCTTAAGGCTAAGCCAAAATGGGCTCTGGTTCCTAGTCAGCATCCTATCAAAAGCAAGGTTAGGGGAGGCGGCGGGGGTGGGGGTGGGGGGAGAGGTTAACAAAAAGAATCTTTTTTTCTTTTAATAAAAAAGAAGAAGAGAAAACAAAATAAAAAAGAAGGAAAATAATGGGATCACTACATCTCATTGCCCTTACCTTGTTCCAGCCACATAAGAGATAACAGCCACGATTCCTGGTTTACCTAATGATCTCTGATCCCTTGAGACTGGGGCCATCACGGCCACTGGGAAGAAGCGCTCAGGGAAGGCTGCCCCAGCACAACGTGGGAGGCTGGAAACGGGAGCCGCATGACCGCAGTGGGTCTGTTACACTCGCAGTGGTCTCTGCAGTTCCAACACCAAGCTGGTGCAGCATTTACTCTCAAGCACCCTGTGTACTTTACATATTCTGGGTTGCATTTTCACTACCCAAGTGTCTCACAGCTATTCTTAGTCATTCATGGTTAGGAAGAGAGTTTTATTGGTCTATCTGGCCGAGTCTAGTTTATTCAGTCCAATGTTTCAGAAGACCCTGTTGTGTGCAAGGCAAGAATAAGAAAGTAGCAAGAAAATAAGTAAACAAATGCTCCTCGTGGCTATTGCTATTCCCCACAGCTCTATCACTGGGCTTAAATTTAATTAGGAAAAATGCTTTCAAAAAAGTTGCTGAATAATGAAGTTTTAGGGATACTGCTGAAGAACCTAGCTTTGCTTCTCAGTTCAATTTTCAAAGCTTAACTTTATGACCAAACTTTTCCATTAAAATTCCAGTTTCTGTTAGTTTCTGGAGCTTTTTATTTCAACAATAATGATACAATAGTCCTAATTTTCTATGTGATTTGGAAAATGGAGAGATATATGAAATATTTTTGTTCCAGTCTGTTATAATTCCTCCAGAGAGTCAATTCAGAAAGGCTTGATTGTTTCTCTAGTTCTAGGGGAAAATCATAGATGTAGTTGGGTTTCCAGGCCAGCCCACAAAAACCTATTTAACCCATAACAACATATGTGAGGAATGGCACCGACAGTACTATTCAGAATCGAATCAACATTTATAATACTCTGCCTGGAAAAATGCACGCCAGAATCAGTTAAAAATGGCAGTTTGAACACATTAGTCTATCTCTTCTCCCTTCTCAACTCCTCTAAAAGACAGTAGAGGGAAAAAAAATAAATGTATTAACCCGCAAGAAAGAAGAGAAAAGGGAGAGCTAAGGAGAGTAGCTTTTCACAAAATTTTCAAAGACAGTCAGGAGATGAAGGAGTAAAAGGAAGTTATCACCCAAATGTCCAGAGGGAATAAAGGTGAGGGTGGAGCTAGTGAGGCCCACAGAATCCCTGTGAGATGAGCTCTTGGCGCGCAGTTACCCTGAAAGGTGGAGAAGGGGAAGGGGGCAGAACCATGGGCCTTCTCCATTATCCCACACAACCAAGTGACTACCCCACAGGGAGAAAAGAAGCTTTATTCTCTGCAAAAACTGAGCCACAAAAGTTCCAAACTGAGAGATGTGAGGCACGGAAGGCTGAGATGGGGCATAAGGGAAAGGCTCGATGCTCAACTCTAGGACCTTCTGTCTCCTTCCCCCACCCTCTACACAGAACACTAGCACCATGTGTAAAATTTCCAAGGCAGGAGAGGAGAGGAGCCTTTTCTGGAGAAACTGCATGGTCGCCCCCTGTCTCCCTGGAAAATAAGATTTCCAAGTTCTAACAACCAAGACATTAGTTCACAGCAAAATTATATATAAAGGAGCCAAAAAGCTCTGCCCAGGTTCCAGAGATACTTTTGAATGCCTTACTCTGAAACACGAAGGGACAGTTAAGGATCACCAACATCTGAGGAAAGCCTCAGACACAGACCAAAACAAACAGAAAAAAAAGGGACTCAAGAAAGCAACGCAGAGAACAAACGAAACAAACGCACACAAAAAAAAAGAAGAAAGAAAAAGAAAAGAAAGAGAAAAGAACTCACGATGGATGACCTCAGAGAAGTGAGAGAAGACACATTTCCACAAGAACGGGATGCTATGAGAAAAGAGTAAAACAAGAAATTAAACGCAAAACAGAAATGTTTAAAAATTTCAATAGAATAACTGGAAGATAAATGTACAAAAATCTCTTAGATATGAAACAAGAAGGCCCAAAGATGATATCCCCTGATTATTTGTGAGAGAAGAAAGAAACTTAGAGGATAATCCAGAATGTCAAACACCTGCCTAACAAAGGCTGGGAGAAAATTATTAATGAAATAATTTTAAAAACTTCCCCAAATCGAAGGACAAGAATGAACCCACCACAACCTAGTGCAACCTAGTGCAATGAAAAAGGACCTTTTGTAAGATACATCATCATGAAATGTGGAACTCCAGAAGCAGAGAAGATCCTAAATGGTTAGAGGAAAAATAGGTCACATGTAAAGAGGGTGACCACATGGCCCCAGCTACCCCAGAGAGTCCTGGTTAATGCCTGCTGTCCTGCTATTCTTTCAGGCTAGCACCTCAAGGGTTCTAGTTTTGACAATGAATTATACAGTCACCCTAAATATTAAGGACTGTAAATCTAAATGGGATTAGACATCTCAATAGCAATAACAGATGCCAGAGGACAGCAGAGCAAGGCCTTCAAAATTCTGAGGAAAATAACTTTCAACCTCAAGTTCCATACACAGCCAAAATATTAACCAAGTATGAGAGTTACATAAAGCATTTCACATAGGCAAGGACTCAACAATTTACTTTCCACACGCTCTTTCACAGGAAGATGTGCCTCAGTAAAATGAGAGCACACGGCAAGAAGGACGAAGACAGGAGATGTTAGAAAACAGGTCTACCTCAGGAAAGAAGTGAGGCAAGTCCCAGGACTACAGATGGCACAGCCCCAGAGAGCCTGTTCCAGAAAGGAAGAGTCCAGGGAGCTCCAGGAGCAAGCGCTCCAGGAGAAAGGGGGAAAATGATAGGTTAAGTACATCTTTTAAAAGCGGGTATTATTCGCTCTAGGAAAAAACAAATTTGTAAGGAAATGTAATCACAGTACATCACTTGTGAACATTTATTTAATCATATATTGGAAACAATTGTTTTCACAAAACTGCGACAATAAGTACAAGAGAAGAATGGAGAACTGAAGTATTGGGAGTGAGGAGGGAGCAGGGCCTCACTACCACAATGGGAAATCAAGAGAGGATTTCAAAAATGATGGACATCAATAAATCAACAGTCATATAAACACGTTATTTAAAACCATGCAAAAAAAAAAAAAAAACCATGCAAGTAGGACTTCCCTGGTGGCGCAGTGGTTAAGAGTCCGCCTGCCAGTGCAGGGGACACGGGTTCAAGCCCTGGTCCGGGAAGATCCCACATGCCGCGGAGCAACTAAGCCCATGCGCCACAACTACTGAGCCTGTGCTCTAGAGCCCGCGAGCCACAACGACTGAGCCCGTGTGCCACAACTACTGAAGCCTGCACGCCTAGAGCCCGTGCTCCGCAACAAGAAAAGCCGCCGCAATGAGAAGCCCGTGCACCGCAATGAAGAGTAGCCCCTGCTCGCCACAGCTAGAGAAAGCCCACGTGCAGCAACAAAGACTCAACACAGCCAAAAAATAAACAAATAAATTTATTTAAAAAAAAAATCTCTTACGAATATTTTTCTGTTCCGTAAAATAAAACATGAAAACATACTAGAAATAATACAAATAACATTTATTTTGATTTGCTGCAGATAATGCCAAACAACTGTTTATAACTTTATTGAGCTATAATTCACTTACCATACAATTCACCCATTCAGAGTGTATATAATTCAGCACTTTCTAGTAAATTCAGAACTGTGCAATCATATTTAACTTTAGAACACTTTCATCCCACCTAAAAGAAACCCCATACTAGCTGTCATCCCCAGTATCCACCAGCCACATACCCCCAGTAGCCCTAAGCAACCACTAATCCTTCTGTCTTTATAGACATGCCCATTCTGGACATCTCATATAAAGAGGATCATATAATATATGGCCTTTTATGACTGGCTTATTTCACTTAACAGATTTTCAAGCTTTATTCACATTGTAGCATATGTTGGTACTTCCTTCCTTTTTATGGCTGAGTAACATTCCTTCGTGGATGCTGTGGCATCGTCCATCGCTGCATGGAGCCACAGATGCAGAAAACAAGCTTACGGTCACGATAAGCGGGGGGTGGGGGATAAACTGGGAGACTGGTAATGACACATACGCACTACTATATATAAAGCAGATAACTAATAAGGACCAACTGTATAGCACAGGGAACTCTACTCAATACTCTGTAATGGCCTATATGGGAAAAGAATCTAAAAAAAGAGTGGATAGATGTATATGTATGACTGAATCACTTTGCTGTACACCTGAAACTAATACAACATTGTAAATCAACTATACTCCAATAAAAATTCTTTAAAATTTCATATGTTTGTAATAAAATTGATCAGAGTATTTTTGTATGATGTGCATAAAAAAATATTCCTTTGTATGTATATACCACATTATGTTTAGCCATTCACCATTGAGGGACACTTGGGTTACTTCCACTTTATGGCTATTATGAATAATGCTGCTATGAACATTCACGTACTACTCTTTGCGCGGACATATGCTTCCATCTCTCTTGGGTTTATACTTAAGAGGAGAATTGCTAGCTCATGCAGTTAACTCTACGTTTAACATTTTGAGGAACTGCCAGACAGTCTTCCAAAAATGCTGCATCACTTTACCTTCCCACTACCAGCATACGAGGGGTCCAACTTCTCCACATCCTTGCCAGCACTTGCTATTACCTGCCTTTTTTATTATAGCCACCCTAGTGGGTGTAAAGTATTATCTCATTGTGGTTTTGATTTGCATTTCCCTGATGGCAAATGAAGTTAATCATCGTTCTGTGCTTACTGGCCATTTGCATATCTTCTTTGGAGAAATGTCTATTCAGATGCTTTGCCCATTCTTTAATTAGGTTGTCTTTTTATGATTGAGTTTTAAGAGTTCTTTATATACTCTGGATACCAGTCCCTTATTAACGCCCATTCTGTGGACTGTCATCGAAGTTTTTAACTTTGATGTGGTCCAATTTTTTCTTTTGTCATTGGTGTATTTGGTATTGTATCTAAGAAGCCACTGCCTAACCCAAGGTCATGAAGATTTACTCCCATGTTTTCTTCTAAGAGCTTTATAATTTTAGTTCTTATATTTAGATCTAGGATACAGTTTGAGTTAACTTTTACGTGTGGTATGAGGTTGGGGTCTGACTTCATTCTATTGCATGTGGATATCCAAAATGCACCACTTGTTCAAAGACTATTCTTTTTTTTTTTTAAACAGCTTTATTTTTTTTTATAGATTTACTTTTATTTGAATACATTGTTTTTTGTGCTTTCTTTTTGTCTGCGTTGGGTCTTCATCGCTGTGCATGGGCTTTCTCTAGTTGCGGCAAGCGGGGGCTACTCTTCGTTGTGGTGCGTGGGCTTCTCATTGCAGTGGCTTCTCTTGTTGCGGAGCACGGGCTCTAGAGCGCAGGCTCAGGAGCTGTGGCGCACGGGCTTAGCTGCTCCGCAGCACGTGGGATCTGCCCAGATCAGGGATGGAACCCATGTCCCCTGCATTGGCAGGCGGATTCTTAACTACTGCGCCACCAGGGAAGTCCCTTCAAAGACTATTCTTTTCCCCATTGAATTGTTTTGGCACCCTTATCAAAAATCCAAGTAATTTTTAAAGCATTTGGTTTTATAGCCTCATATTCCCTGGCTTTCTGAATTTGTAACACAGTTACTGACTCCTACCTCTCAGGTTTCCATGGTTCATAGCCACAGATGCTTGAGATGGAAAAAAGATTGGGGCAACCCTGTATGTAACTTACTTAGCCTCGCCGAGTCAGGATTTTTCAAACTCCCTCCCCAATACATAGAGAGCACATGAAAGAAGGGCAGTCAACCCCTCTTACATGTGTTTCAGCCCCTCCCTTAATGATAGATATCAAAAGTGGCTTCATAAGGCTTGGGTTTACTCTCCCCTCAGCTTCCTCTCTAGCTCCCACAAGAATTCTTAGTGAAGAAATATTTCTGCTCTAACTCCTGCTTTACTACCCGTTTTTTTTTTTAGTTCTCAGATCTCCAGTCTTTCAAATTATACCCAAAAGGAGTCATTTGCAATTTTCATACTATATTTGAAGCATACAAAAGATAAATCCACATATACTATATTGTCCACACCTATAGTATAAAATCGCCACAAGGTGACCCACTGTCCGTAGGTAACTATTTTTTCTCTGTCCCCTTTGCACATTGCCCACTCACTCCTCAACCAACTCTGCACCACCCAACAGTTCTGGCTCCATTATTCTACTGAAACACCTCAGGCCCAGGTCTCAAGATGCCCGTGTCTAATGAACATCTGTCACGACTCAACCTTCTAGACTTCTTGAAGCAGCAAGTGACGCTGGACATTCTCACCTTCCTGAAACACCCTTTTCGTGGCATCTTTGAGGCACCTCCTTCGTTTTACGCCATATTCAGCCAGCTCCTCTACCCAAACATTAAATGCTAACATCCCTCAAGACTCAGTTCCAAGCTTTCTTTCTTTTTTTAATTAATTAATTTACTTATTTATTTTTGGCCGTGCTGGGTCTTCGTTGCTCTGCGCAGGCTTTCTCTGGTTGCAGTGACCAGGGCCTACTCTTCATTGTGGTACGCGGGCTTCTCATTGCGGTGGCCTCTCTTGTTGTGGAGCACAGGCTAGGCTTCAGTAGCTGTCGCACGCAGGCTCAGTAGTTGTGGCTCACAGGCTCCGTTGCTCCGCAGCATGTGGGATCCTCCCGGACCAGGGCTTGAACCTGTGTCCCCTGCATTGGCAGGTGGATTCCTAACCACTGCGCCACCAGGGAAGTCCCAAGCTTTCTTTTCTTCTCACTCCATATGCTCCCCGCCAAGAATTTCACTCTATTTTCAAGGCTTCAATGACCTAAGAGTTATCCCTGGAATTCCTTTTCCCTTACACTCAATATCTAATCTATCTCCGAGACTTATATATGTGATCCACCAATTCATGAACCTGTCTATTTTTCTCTGTCTCCATTGCCTGTACCCTAGTATAGGCTGTTATCATCTTCATTCACTCCATAAACATTTAGCACACTGGGGAAGCAATGAAGAATGAAACAGACACGCTCTCACCTGAGTTAGTGTAGCGGGCTCCTGGCATCTGCACCTGCCCCTCCTTCATTTTGTTCTGCTCTGTACAGTCAGAGTAATGTTTTCAAAATGCACGTACGCCAGAGTATACAATTCTTATTGCAGCCTAAAGGCCCCTTTACCTACCTCTCCAGCCTAACCTTCCACCTCGGTGCTCCAGTCCCACCAGCACTCCTTTTGTACCTGAAACGCTCCCAGGCTTGCTCCCACCATGCAGCCCTTTTTTGGACCTGCAACTGCTTGGAACATGCTTCCCTAGCCATTAACCGGCTTACATCCCACCTTCTCTCCTCATTCGCTAATTCTCAGCTCAACCACCTTTTCCTCAGGAAAGCCTATCTTAACTGCACCCCTCTATACACATTCACATGATGTTCTTGCTGTACTTAATTTACATTTTACTAGCGGATTACGTGCCTATTGTCTATTTCCTCCACTGGCCGACTGTCTACCTCACAGAGCAGAGAATGCATCTGACTGCTCACCACTCTATCCTGTCCACTGGCCATAGAAGGAGCTCAATAAATATACATACACACAGAGGGAGAAAAATGGCTTCTGGCAGAAAATACCAAATGTTTGCTTATTTACCACACACACACACACACACACACACACACTCCTTTTGTTTTTAAACAAAAGAAATACCCTGCCTCTAATCCAGAGCACCACTACCTACCCAAGCAACTGAGGAACCGCCTTGTTTTTATCACTACCGATTACCAGCACCTCCTCCTCCTGAAACAACATTCTCCTTCTCTCACAACTCACACAGGGCCTAGAGAACTGGGTGGTTTAAGTGGGTAGGAATTACCCTTTTTTTAACCATCCCAAGAGTACCTGAATTAACAAAAACAAAAAACTATTTAATCCAAATGAATGGAAAGATCTTAAACACCTCTCATTATTTTACTGTTAAAATGATGTAGATCTAGTCTCCCTCTTGGGTCTCATTTCCCAAAGGAAAAACTCGGTTCTTCTCGGGAAGAGAATAGAGGAAACAGATCTTTTGTGCTTCCTCTAACCACTCCCCCACACCCTGACCCCTTCCTGTAGTAACTTCAAGTTGGTTTTTTACTACAAGAAAGGTGTCTTGACATCTTTATAATAAAGATCTGAATTAATTTCAGTATAGTGTTTTCTATTTAAATATCTTTTATCTATGAAATAGGTTTGTCAAATCTCAGTTGCAGGTTTCCATCTCCCATTTTCTAAGATCCATGCTTCCGGATATGAGCTTTCAATTCCGTGAGTGAGTGCGCCCCATGGTTCAATGTAACTGTAAACATTTGCCAATGAGTCCGTAAAACGCCAGGGCTTTGGAGTCTGACACATCTGGGTTCCGAATTCCAGCTATGCCCGTTACTAGCTGCGTAGTTTGGGACAAGTTATATGACCTCTCTGAGTGACATTCAGTTTCCTCATAATAACTGTACCTCAACAAAGTTGATCTGTGATTTTAAAAGATGATAAAAGTAAAGCACTTAGCAAAATGTAAGTATTTCAATAAAGAGAAATACTGTCAACATCAGATAACGATACTCATCAGATAATCACAAAATGCAATTTGGGACAAAAAAATTCAACACCTTCCAGAGCTGAATCACGACAGCTGCTAATAACAACAATGAACAAGTACAGTAATTCAATGTTTCTTTCTACTGGTTGTCAACAGTGGATAACAAATAAGATATGAAATGAAGGAAAAGCAGAGTGGAAGGAAGAAAATGTAAAAAGCACAGAAGATTCACAAAAAATAGTGAGTCAATACTTGCAAAGTAGGCTATTACTTGCAGAGCTTTCCCAAACTAGGCCATGCTAAATTGGGGCAAAAGCAATGCTCTCCCTTATCATTTATTCTATTAGGACAACTAACTGCTCTTCCCTTTCCATGACCTGTGACCACACCCCCACCCCTGCTCCCACAATCCCCTCCTCCTCAGCCTGCCCCTCAACCTCACCCTCCAGATCACCCTCTCTATCCTTTTGCAAGGGCCTGGATCAAACGCCATCTCCTCCCGGCAGCCTTCTCTAATTCTCCCAGACTGTTATTAATCTCTCCCTCTCCTGAATTCTTTATCACTCCCTGGCCAAGCACTCTGGTTGTCTATGTTCATGTCGTCTCCCGTGCTTGGCTGTAAGCGTCTTGTAAGCAGGGTACGCTCTCACTCAAATTCTCTCCTCCCACAGAACTCCGCGCACAGCCTTGTACACAGTGACTATTCAATGATATTTCTAAAAGGAAAGAGTTGAGTTCTAGATATTGTGATCAAAGATGAAAAGCACCCAACTTCTGCAGTGGCAAGTACAATATTTACCAGAATAATAACACAGGGAAGAATGGAGGGAAATCAGGGTGTATGAATAAAACCGAAGTGCACCTTACTACTGAAGTTATAGATAACCCACCTTTGCTTACTAAAATCAGAAAATGTACAGCTAGAGGCTACCACTGAAAAAGTCAGCCTAACTCCGCCTCACTGTCCTTGGTCTCTAAGGATTTGATTAGTTTTTCCACTTTCTGATTCAGTGCTGCCTCGTGCCTCCACTCCAGAGCTGGCGCTAAGGCCTGTGATTTGGAAGGGATGATAAATCCATTCACTGAATAAAGTCACACTGTTTTCTAAGCACAGTTCAAAAATATTTCAAAGCCCATGATATTTCACTTGGCTTGGCCATTTGGGTTAAAATTTATTAGTCGAAACAGAAAACTTTCTCATCAGACCCCATACGTTCCATTAGGTGTGATATATAGTGTCTCCCAATGTCTAATTATTAACTAGAAGTGTAAGTAAATCACTATCAGTATTAGGCTCTAATGTGTGAAGACAGAGTAAGAATTAGGCAATTCGACTGCTAAAGAACTTCTTTTTGCCAATTTGCTTTTCCTTTCTTTTTCCTACACATAGAAAGAATTGTACAAGGACTAAGTGACTGCATTAAGCCACTCTTCCTAATCTATACCAAAAGTAACAATGTGCCAGGAGTGCTATTGTTTAGAACTTCCAACAGCCCCCATTTCCAGTATTCTGTCCCTTGGTCACCAGGCAGATGTCCTGGTGTGTGTGTATATATATATTTATTCTATCTATAAAAAAGGTGAGGAGAGGGCTTATATATCCTTTGGGACACCAGCTCAATCACTGACTATTTCTGGGCATTCTTTGGCAATGATTCTTTTTTTTTTTTTTTTTTTTACAATCACTGCTAAATAAACATTTTTAATATAGTAATGAGTCAATAAGGGAACCGAACCAGATTCAGGACTGAAATAATGCAGTTTTCCATGAAGATATCAAAGCCATATTTTTCACCTCAACCTCCAACATTTCACGTAGGTTAAGGACGTCCCTCAAGCATCTCTAAGCCCTCAGTCCTCCAACTTCTAACTCATGGCATTCTGCATGGCACCCAACTTCAGGAAAGACTGAGACGCCATCCTTCCGGGGAAACACAAGGCCGGATCCAGGGCTCAAACCAAAGCCTCAGGCAGGGGGTCCGCAACCCACTTTGGGAACCCCCAAAACTCTTACGCCCTAGACTCTCAGGAGGCCTGCTCAGGCCTGCAGAGGCTGACCGCAGCCCACCCGCCGCCGTTCAGTCCCAGAGGTACGGGCTTGGGGCTTCCCACCGGCAATGATTCTTTTAATGAAAGAATACAAACAATATATCGTTTGTACCGAAAGAATAAAGAGGGAGTCATTCAGAACTAGAGAAGATCTTACTAAAAAGGATTCACAAGTAAGAAACCAAAAGGGCAGTACTAACTTGTATTCTGTAATTATGTCCTTTAAGGATTAAAAGCCCAGCTGAAACAAATCTCAACCTCTCTTTCCGGGATTCAGACTCCAATAATTCTTCAGCCCCACCAGGATCGATAACCCATTGATCCTGCCACCTTTTCAGCATGCCTCCTCCTCTCCTCACATGCTCCCTTCTCTCCTTACTCAGGTGCACGTGATTCCACAGTCCATCAGGATAGTCACTCCTGGTCAACATCCTCGACTCCCCTGCACGCTGTCCCTTTGTCATACAGATTCACAATCCCTTGAGGATTGATGTGTCTTGGAATCCAGAACTTTTTCGATTTGGGGGAAGGTGATACAGTGTATATACCATAAACGTCCCAGTGAAGCCTGGGGCAGCAACCCGAAGTCAAACACATTAATATATTTATGCATGGGGCTTCCCTGGTGGCGCAGTGGTTGAGAGTCTGCCTGCCGATGCAGGGGACATGGGTTCGTGCCCCGGTCCGGGAAGATCCCACATGCCGCGGAGCGGCTGGGCCCGTGAGCCATGGCTGCTGAGCCTGCGCATCCAGAGCCTGTGCTCCGCAGCGGGAGAGGCCACAACAGTGAGAGGCCCGCGTACGGCAAAAAACAAAAACAAACAAACAAAAAAAACCCCCCAAAAAAATAATTAAAGACAACACAGTCCATGGGGGGAAAAAACCTAGTATAACCAAAGCTGAGTTCCAGATTTCTCCTCCAAACTAGCTTCTCTCACTGTTTTTCCCCATCTCAGTAAACAGCAACTTCATCTATCCAATTGCTCAGACCAAAACCCTTAAAGTCCTGGACACCTCTTTCCACACTCCACACACAATCCATCAGCCAATCCTGTCAGTTCAACTTTCAGCATAAATTCAGAGTCCAACCACTTCTCAGCAGTCCCTCCAAAGCATCCTAGTTCCAGCTACCACCATCCCCTACCCAGACTATCATGAGGGTCTCCTATTTCCTGTTTGCCACCCTGCCTCCTTAGAGTTTATTCTCAACACAGTCCTCAGAGTGATTCTTTAAAAATATTAGTCCAATCTTGTCACTCCTCTGTCCAAAACCCTCTAGTGGCTTCCCATCTCAATCACAGTGAAAGCCAACGCCTTACAGTGGCCTACAAGGTCCTTCAGAACCTGGCCTCCCATTACCTCTCTGGCTTACTCTCCTATCCCACTCTTTCTTACCTGCTCACCCCAGTGGCACTGGCCTCCCCGATTTTCCTGGAACATGCGAGCCTCCGCAATGTCTCAGAGACTTGGCACTTCCCATTCCCTTTGTCCCCAACGCTCTTCCCCCCAATACCTACATGGTTCTGTTGCTCGCTGCCCTCCCGGCTCTGCTCAAATATCACCTTATCCCCGGACCACCCTATGTGAAAACAGTAACCATCCCATCCCTACCCTAGACCCCCTTCTTTCATCAGTTTCCACTGCAGGGTCACACTATCATCCTGTCTCTAAGCTAGAATGAATGCTCATGAGGGCAGGACTTGGCTTTGTTCCAGCCCCTAAAAGAGCTCCAAGAGACCTTCCTGTGATGCTGGGAATGCTCAGTGTTTGCACTGTCCACTGAAGTGGCCACTAGCACATGTGGCTGCAGCACTTGAAATGTGGCTAGCATGACTGACAAACTGCATTTTCAACTTTAATTAATTAACTACAATTTAAGTAGCTACACGTGGCTAGCGGCTACTGCATTAGGCAGCACAGCCTAGAACAACAGTTACTCAATAAATATACAGTAGGTACTCACATATTTGCTGAATCAATTAATGGAAGAAAGAAATCTGAAGGCTTTTCTTCTCCTTAACTTTTTATTACAGAAAACTTCAAAACTACACAAAAGTTGGCTACAGCAAAATGAACCCTCAAATACCCATTACCAACCTGAATATGCTCTTTTTTTTTCTTTTCCTTTTTTTGGGGGGGAAGAAGGAAGGATTTATTATTACTTGCAGCAAGTAAGGAGAAGACCAGGGATCTTTCCCAAAGCAGTGTCTCCCTGAATGCTCTTCTTCTTCTTCTTCTTCTTCTTCTTTAATATTTATTTATTTATTCTGGCTGTGCCAGGCCTCAGTTGCGGTGTGCGGACTGCTTAGTTGCGGCCTGCGGGATCTAGTTTGCCGACCAGGGATCGAACCCGGGCCCCCTGCATTGGGAGCACGGAGTCTAACCCACTGGACCTCCAGGGAAGTCCCCTGAATGCTCTTCTAGTCTGAAATAGGTTTCAGTGGATACCGGCATCTCAATACTGGCTTCTAACAATGACTATATGCCTGGAAAATAGTGAATTTATACTATTATCCAGAGTTTATATCTAACAGCATCTCTTAGAGTCTTTTACAGGTTATTGAGACATGACTTTAGGAATTAGATCAGGTGTCTGTTGAGGGAAAAACCTGTGTGCTAACGAATGTCTGAGGCACATTTGTGATAAGACAACACTAGGCAACTACATGTACGTTTTTATATCAAGGACCTGATTGCTCTCTTGCACCATTTATTTTCTCCACTTAAATTTTACCAAAGTCATACTTTTCAAGAGGAGCTGTGTGACTATACAAAATTGAGGAGAATTTTGCTCTTGTTAGATGACACAAATTCCTTGGGCAGGGGTTTTCTCTTATTAGTCTTTGTAAACCTAGCATCTGGTACAGCAGTTGTTAAATGAATGAAGTTCATAATTGCACAAAAGTGGTAACATGTGAACTGTCAGAATGCAAACAGATACTGGATCTCCAATTTCCTAAACAGATACAAATCTGAAAAGGAAACGCTCAAGTGGATTTTTAAGTGTGTCAGATCAAAAGGCGGCAAAATACGCTAGAAAGAAAATCAAACTGGGAACAAGAGCACATGGGTTTCAATGTCCTAAATGAGGTGATCGTATCCCAGTCACTTACTTCCTCTAGGCCCTAGTTGGTAAAAAGTCAGTTTGGCATTGATGATTTTCAAAGACGCTATCTAACTTTACAGCAACTAGGTTCTATTCTAGATCTACAATACACATACATATTTTAAGATGCTTATTAACTTCCCCTTTCTATGCTAAGTCATGGTCCCTATAATTTACTTTAAAGGAGCTATACATTGAATATAATTTCACAAGGAGACTTCATGCCCACTTTAGTAAACATGTAGTGTTCCCCATTTCTAAAGTGCTAAATTCTTTACTTGGGTCTACTAAAATACTGCTAGAGTGCTGTGTTTAATTTACACTCAGCCAGCTGATATTGGGCTTATTAGTAGTACAGAAAAGGCAATTTTGGCCACATATTTGCCTAGTAAACTGCCAAGGTACCCCTTGTGTTCGAAAAGTTTCTTCGAGAGTTCTAAGCCAATTCTTATCTCTTTCCTAGCTGGCTCCATCAAATGAACTATTTTAGGCTTTGTCCTGAGGTTTTTTTACCTTTGTCTAAACGAAGCAGTAGTACTGAAGTCAGGCTCTGGTGTTTTTTAAAGCAAGGAAACTGAAAGAAATCAGGGCCAGTCGTGTGTGCCTTCCCCTGACTGCCGTGTGATGAAATTTCTCAACCTTGTATTTAAAATGTGGCTTTTGGGCTCCTGTTCTGTGCAGCCTGCACAACTGTGAGCCCACGCTGGCAATCCAATGCCATCCGATGCCATCCAATGACGATGCTGATGCTGTATTGGGTCTAAACACTGACAGATCAACAACAGCAGCACAGGAACTAGAATGCATCTCAAATAAAATTCTTACACATGGTCAAAAAATAATCTTGTAATTATTAAAACTGAGGTTTAATTGGACAATGATATTGGTTTGGAGTTTGTTTAACACCTTTATTATGTCTTAAGAAATCTAACTGATTAACTCTCTTCTGTAACTTTTTTTTTTTTTTGGCTGCGTTGGGTCTTCGTTGCTGCACGCGGGCTTTCTCTAGTTGCAGCGAGCGGGGGCTACTCTTCATTGTGGTGTACAGGCTTCTCATTGTGATGGCTTCTCTTGTTGCGGAGCACGGGCTCTAGATGTGCGGCCTTCAGTAGTTGTGGCTCGTGGGCTCTAGGCGCGCAGGCTCAGTAGTTGTGGCGCACGGGCTTAGTTGCTCTGCAGCATGTGGGATCTTCCCGGACCAGGGATCGAACCTGTGTCCCCTGCATTGGCAGGAGGATTCTTAAACACTGCACCACCAGGGAAGTCCCTCTCTCCTATAACTTTAACTGTAACTTCAATCTTCAAATCTGTGTACTTCACATTCACGTCCTCTCTAAAGTCACCATAAAGGTCTATATGTAATAAATGTTATCAAAATTTTAAGAAACATCATCCACATCTCAAATAACAGCAACATTTCAAAGTCAACCTAAAAATAAAATACTGCTCTGAACAGAAGGAATCTGTTTTCCAACAACAAATTAAAAGCAGGAGGTTTAAATCAAACTTTAAAGCATACTCTTAGCCATCAACTGAACCACTGGAAAGATACATGCCAACAAGAACACAGTATTGCCTTAACCGTAGGAATGGCTTCACACATCCCTTATTCACACTACGACCTAAATGCATACTATTAAAGCCACGACATCAGCCGTCCGTATTAATCACTCACCAATTTAATTAAAGTAAACCAGCTTGTCAGAAAGCTTGCCTCTTCTCTATTTCTTAACATTATTGACTTTTAATAGTTCACTGAATTAGTAATTACTTGTTTATGGCATTATCAAATGTCTTGGACACAAAAGTCCAGCGTGTGGCAGGGTCAGTTACAGACATGTCCTGATGGCAAATGAAAGGAGAGATTTAACCCATCAAAGTGGCCATCTAAAGAACAGAACCTATTATGCCTTTCTCCAGACGCTCCTGGTTAAATTCAAAGTGACAGGACAAACCAGATCAAAACTAAACAGAGCTAGAAGCAACATACAAAATCCTAATGAACCCTCAGAAATCCAGGAATCAATCTGTCAATATCTAAGCTCAATTAGTCCTTTCAGAACAAAATACCTCACGAGGTAACAAGAAACTAGTTTGAGGTCTTGGCTATGAAAAGAATAAAACCAGTCACTTTACTGCACAGCATATTGCTAAGTGCAGTCATATCTCAACATGGAGATCTTGGGAGGATTAAATAAAGACGTGAGTCAAGTACCTGTCTACTCAGTCCAGAAGCTGGCACATAACTAGTGTTCAGTAAACGTTAGTCCTTCCTCGATCCTTTAAGAACTCAGGCCTATCAAGTCAAAATCAATGGATGGTTTAAAAAAAGCAAATCAAAACAAACAAAAACTTTAAATGGAGATATAGACAACACATCTTAAAAGCACTTAATGTGGGCTTCCCTGGTGGCACAGTGGTTGAGAGTCTGCCTGCCAATGCAGGGGACACGGGTCCGTGCCCCGGTCCAGGAAGATCCCACATGCCGCGGAGCGGCTGGGCCTGTGAGCCATGGCCGCTGAGCCTGCGCATCTGGAGCCTGTGCTCCGCAATGGGAGAGGCCACAACAGTGAGAGGCCCGCATACCGCAAAAAAAAAGCACTTAATGTTAAAAAAGTAGCAAATGGGATCGTGAAAATGAAAAATAGATACTGAAAACATTTCTGAATGGCTCATCCTTCATGGTCATTTGCAACCTTCATATTTTGTGAAATCATCTTCAGGGATGAGCTCTGACAAGAGCTAAGCCAGATGCAAACTGATTCCATCAGGGGGTGAGACTTGGCAATGTTTGCAGCCGGTGAAGTTTCCCTCCTGAAACCGTCACCACTGGGCACACTTAGGGCTTTCAACAACTCCAGTTTCCAAACAAACCAGTAACACAACTAGAAGGCTATTTTTTTCATTAGAATTGTTAAGAAACCAGGAGTTTAATAAATCATTTGCCTTCAAAGGGAAAAAAATTACTTTCTAACACACATAATATTTCTTCTGGTTCTAAGAAAATGAAGCTTAGCTATTTACTGAAAACTGTAATACTATAGTGAAGTCTTTTTATGGCTCACGAATGAAACGTTTAAGAAATAAAGGTATGTGAAGAACGGGACTTGGCCTAAGCAGTCTTGAGGTCAAGTACTAGTGCTGCCATTTACTGTATGACTTGCAGGAAGTTACTTAACGTCTCAGGGACTCAGGTTCTTGTGTGGTTCTTTTCAGCTCAAAAGTGGTATGATTACTTACAATATCTGATACTCCTCAGTGCCCCTCTCTCTCTATGTATATGCTTACACACACATACACATATACATGTACCTTTATTAAATAATGCAGACATATTCTTTAAGTTGTAGTAACTTAAGGCCCACTGTGAAACAAAGAGAGTGTGTTCGTGTTGGGTGTTCTGACCCTGAATACCATTCTCAATGGTGAGGGCATTTACAAAGGCTTGTGACACCTGAATTAACCAAGTAAGCCTTTAAACCCTTACAATGAAACATTAAAATTCAATGTGGCTATAATCTCTTCCTTACAAAACATGGACCCAAAGAGTCTGGCTTCAAGTATGGTTTCAAAAAAAAAAAAAAAAGGCAGATGTATTATATTCACCACCCAGCTCTTCCCTATGACCACATAAAAAAACACAAATGAAAACTCACAGGCCCATTGTAATACATTGTACCACTTCTGAATGCAACACTTAGCTCAGGCTTACTACCCTGACAAATAAAGGAAAGCATTTTATGAAGCCAATTTAATTGGGAGGTGACAGAAAACATACAGCCATTTTCTTCAGCCTTATCATTGAACTGGCTTCAGCTCCAATCTCTGGCAAATCCCACTCAACAGAAGAAATTAACCAGGTCAGCAGAACAGGTGCTACGTTGTGTCTGTCAAGGGCCTGGCATCACCACAATTACTTGCACACAATGAAGCAGTAATCTTTACAGATCATCTCTCCCAAGAAGCATACTGGGGAGGGGGAGAAAAACTGAAGGGAGGAAGGCAGGGTCGGGGCAGGGGGGATGGTAGTGGGAAGAAGAGGAATAGGAGGCAAAGAGAAAAGGCAAGAAAAGAAAATGAATGTGCAGCTGCCTTGCGGCTCAGCAGATGTCGGGATGTGATGTACGAGGCTAGGATAAGCTGTCGTAGCCTGCTGCCAGAGAGTGGTAAGTGATTAAAGCCTGCACACTTCTAAGCACCATATTTAGAATCTGCAGGGTTTCGAGACTTGCACCCATTCCTTGCTGTGCTGCCAGATGTTGGCAACTGGTCCAGTTCCTACTGACTGTGCATGGATGGCAGCAGTTGGTACGGCAGCAAAGCAATCTGGAATGCTTCCGGAGATGCTGTACATTAACAAGTGTCACCCATCATTCACCTTTACAGAAGGCTGAAACAACTCCAATTTGCTGCCACTTCCCTCTTGGGAAACAGCCAAGATAAAGTTGCACCTGGCAGCCCCATTTGTTTCACTCAGGTGTTTCAGCTGCCTTGCTGACCTCTATTAGTTTAAGTTTTAATTTAGATTAACCCCAGCACCCCAATTAACCAGCAAGGGTAAAAGCTAAGATGTGACTAGTCATAACTGAAATCAGAATTTATCAAAGTTAAAATTATTAATTGGGATGAAGGGCCAATCAAGTAATGCTATTTCTTTTTCAGCAGACCTCCAGGCCTAAAATATATATATATATGTAAATATATATATCTTTCAGACTAAGGATTGCCAGTAGAAGCAACTTCCCCCCCCAGTAATTTCAGTTTATTTTATTAAGCCTATTTAATTTATGATGCACTTCCCATTGAACAACGTACACTTCAATTAATGAAGACTGGAATATTTTTGATTGTCTCCCATGATCTCCCACAATTATACAGCATTAATATCCCATATCAGGTACTTCCTTAAGACACTCTAGAACAAAACAGAATCCCCTACTCTTCTGACAAATGGATATAATAAGAGAAGAAAAGGAAAAAAGAATCAGGACCTCTGACTAGGAACACCTGGGGCCACATCAATCCTCTTTCCTATACCCTCTCATCATTACTTTTGAGACTTACAGCAATAATTTTATTGAACATCACAGAGTGAATAGCAAGATTAATAAAAAGTCTCTCTTTTTTTTTTTTTAGGGCAAAACCAGAGGCATCCCCAATATAGAATCACTTGTCCTACTTGCTTCACAGGGTAATTTTCCTAAGTTCCTTCCTTCGTATTCCATATACTACACGGTACTGTCATCAGAGCTAAACCTCCAACAAGCACCTGTAAATTCTTCGGCAAAAGTTAACACTAAAAATTCAGCAGAGGAAAAAAAAATTCACCTTGATAAAATAATGGCTCAATCAAAACTGGTTCATCACTGCTGAGCAGCATCCTCAACTCTCCAGAGCTAGAGAGGGTACATCCTGAAGCACATTTCATTAAGAAGTATGACTTAACAAGAGACCCAGGATTACAGGAAATTATTTTAGTTCTTTAGAACAGCCCAGATGTTTAGTCTACCTTAACGGTCACCACCATCATCAAAAAGAGCAGCACGACAGCAGATCACAGCGTCAGGGAAAGAACGGGGGAAATGTTTGTGAAGAGATATTGAGAATGGGACTAGATTTCAACCTCTAGCAATTCTTTCTGTCTTCAAAGCACTACACTATTATTATAATCAACAGTAGCAGACAATCTCAATAAATATAAATACTTAACTGATGTGAACATGCACACATACACAGAAGTTTTAAGAGAATAGACTTAATAGGTTAATAGAACCACAAGTGCAGTTCAAGAATTCTGGGATCCCAGCCCTTCAGCTCCATATCCTTATCTAATAGTAATAGGACAAGAAACCAACCAACCAAACAAAATCCTCCATTAACATCATCAAAAGCTGCTGAGAGAGAATAAACCACCTGATGCAAAGAAGTTGAAACTGTTTTACAAATAATTCACAGTCTGCATCAACTAACAACATAGCTGTAGCTATATTCATTTCAAAAGGAAAAATATAAAAGTAAAGCAATAAATCCAGAACTACACAGTAAGTCAATTCTGAACACTAGAGTTCTAACTCCCTATCTGACTCTATCCTTCCAGAGTAAGCTACCTTTTGGTCAGAGAATTCTATCAGCTGTTTTAAAATGCTAAAGCCTGATTTATAACAAAAGAAAAGAGTGTAAAAATCATACCTGGTGGTAAAAGTCATCATCATCAAAGATTTCTTCATCCAGGTCCTTCAGGTGGGCACTGGCAGGGGCTTGAGGAAGGATCTCCTATATCAATGAGAAGGAGTGAATCCCAATGAGGTTACCAAAGTAATGCAGCTACTATAAATAATGTGTATAACAGTCAAAGCACTATTTTCCTTAAGATATAAAGAGCTCTTCAAATTAAAGAACAAGGACTTCCCTAGTGGTGCAGTGGTTAAGAATCCACCTGCCAATGCAGGGGACATGGGTTCAAGCCCTGGTCTGGGAAACTCCCACATGCCACAGAGCAACTAAGCCCGTGCACCACAACTACTGAGCCCTCATGCCACAACTACTGAAGCCCATGTGCCTAGAGCCCGTGCTCCACAACAAGAGAAGCCACCGCAATGAGAAGCCCACGCACCGCAACAAAGAGTAGTCCCCGCTCGCCACAACTAGAGAAAGCCTGCGTACAGCAATGAAGACCCAATGCAACCAAAAATAAATAAATTAATTAATTTAAAAAAATTGAAGAACAAAAACAATGCAATTGAAAAATGGGCAAAACATTAATAGGCACCTGACAGAAAAAAAACACAAGCAGTCAACAGTTATATAAAAATATGTTTAATCTAATTCTAATTAAATACATGCAAATTAAAATGAGAAGACACCATTTTTCACCTCTAGAACTGGCAATCTTCAGTAGGAAAACACAGCTGGTAGGATTGGAAATTAATGCAGACTTTTTGAGGCAATTTTACATCTATCAGGATTTAAAATGCATATTCTCTTTGATTTAACATTTCCACTTCTAGAAGTCTATCCATATGTTCACACAAATACAAAAATAAAAATGCTCAGGAATGTTTCCTATAGCACTGTTTCTAAAACTAGAGACAACATAAATATCCACTGTTCAAATAAATTATAGTACACATCCATACAATGGAATACTCTAGCCATTAGGAAAAATGAGGTAGATCTCCATGTAATGACATGGAAAAGTATCTAGAATAATTTAGAAAGTTGTAAGATTTTACATATAGTTTATAACATTTTATATATTTATACACACACACATATATATATCCAACCCATTTAGTTAAAAAAAGACAACCATATTTTTGTAAGTGCGTACGTGTTATATGCATGCGTGTGTATGTGTGTGTGTATTTATATATATAAATAGAAAATACCTGAAAGTGTGTTACAACTATGAACATTGGTTAAACCTGAGGAGTGGAGTTTTTAGACTAGGGGGAATTTTACTTTTCATTTTAAATTCTTCTGAACTTAAAAAATATATTAAGTATATATTCCTACTATAAATAAAAGAGTTTCCTTTAGACAGAAGAATCTGCCTATTTCAATTCTGGATCCTCTTCTGGAGCATCTAAACATCCAAAGGAAAGCCTAAAGTACACGCTTGCTTCGATACTGGCATTTCTAAAGAAAAAACTTTAAAACTGAATTTAAAAAATTGGATTACAGGGCTCCCCTGGTGGCACAGTGGTTAAGAATCCGCCTGCCAACGCAGGGGACACGAGTTCGAGCTCTGGTCCGGGAAGATCCCACATGCCGCGGAGCAACTAAGCCCGTGAGCCACAACTAGTGAGCCTGCACTCTAGAGCCCGTGAGCCATGACTACTGAAGCCCACATTCCTAGAGCCTGTGCTCTGCAACAAGAGAAGCCACTGCAATGAGAAGCCCGCGCACTGCAACGAAGAGTAGCCCCCGATCACCACAACTAGAGAAAGCCCGTGCACAGCAACAAAGACCCAACACAGCCAAAAATAAATTTTAAAAAAATATAAATTTATTTTTTAAAAAAAATTGGATTATAAATGCTTCCATGACCAGACTCAGATCAAACTCAAAATTAAGAGAAGGCTACACACAATAATAGCTTCATTTTTAAAAAACTTTCCCCTCCCACATATCCTCAGTTTCTCAACAATCTAGGAAAATAGTGCTTTTTTCCCTTTCTTTCACTGACTTCTTATACCCAGAGGAATACCTACAAGGAGATGATAAGATTTTTCAGTTGATTAGCCTCCTAGAAACTGCTCCCATAATCACCATGCATCACAGTTCTTACCGGCTGTCCTGGCAAACTCTCTGGGACAGGCTGGGCTGCCGGCTCAGGTTTGCCAAGAACTCGGTAGATAGAGCGCTTGGTCTGTGTCCTTCGAAGTAATCTTTCTTTGTCCATCAGAATATGATCAATCTGAGTCAAGATTGAACGTTCAAAGGCACCAAAACCCTGCAACAACATTAACCAGTGTCAGATAACATGGAAAGTCTCTGCTGAAGGCAGCTACGTTGGTTTCCCTATTTTTCTGTGTCAGCAGAGAAACAGACAATCCTCCTTCCAGGAGGGACTTTCTGTTAAAGACCGAGTTTGTGAATGGCTCTAACTGTTCTCAGAAAAAAAAAAAAAAAAAAATTAGTCCCTAAGCAGGTCATATTAGTTTCCTATACCCAGAGATTAACCTCTGCTCCTTTAATAATAATTGTCTTAAAGTCCATTTCTTTAAAGTATTTGTACTTCCAACACTTACAAGACCACAACTTCTAGAATAAAATACTTTTTCTAATAAAGTTGAAATCCCATGCCTGAATGGTATAAACCCCAATGGATTTGGGTTAGGGTTAGCGTTAGGGTTCAGTAAATTTTTCTACAGAAATGACTGATTACTATGACACTGAGGCATCATCCATATAAGGGAGCTGTACTTCCAATTTCTCACAGCTGCTTCAGGTTGCCATGACCTGCCTTACACACATGAATGCACACACTTGCCTTCCCCAGTTTTCCAGAAGCCAGCTTGGTCTTATCATGCCACTTCTGGAGCGTACGGTTCCTGTAGACGGTGAAGTCGGCGAAGCGCTTCGCTATGAAGCTGGGGTAGTCCTCAGTCTCCAGCTTCCTCTTTGCTGGGGCCCTCCTCTGCTGCTGCTGCTTCTCTTCTACGAGCTCTTCATCTTCACTGGAAATCTCCTCCTCACTGGAAAACCAGTAAGAACACTGAGTCCAATGTAAATAAACGTTACCTAAATAAAAACTTAGGCGTGGGACTTCCCTGGTAGTGCAGTGGTTAAGAATCTGCCTGCCAATGCAGGGGACACGGGTTTGAGCCCTGGACTGGGAAGATCCCACAGAGCAACTAAGCCAGTGCGCCACAACTACTGAGCCTGCACTCTGGAGCCCACGAGCCACAACTACTGAGCCCTTGTGCCACAACTACTGAAGCCCACGCACCTAGAGCCCACGCTCCGCAACAAGAAGCCACCGCAATGAGCAGCCCATGCAACTGCAACTAGAGAAAGCCCACACGCAACGAAGGCCCAATGCAGCCAAAAATAAAATTAATTAATTAATTTTAAAAAAACAAAAACAAAAAAAGCCTAGGCCCACATGCAGTCAAGAGTATTTGGGCTTTCCCTATGCTGTCTGCATCTTAAATAGCACGGGAGACGTGAGGACGGCTTTTTTGTTGCTGTTGGAAGAAAACGTTCGTGAGGTCAAACAAAAACTCGTGTATCTTTTAAAATAAATATAAAAATAGATGGTTTCAAAATATTTTTTAAAAAGTAAGCCAACTATAAAAATAAATGAGGTTGTTAAAAACATTATTAGAAATGCACATGAACCAGGCCTATACTGCTACAGGAGGGTCTTTAAAAATTAAACATATAATCATACTTTTATGACCTCAATCCCCAAATCAAGAAGGGAACTATGTCTCCCTGTAACCAACTACTCAGGAAAGCTGAGTAATATTGGTTGAACCAAACGAAGAGAAGCAGAATGTGAAGAAAACTCAAAGGGGTAGGCCACAGAATCCAAGCTAGGCTGTAATATCCTCAACTGTGTGAGAGAGCACTAGAGCCTACAGCTACGGAGCCAGCTACACTGCCTGCACTACCGACCCCAGCGCACAGGAAGTGCTTACTAAATGTGAGCTCCTCTCCTTTGTCATTCCAACTAATTCAGCAGAAAGGTATGGAGCAGAGGGGAAGCCCAACGGAAAACAGCAGGCAGGTACCCTATGCAGCAGGCTCAAACAAAGGGGGGAGGTAGAGGAGAACCTTCATCAACTGTGATAATTTCAGGAAGGGAAAAAATGTTTTCTTCTACTATTTCCTGAAATTTTTCCACCCTTCGCAATAACTGCTTCTTCCTTCACTGAAAAGTCGACAGTTATGACTGGCAATTCCATGTATGGGCAACAAAGTGCTTCATAAACATTAATTAAGCGTTCATGTTAAAAATGTGCTTTCACCTATAATCTCACTAGATCTAAAAAGAAGGCAAGATTTTTGCAGAAGCTTACAAAGAAGCTTAGGCACAACTATGCATAAAAATCCAAAACCTAATTCCCAATTTATGTGTCATCCTGGCCACCAATTAAACATAAGAGGCTCTTTCTATTTTACTAACATTAAGTCCGGTATCTGCCTGGAAAGGACGTGACTTTCTTTTTCATAAATAATGGGAAACCATTCAGATGAAAAGAAAATAAGCAATTCCATAGTTCCATTCCCTCCTTACCTTTCTGCTTTGGGCTTTGTCCCATCTACTAGATATCTAGTGTCTGGATACTGGAAAAGCAACTCTTCCTGAAGATCTACCAATGACCTCAACAATGCTTTAAGTGCCTTGTGACCTGGGAAATAAAGCAGAGGGAAGGAACAGTTAATTATCTACAGTTCTCCAAAGTAGGTGATGCCTATGACGCTGGACTCCTGAGCAGTACTGGCTGAGGGGGTGCGCACAGGGTACGCCGGGACTGAAAACTCTCCGAAATACAGAATTCCTGAAAGGAAATAACAGTGCCTACCTCATAGGGTCGTTGTGAGGAACAAGCAGGGTAACAGTGTGTAAGGTACTTAGAAGAGCGTCTGCAGTAAACTGTGAGTTCTTAAATTTAATAAGTTTGACACACTCCTTCCCTGCCTGTCATCATAACCAATAATTTTTTTCCTTTGGTGTTTCTTTCTCAGATATTTTTCTACAGGTTACCCATTGACCTCTTGGATTATCCCTTTACTGATCAACTCCTTAAGCAATTCCTTCTCTTCTGAAGAGCACAGCTTAGTCCTGGGGTCCCTACCACCACCACCACCACCACACCCTCCCCCAGGAGATCTCCTTTGCCTCTGGTGTGAGCTACACACCTCACACCAGAGGCAAAGGTGTGAGGTGGTGTGAGGTGGTAGGGTGTGAGGTGTGAGGTGGTGTGAGGTGGTAACCTCATTCATTCAATCTCCCAACACATACCCTTAAGGAAGGTTCCAGTTCACGAATAGAAACCCAAGTTAATGACTTTCTGTTTGCAGTACAGTCAGCCCTCGGTATCCTCAGGGGATTGGTTCTAGGAGCTCTCCCCCAGGATAACGAAACCCATGGATGCTCAAGTTCCCTATATGAAAGGGCCTAGTATTTGCATGTAACCTACACGCATCCTCCCACATACTTTAAATCATCTCTAGATTACGTACAACTAGTACAATGTAAATGCTATAAAAATCGTTGGGAATACTATGTAAATAGTTGCTAGAGTGCTGCAAATTCAAGTTTTGCTTTTTGGAACGTTCTGACATTTTTTCTTTCCAAGTATTTCTGATCCAAAATTGGTTGAATCCACGGATGCGGAACCCAAGGATATGGAGGTTCCATTGTACTGAACTGTGTATTAAAATTCTGCACACCAAGAATATGTTCTCACCTGATTCTCCTCACGACCAAAAGGATGCACGTGTAATAAAGCTGGTCAGGATTAAGTTTAAAGTCTATGACCAAGAACTTTCAGAATAAAATCTGGCCCGCTGAGAACCAAACTCTTACCTTCTTTATCAGCAAAATCCTACTAAAGGGGCTAAATAGACGTGGATAACTACTAGTTAAGTGTTGACAGCACTCAGACATCTCGCTTTATAATCAAAACTCCCATTTCCAGCAACTGCCAAGAAAATCTTCACATGGATGCCCCATCACTCCCTCAAACACCATGTCAGAAACAAAACTTTTTTCCTCCAACCTAATACTTCTCCTTTGTCTGATTCTCTCACCTCTGTCTAATGTTTTCACAGGAGATCACTGACATTTTGGAGCCCTTATTCAATATGTTCAGTCAGTTGCTAAATCCTGTGGTTTCCATACTTCCTATCACTAACAGTTGTCCATCTGTCTCTGGCTATGCTTCGATCACTCCTTCCCACTTTCCTTTAAGTAACTGTAATCTTCTCACAAGCATCCTTACTCTCATTTAGCAATCCCTACATTCATTTTTATTTTATATTCTAGACTAACCTCAGCCCACACGAACTTCAGTTTAAGTGATTTTTATGAATTTGATTCTATCTCTTCGGCTTCTACCTTGCGCAGCATGAGTAGCTTCCTCACTATTTTACATCTCAACCTATTTCATCAATGGGACACCAACACATGACTCAGACAAGTTCTCCAAACAGATCACACTGCAGCATTCCATTTCAACATACGGCTAAGAGCTTACCTGAGAAAGCCTCTGCAGATTGGTCAGAAGGAACTCAATAACCCAACAGCTACTTTGCATTCCTCCAATAATCTCCGTATAAGACTATACAGGGACTTCCCTGGTGGTCCCGTGGTTAAGAATCCGCCTTCCAATGCAGTGGACCTGGGTTCGATCCCTGGTCAGGGAACTAAGATCCCACAGGCCTCGAGGCAAGTAAGCCTGCGCGCTGCAACTACCAAGCCTGCATGCCCTGGAGGCCACACGCCACAACTAGAGAGAAGCCTGAGCGCTGTAACTAGAGAAGCCCGTGAGCCACAATGAAAGATCCCGCATGCCACAAATAAGACCCGTCACAGGGACTCCCCTGGTAGCACAGTGGTTAAGAATCCACCTGCCGGGCTTCCCTGGTGGCACAGTGGTTAGGAGTCTGCCTGCCGATGCAGGGGACGCGGGTTCATGCCCCAGTCCGGGAGGATCCCGCATGCCGCGGAGTGGGTGGGCCCGTGAGCCGCTGAGCCTGCGCTCCGCAGCGGGAGAGGCCACAACAATGAGAGGCCCGCGTACCGCAAAAAAAAAAAAAAAAAAAAAAAAAAAAGAATCCACCTGCCAATGCAGGGGACACGGGTTCAATCCCTGGTCCGGGAAGATCCCACATGCCGTGGAGCAACTAAGCCCATGCGCCATAACTACTGAGCCTGCACTCTAGAGCCTGCAAGCCACAACTATTGAGCCTGTGTGCCACAACTACTGAAGCCTACGCTCCTAGAGACCGTGCTCCGTAACAAGAGAAGCCACCGCAATGAGAAGCCCGCATGCAGCAACGAAGACCCAACACAGCCAAAAAAAGAAAAAAAAAAAAGACCTAATGCAGCCAAAAAAAATAAATTAATTAATAAAATAAAATATTGTTCTTGTAGCCAAAAAAAAAAGGACTGGGGCTTCCCTGGTGGCACAGTGGTTGAGAGTCCGCCTGCCAATGCAGGGGACATGGGTTTGTGCCCTGGGTGTGGGAAGATCCCACATGCCGCGGAGCAGCTGGGCCCGTGAGCCATGGCTGCTGAGCCTGCGCGTCCGGAGGCTGTGCTTCGCAACGGGACTGCAGCGGGAGAGGCCACAACAGTGAGAGGCCCGCATACCGCAAAAAAAAAAAAAAAGGACTATATAAATACAACTTGCTTATTTAAATGTAACAGAAGATCCTTGACCACATCTTTTCTAAATTCCACATTCTAATACTTTTATAATCAGTACATATCCACACCACTTGGGAGGACCTGCAATACCTAAATATTACCTGAAAAAAATCCAAAATGCCTTGTGTTCTAAACCCAGGTTCTCCACCTGTTACTCTGAATCTTAACAAAACAAACAAACAAAAAAACCTTTCCACCAAATATAAAAATAAAAAGTTACTCTCATGAAGAAGAAAAAAGTATCACAGAATTATTCTTCGGACAGTTTTGGGGAAATGGATTAGGCACAAACAAGATGAGAAGTAGGCAAGAAGAATAAAAAGAATAAAGATATAATAATTTTAAAAGAGAAGAATTACTTTAAATGTGCTAAGTGTGTAACTAGGATAATGCAAAATTATGTATATAAACATGTAAATTTTTAAAGTAATGAGGAAAGCAGAGAATACAAATAACTACAAATATTAGGTTACCACAAATGATCATCTATGAAAAGAGCTGAATATTATAAACAGAGATTCCATATAGCTAAGGTTCTGAAAGTTATGTTACAGCCAGAACCTTAAGAAAATAGAAGAGACACTAATACTTGGAAGGAAGCCCATGAAAACACCGAAATCTCCTCTCATCCAAATTCTGTGCAAATATGAACCATTGTTTTTACCTCCTTTTCTAGAAACAGCTACATCTTAAGAGAGCCCATGTTCTCCAAAGTGAAACTACAAATCAATTTTGCATTTGCAAAGTAGTCTTCAAAATTCCCAAGCCTAAACCTTGAAAATATTAGGCTATGTGAAATAAGTCAGTTGCAAAAGGACAGATATTGTGTGATTACACTTATATGAGATATCTAAAAAAATGGTCAAACAGAAAATAGAAGGGTGGTTACCAAGGGCTGGGAAGAGGTGGGAATGGGGACTTATTGTTTAATGGACACAGAGTTTCAATTTGGGATGATGAAAAAGGTTTTGAAATGGACAGTGGTAATGGTTGCATAACAATGCAAATGTACTGGCTACTGAACTGTACACTTTAAAATGGTTAAAAATGGTAAATTTTATGTCATATCTATTTTACCACAATTTTTAAAAACACCTTAAAAAAACCCTAAGACCAAAGTAGTAATAATTCTACCATCCCAGTCTATCTCTCTACAGAAAAAAATCGTCTACATTCCTTCAACCTGGAGCCTAGTCCAAAAGAACAATGGAATATTATTCAGCCTTAAAATGGAGAGGAGGAAAAAAAAAAAAAAAATGGAGAGGTGGGCTTCCCTGGTGGCGCAGTGGTTGAGAGTCCGCCTGCCGATGCAGGGGACACGGGTTCGTGCCCCGGTCCGGGAGAATCCCAGATGCTGTGGAGCGGCTGGGTCCGTGAGCCATGGCTGCTGAGCCTGCGCGTCCGGAGCACAGGCTCCGCAACGGGAGAGGCCACAGCAGTGAGAGGCCCACGTACCGCAAGGAAAAAAAAAAAAAAGGAGAGGAATTCTGACACATGTTACCACATGGATGAACCTTGAGGACATTATGCTAAGTGAAATAAGCCAGTCACAGAAGGACAAATCCTGTATCATCCCACTTATATGAGGTACCTAGAGTAGCCCAATTCATAGCAACAGAAACGGTGCTTGCCAGGGGCTGGGGCAAGAGGGAAATGGAGATTTGTTCTTTAATGGGTATAGAGTTTTAGTTCTGCAAAATCAAAAAGTTCTGGAGACTGGCTGCACAACAATGTGAATATATTTAGTACTACTGAACTGTACACTTAAAACAGGATAGTAAATTTCATGTTACGTGTCTTTTTACAATAAAAAATTATAAGAACAGGAAAATCAAGTGCCTGTCCCTTACTTCCTCTAGTACCATGTGGCCATGATCTAAAATATGAGATCAAGAACCATGCAGGGAAGAAGCTGCAAAGCAGTTCATAATGTTTATGGCTGCTTGCCCCCAACAAGCAAGTCATAATTTGACTCTCTAATGTAACATAACCAAGAATTCTGAAAACGTCCAACAAAAAGACTACTACTTTTAAGGGCCACTTTCAAGTAGCTACACAAGCCCTTTTTTTTTGTTCAAGTCAGTTTTTAAAAATCCATCGCAGATATATTAGACAGCATATCAATCCAACAAGAAAGCAGAGAGCCAATATCAGTAAATCAAAGTGTGCCTTTCTGTTAATACTCTCTCATATGTTCTCATTTTATACACCCCTTCACCCAGTCAGAAAGTAGCCCTGAAGTATTTAAGCTCCATTCAGGGATAGCACCACCATGCATCAAAGTGTCAAGAGACCTACCAGAGGTGAAATCTGCAATTCTGTGCTGCTAACCACCAAAAAAAAAAAAAAAAAAAAAGTTTATCAAAGTCAAGTCACCAGTGGCCAACACATGGACAACCTCCTGCGAAGAGATTTAGAAGCCAGAGCCCAATTCTCGTTTCTCTGTGATATTAGGGCCACATCTCCTTCTAGTAAAATTTTATGTAAAACCTGAAGAGACGATGAGCAATCCTCTGCTGGTCGCAGTAGGCCTCCTGGAAGCCACAGCTGACGAGGATGAGGAAAGACTCTCTCCCAGAGGCTCAAATCCAATAGTGAATTCTTCGCAGCCAAAAACCAAACCAAAACAAGCAACTCTCTTTAGCATTCATATAGGGCTGAATTCTATTTGTTCAACCCTATGAATGTGCAAGGGAATGGAATCAACAGTTTCTAGTTCACCTCTAGCTTTTCTCCCAATTAGCGTCAGAGTTAAAAATTAACAAAAGCTGCAGATACTTTCTTCTTGTTCAAACGAACAAGTCCAAACAGTAATACTGACAGAATTCGGAATTATGATACAGTGGAGCCTTCACGTAGTTCTTTGTTGAAGAAGTTAGGGCACCTGGCCACAAAACAAATGGCGACCGTCAAGGACATATATGCTTATTTTGTCTTACATGGTCCATTTCCAGAGGCTTTTTCCCTTAAGAGGAGATTAAGAAGGACCTATGCCTCACCTTATTACCAAGATTCAACCCAAGCACCTGGGCACTGGCTTTAGGAATAATTTCCCAAGTAGAGAATAAAAAGAAAGAGTACTTTACTAAGGGTCAGGAGCCCTGTATCCTAACTGACACTATCACCAACTAGTCATTTTCCACTGAGTGGACCAATTTAATCTCTTCGAGTCCCAATGGTCTCATCTATAAAATGTAGATAATCCTTTGCCTGCTTATCTTACAGAATTAAGGTGAAAAATAGCAAATGCTTTTATATATTAAGGTATTCTGCCAATTTTTTTAATGCTGTAGAAAGAGAAAGTACATTACTATCACAAAATCAGCGTCTTTCACATGGTGAAAATCTCTAGCTCTGCCTGTTCTGATCTACAGCAATAGGACTGAACTAGTATATTCATACATTCCTATATTAAGTATTCATTTACACGCTACCCATATGCAAGCATTCTATATATAAAATGTCACCAATCTAAAAACCATTTTCACTTAACAGCTTTATTTTTTTCCCTGATTCATCTAGGCTGTTCGATGTAAACAAAACTGTAGGCAGAGAATAAGTGTGGACATGGGCACACAGTTCATTAATTAGATTATAAGCCAATAAGTAAAACTTCTGGCAAGGGGATGGAGGGCAACGGGAAGAGCAAATGTATAAAGTAAAATAAAGCTCACCTTATCAGTTTTTAAATATCCACACCATTATTTTTTAAGTAAATATGCAAGCATACAATTATGTATGTGCAAGTAATATAAACTCCCACATTCCTATTACCCCAGATATATACATTGAGGTAGAATATACAGATCGCAAGAGCATTTTTTTTTTCTTTCCTCCTTCTAAAGTAACTCTAGGACTGCAGCTAAACTATAGGTCAAAAGGACACACGATATACTGGCCTGAGAACAATACTTTTCATTCAAATCCATACAAGCCTGCCACTTGCAGCAGTCATCCCCGGCAATTAATCCCCCAAGAAAGACGTTTGATTAAATCTTTTCAAGCAAATCCTTTGCTTTGCTTTTGTTAGTTCACTTCTTGTCAACATCCATTAAAATATGCCTTTAATTCTCCCACAATCTTAAAAAACACCGATTCCACTGTCTTCAACTTTAATCAACTGTATGGCCGGCATTTTTCATTTCATAATAATGTGCTGCTTGGAATTCAAGAGGCAGGCTCAGCATCAATCATCTGGTAAGAATTTTTCCACTGCAATAAATATGCAAATGAGGAGAGCCAGTCAGTCGTATTTCAGGCCCGACTTGCTAGTGTTTTAAAAAAGACACAAATTTATTAATTGCCGGTGGCCAGAGGAATCCTATTACTTTGGGCATTGATTACAAAGCTGTGTGAGTGATTATTGTGCAACTCGCGGGCTACCCAGGCATGAGGAAAAATTATTAAAGCAAGGCAGAGATTATCAACTCGGAATAACAATAAGCCTTAACATTTAGGCCCTAACTTCTTCAACAAAGAATTACGTGAAGGCTGCACTGTATCATAATTCCGAATTCTGTCAGTATTACTGTTTGGGCTTGTTCTATATTCCCCAAGCAGGATGGCGTTACCAGTGAGAAAGAGCACTGCAGGTTACAAATTCCTTAACACCCACTGTGTGGATGAGTCGCTATCATTTCCAGTGTGGGTGCAACTAGAATTTTTATATATCCATGTAGGTATACACATACACAGGTGTGGGCATGTATATAACCCCCCGATTTATTAGAGAAACAGATGTACTCTTAGGAGGACCATATTTCGACTGGAACAGTAGAAGTAGTTCTGTCCCACTCTGTTGGTTGGTTCTGTGAACCAAAAGTAGGATCTTTTTTTTTAATGGTACAAAATCACCACCAGGATAACTTTTCCAAAGCAGAGTGTGGGGACTTATATTCTAAAATCATGACAACTAATCCAAAAGCAGACTTGGGTTTTCCGACCTCAGGGAGCCCCATGGTAGAAGGCATGCAGTCTGTGCAGGGGTCTATGAGGAAATGATTTGATGGGCTAATTCTGAATGCAAAGTATTTTTGTGAGAAACATTCAGCCTAAGACATATTAAATCAAGTAAGAAAGAGGACTCAGTGGACAAAACTTATTTTTTCTCTTAAGAGAATGATGTAGGGAATTGGGGAGTAAGTGGAAGTTGAAATAAGGGAGAGGTGAAGAGACATAGGATAAAATATGTTGGGTGAGCCCCCTCACAGAAAGAAACCAAAAGGAAAAATCCTTCCCATTTTACATTACTGTCGCACTAAGTAACATGATAGATAGTGTGCATTTGAGTTCTGTGGAGGGACATCCCACTCAAGCTGTAATTTCTGACCAGGTATGAATGTGTAAGGAAGGGAAAAGAAGTGCAGAATTTCTTAGGTTTCCCTGAATACTCTCTCAAATACCTTGATGAAGTGTGTCAATAAATCCTTAAAAAGCCCTACAGGACACAGCAATCTAACTGATCAATGTACTTTCCGAAATCCACTAGCTACCTTCCGTTTCACAGTTCCTAGACAACCTCCATTGTTCCAGAGTACTTACCTGAAAAGGGAAATTTATTTTTCCCCTTTAAACAGAAAGGGTAAATGCTCAGAGCACTGAGGTACTTAAAATCCAAGTTTATTTACCACAGTAATTGCTTAAACTGTCTAATATAGGAGTTACCCTGGGAGAGTGGAGATACTTTCATTTTTATTTGATATACTTTTGAACTGTTTGAATATTTTATAAGCACATATTACTCTTACAATTTAAAATGCTATAAAGTTTAAACTCTGAAGTAAGGGAACTTGTTAAAAATAAAATTAAAACCACAATCCAAGTAACCTTCTGTTTCATATAAAATAGTCTGATCCTTTCATATTAAAAAGCCTTTAAATAAACAGGTAGTGAACTGTCCCGAACCAAGTGCCCAAATTCTCTATACAGTATGGGTCTGGAAATGGGGGTTCCCATGCAGTTAATCCTTCCTCTCTCAGTATCCTTCACAGCATTGCTACAACACATATTGTACTGTGCATGTTGTAAGCAGCTTGAGACACAGACCTTGTCCTGCCACTCTAGCAGCCAACACATCACTTGGGCCATAAAAAGTACTCTACAAATATTTCAGTTCCAGAGAATTGATGCCCAAGTCACATGACAGAACATCTAACTACACTATCATTTCCAAATCTAAATGCTGACAAGCAAACAAAATGTGGACTCCCTATCTGCTACCTTCAACAACTGTGTATCCTCAACAAACTGACCTTTTGTTAACAGAAGCAAGGTAATCAAGCTTAACTTTTTCCTTATTTGAACACGCCAACTATAAGATGTATAGGCTACTCCTAAGAGTCTCAAAACCACTGTATCAGATTTAAGAACTTACAAACATGAAAATAATTAACAATTTTTGTTAGGCATGTTACAATGCATTCTCATGAAAAGTCATTATCGCCACTTGGATAAACTGAGGCTCAGAAAATAAAAGATTATTTTATTTGCGTTCCTTTTAATATTAGCGAAGGTAAGCACTGCTTATTCATCAACCCAAAAATGAAACACGTTGAGATGCTGCTTTCATGTAAAAACATTTAAATGATGCTTAAAAAGTGGTTTACCTATCTCCACACCTTGCTGTGAGCATCCTGAGGCAGGGACTGAACCGCTCACCTTGGTATCCTGGGTGTTGGCAAACGGCAGACTCCACACTGTTGAATGAATAACTGAATAAAAATGACATCCTAATATTCTTCCTGGCATGTGCTTTTTGTGTGTGCATTTCAAATCTCCAAAGAACTAACTATAAGTATAGTACCAGTATTTATTTATATAACCCCTTTAAGAAGAGGGAAACAAATACTGTGGCCACAGAGCTATAGCCTAAGAAAAAAACTATTACCACTATTAAGATTAATAGCTAACACTTATCAAGGACCTACTAAGTACCAGACACTAGCCTGAGCACTTTTCATGTAGTAACTCATTTAAATCCTCACAACAATCCTTTCAGGTACATACTATTATTATATCACCGTTATACAGATGAAGAAAATGAAACACTACTACAAGCTTTAAAAAAAACTGCACGTTTTTCATTTTCTAGATCAATGTACCTTTATGGGATATGTATCAAAACTACCTGGAAAACGAAATGAAATTTTCAATTCCAAAAAAATGACAAAACTGCCCTCCTCAATACCATGACACAATAAAAAGCACTAGTGAGGGGACTTCCCTGGTGGTCCAGTGGTTAAGACTCCATGCTCCCAATGCAGGGGGCCCGGGTTCGATCCCTGGTCAGGGAACTAGATCCCGCATGCTGCAACTAAGACCCAGCACAGCCAAATAAATAAATAATTTAAAAAACAAACAAACAAAAAACAGTAGTGAGTTTCTGTTAAAATGCTATATCTAAATTTGGTCCTCACACTTGAAAAAACAAAGTGGAGAAATTAAAGAAAGCCCAAATCATACGGATGGAAGGCAGGTCCTGTAAGACAAGATAAAAGAATATTTGCTTAACCCGAAAAAGAAAATGTTAAGAAATGGATTAATAGTCTCCAAAATTCAAATGGCCAAATACATCCAAAAAAAGATGCTTAGCCTTACTTAAAAAAAAAAAAAATTAAAGCAATGTGATACTTTTCTGATAGTGCTTGATGCTGGCAAGAATGTGAAGGGGCACTCTCCATACACAACTGATAAGAGTTAATTAGCTCAACAGATCCTGAAAGCAATCTGGCAAAAACTATCAAAGTTTTACAAACGCATGCCTCCTGACCCTACTATTCCACTTCTAGAAATTAATTCTAGAGAAATAATCAGATAAGAAAGCAAAGAGGTGGCTACAAAAACATTAATTTTTAGCATTATTTATAATAGGTAAAAACAGCAAACATCTTAAGTGCCCATTTATAAGGTATTTAGCCAAATAACTTTCTGGGCAGCTGTTGAAAAGGATAAGTATAAACAGAATTTGGTCTGAATACACTAAACCATAAATACTTTGGGGGATAACTGAAGTAATCTGAGTATGGAGTGGACATATTACTTAGGACTGTTAGGAAGTATTGATTTGGTTAGAGGAGATGACAGTGTTACATAGGAAACACTCTTACTTTTTAGAGCTATTTATAGAAGTATTTAGAGGCAAAATGACATGATGATGAGTACTTTAAAATACTTCAGGAAAAAAAATGAAAACAAAGATAGCATAGTATTTTTTTTAAAGAAAGAACAGGTGGGCTTCCCTGGTGGCGTAGTGGTTGAGAATCTGCCTGCCAATGCGGGGGACGTGGGTTCGGGCCCTGGTCTGGGAAGATCCCACATGCCACAGAGCAACTGGGCCCGTGAGCCACAACTACTGAGCCTGCGCGTCAGGAGCCTGTGCTCCGCAACAAGAGAGACCGTGATAGTGAAAGGCCCCCGCACCGCGATGAAGAGTGGCCCCCGCTTGCCGCAACTAGAGAAAGCCCTCGCAGGAAACAAAGACCCAACACAGCCAAAACTAAATAAATAAATTTTTAAAAAATCTTTCCCTAAAAAAAAAATAACAGGTAAGACATATTTATTAACGTGGGAAGATGGTTTTAGTTCAACGTATCCTTATGATCTCATTTACAGTTTAAAAAAAGGTTAAATTGACATAAATACCTAGAAGAATATACACCAAACTGCTAGAGAGAGTTCTCTCTGAAGAGCACTATTAATAGAAAGGAAAAAGAGGACTTTCACCATCCATGTTACATATTTCAGGATTAGGTCAGGGGGAGGGGGATAATTAGTACTGTTTGAAAAAAGAATTTTTTTTTACTACAAACTTCACTTTAATAATTTTTTTAAAAAGCTGATTAAGATTAAATAAATATATTCAAGTACACAGAGAGGTCTTCTGAAGTAGATATAATTCTTCCTGTCAACAGAATAATCAAACAAAAAGACAGATTAAAATAAAAGCAGGAGAAATTAGAAGTAGCCATACATTTGATTGACAAGAAGATCACCCATCCCTAGAACTAATTTAAAATTTTCCCTGTATGGTCACAAAAGAAATATGAAAGACCAATAAATGTAAGGAAAAAATGTTTACCCTCGTTAAACACTGGGGAATGTAAATTTTTAAAAAATGCAAATGAAAAGAAGCAGAAACCATTTTCCACCTATCAAAGTGACAAAGATGAAACAAAATTATAATATCCAGGGTTGACAAGGATAAGGGAAACTGACATTCATATAAAGAAGATGAAAATGTAAACTGATCCAGCTTTTCTGGAGGGCGACTTGGCCATACAGATCAAATGCCTTAAAATTGTGCATATCCTTAGAACACATACTAATTCCACACCTAGAAATTTATTTTATGAAACAAAGTTATCACAGATGTGAGTAAAGATTTAGTAACAATAATGTTTACTGCATTATTTATAAAAATGAAAAACTGGAAACAATCCAAATGTCCAACAATAAAGAACTAGTTAAACTACCCATATGATGGAAAGTCTCTGCTGCCATTAAAAATAATGCTGTAGAACAATATTTAATGACATGGAAAAATATTCATGATCTCTGTTAAGTAGAAAAAAGCACACTGCAAAACAGAATATAGAATATGGTTCCATTTTTGTTCTAACTACACACCCACAGAGGGAAAGAAAACCAGAAAATATTTATACCATATACCAAAATATTAAAAGTACATAACTCCAGCTGCTGAGATTGAGGAAGATTATTTCCTTACTTTCCCTTGGCCATTTTCTAAATTTTATATAATGAATATGTAGCACATTTATAATAAGAAAAACACATTTTTATCTTTTTCTTTATCACTTAAAAAAAGTCTTGCCTGCCTAGGGGAGGGACTAGATCATCTGATCCCCCAAGGGCCCTTCTAGCTCTCTTACTGAAAAAGCAGTACGAAGGAATGATCTTTAGAAAAACTGAAGGACACATTTACGATTCACACTCTAAGCCTTCTGTTTTACAACAAATTCATCTCCATCTCTCTCCTGCCTTCATTCCTTTAAGCTTTGGCATTTATTCCATTTCTTTATTCCCTCATACTTTCTTTAAAGGGAAGATTTAAAAAAAAAAAAACACAGATTAGAGTAGTTCAGACTATGTGCATAGTGATGGTCTAGAGCAGTGGTTCTGAAGCAAAGCAGACGTCATACTGGCCTTGCCTCTAACTGTGTGGCCTTAACCAGGTTACTTAACCTAAGACTTGATTTCCTCTTCTGTACAACATAGTTATCAGCCAGCCCCTATTTCACAGGCTGCCATGAGAACTAAATGAGACATTCGTAAAAACTTAATACAGTGCATGGGGAGTAGTGCCAACTAACAAATGGGAGCTATTTTTATTATTTTTAGAGGATAGTGGCATCCTGCATTGTACTTGCTCAATAAAATACCAAGATAGAAGTAAATTAACCAACCCGATTCTCAAAAGGTCACTTCTGATTTCTTTTCCCTCGTGTTCTTCTACCGCATGAGCCTTACTGAGGACACGGGAAATGCTTTCTAATCACTCGAGTTAGCACATTTGTCTCTGCCCTCTTCCAAACCCCCACCACTGCTGACATTCACGTAGCATAGATTATGTGCCATCTTAAGGACGAAAGAATCTTTAAGATTATCTGAACAGCCCCTCTACCTATAAAAATTTTCCTTGCATGAAACAATATGAATAGCTAGTAAAAACTCTTCTCAAAATAGTAGCATTTTGGACTTATACAGAAGCAAATTTATTCAACTGCCTCAAGAAAAACAGAATCTGGGAGATTTGAGACTAAACACCAAGCAAAACAATCAATATTACATGAGAGCAAATGAAAAATTACCAAAGAACTCAAACGAAAGTGTAGTCCAAGCACAACAAACTTTCAAAGCAAGTAATATGGGCAAATTTATTTGGGGACAGGTAATAAATTTAATAATTATAATAATCAAGAGAGAATTGTCTAAAGGTATCATGACATACTGACTTTCTCTAAGATAATTTATAACTAACATAATAATAGCCTTTGCTTTTATTCCCCACACCTCCCAATCTCCTCTCCTTGTCAAACTTCCATTAAAGCTTAATGGAGGGCTTCCCTGGTGGCGCAGTGGTTGAGAGTCCGCCTGCCAATGCAAGGGACACAGGTTCGTGCCCCGGTCCGGGAAGATCCCACATGCCATGGAGTGGCTGGGCCCATGAGCCGTGGCCGCTGAGCCTGCGTTTCCGGAGCCTGTGCTCCACAATGGGAGAGGCCACAACAGTGAGAGGCCCGCGTACCGCGCAAAAAAAAAAAAAAAAAAAAAGCTTAATGGAAAAATATATATAGTGGAAGAAAATATATATTAAATATATTAAAATATCTGGAAGAATACACTTCCATTGTTTTCTCTGAGAAGGAGGTATGGGAATTTGGGAAAGTGGAAGAACTTTCACATACATCTCTACTGTTTATGTATTTTTTTTTACCGTGAAGATTTTATATATACCTTTATATATAAAGATATATGTAAAGATTTTACATATATATTGTAATGGAAGAGTATAAGGACAAATTAAATTAAGTCCCATAAAAGCCCTAGCAAGTTTCATAAATATCAGGGGAAAAAAGGTCTCCACTCTTTCGAAAAATGCTTTGCAGCTTCTCATGGTATTTTTAAAGATGGACTAGCTACTGTTGGGAAAATACATTATAAGTAGGTAAGCATTAGCCATGGTTGAAACTGGAAAGCAGGAACCTGCTAAACCAGTGATCTGATTTCACATTTCCAACTGCTTTTATACCATCTAACATATCAAGATGGAGACCACCTCCAGCTTTGACCAAGGCGTCCAAAAGAAATGGTAACAACCCAAACACTTTGGAAAGTCATTTCATGAAAAAGAAACTCACAAATGGAATATTATGAAACAGCATACTTGACATAAGCACAGGGGTATGTTCTTCTAGATGTCTGGGGTTATTTGGATTATGAAAGGCAACCTCATTTATCAGTACAACTACTATTACCAAGAGGAAAAAAAAATCTGCAAATTCAGAGTAAACAGAATTAGGCCTCCTACATTTAGCCAAGTGAAACAACCAACAAAAACCAAACACATAAATTCTCTATGTCTTTCAGAGGTTTTTTCCCCTTTAAACAAAGGATTTACTTTCTGCTCTTCCTGTGGCC
This sequence comes from Aethalodelphis obliquidens, assembly GCF_003676395.1. NCBI lineage: Eukaryota > Metazoa > Chordata > Mammalia > Artiodactyla > Delphinidae > Aethalodelphis > Aethalodelphis obliquidens. Next base: position 10,913,516 of record NW_020838002.1, on the reverse strand, counting down.
CCCTACATTTGGATCCCTCTTTCCTACTTTGGTACAATGTATCCCTAAGTAGTTTCAATGAGTTGTGAGTTAATTGTCATTCACAAGCCGAAAAAAAAGAAGAAGAAGAAAGAAAGAAAAAGCAGGATTAACTGCAATTGCCACTACAACGGAGAAACTTGCATCTTGCACCCTTACCATGTAAATAAGGCACAGATCCTGCAGGAACATGCCAAACACCAAGATTCTTAATTAATGGAGCTCTTTAATGTGCAAATCAGGAACAAATTGCAAGTTCTGACTTGCATTGATTATGAAAACATTAATTGAATGAGCAAGACCCTAAAAAAAAGACACAATCCTAAGTCTTCAAAGAGACCAAAAGAATACAAAGCTCTGGAAACCAGACAAGTCTGACCAATGTGTAAAATGTAAACCTAAAACTGAGGCCTGCTCACTAGTACACAATGAATTTAAAAACAAGAAACAAAAACCTCAACAGTTTAATCAGAAAGCAATCACCATAAAAGCGTCTATTCCACCAACATCTAGCATTAAGCAGAAAAATGACTGTTCACTCCAGAAGCTCACAGACACTGCTTTAATGAAAAAAAAACCCTTTATATATACACACACTTATATGTATATAGGTATAACAAAACAGTGCTGTCTCTTTAAAAAGAAATTCATCCTATATAAATTATAGCCATAAACTTTTCCTGCAGTGCAGTCTAATTAATTCTTGTTCTATACACAAAGGGAAATGCTGGGTGACAAATGGGTGTGAAGCCAGAAAGCTGCCAGGTCTGCAAAACATTTTCTACTTCAATTTATAAGCAATTTTGCAGTAAATCATCAACCAGAACCTGGAATCTCAGGAATCTCTGAGTGTCCAAACCACATTATATCACTTATCAAAGAGAGAAGGAAAAGGAGTTTAAAGACATCTCATTTTTCAGTTCTAACCCACATCAAAATCTAGAAGCTCTGCATAATCTATTATTCTCTTCTGGGTAAGGTTTTAGTACCAGAGATATATTTTTCAAGCAAAAATGACACTATAGGTTGATGTAGCCCATTCCTCCATCCCTAGAAGTACTGTATCATGTACCCATTACCATAAGAAATATTCCCAGAGTTATGTGGGAATAACCACATAACTATTTACACCCCTCCCTCAATCTAAGCAAAATGTTCACAATCAAGCCAAGCGGAAGGGTTCAGAGGCAAGCCAGCGGACAAAATTTAGGGATGAAACACTCCAAGGAAATGAGTCTACCGAAGAGGAAAATAGAAACTTACAGGAAACAAAGAAGAAAGCAGGGCTGCCCCTTTGTAGTCAAACCCTTCCCCCACCCCTAACCTCTGCCAGCCACTGATCTATTCTCCATCCCTTTAGTTTTACTTTTTCCAAAATGTCATATAAATGGAATGTTAAAGTATACATATAATATTTTGAGACTGGCATCTTTCACTAGCATAATACCTTTGAGATTCATCAGTGATTCTGCATTTATCAATATTTTGCTCCTTTTTATTGCTGAGTAATGTACCACAATTTATCTGTTTGTCTACTGAAGGACATTTGAGCTGTTTCCAGTTTTTGGTGATTACGATTAATGCTGCTATAAACACACACATACAAGTCTTTGTGCGGACATATGTTTTCATTTCTCTAGGGAAAATATCTAAAAGTAGGACTGCTGGATCATCTCGTAAATATACGTTTAACTTTATAAAAAAACTAGCTTTCTTCCACAGTGGCTATACCATTTTGCATTCCCACCAGCAATGCATGGAAGCTCCAGTTGCTCTGCACCCTTGCTGACACTTGATGTTGTCAGGTGTTTGTTTTTGGTCATTCTAATAGGTTTATAGGGGCATCTCCTTGTGGTTTTAATTTGCATTTCCATCAACACTAATGATTATGTTAAATAAACATCTTTTCATGTGCTTATTTGTCATCATATATCTTCCTTGGTGAAGTTTCTGTTCAAGTATTTTGCCCTTTTTTTTTAAAGGGTATTTTTTATTGTTGGGTTTTAAGAGTTCTTCATATATCCTGGACACAAATCCTTTGTCAGATGAGTGATTTGCAAATATTTTCTTTCAGTCTGTAGCTCTTCTTTTCATTCTGTTAATGCGTCTTTCACAGAGCAAAAGATTTCCTTCTGATTTAGTCCAATCATCAGTTTGTTCTTTTAAGGATTATGCTTTTGATGATCTAAGAACTCTCTCTAACCAAAGGTCATGGAGATTTTTCTCCCATGTGTTCTTCAAAACACTTTATAGTTTTATGCTTAACATTCAAGTTGATGAAGTATTTTGTTAATTTTTGTATGAAGTATGAGCTGTAAGTTGAAGTTCACTTTTTTTGCAAATGAATGTACTATTGTACTAGCACCATTTGTTGAAAAGACTATCTTTCTCCACTACCTCTGCACCTTTGTGAAAAGCCAATTGCCTATATTTGTGAGAATCTATTTCTGAACTCTCTATTTTATTCCACTAGCTAAAATAAATTTAAAAGGAATAAACCCACAAAGGAAGGACAAAGTACAAGCATACCTTGTTTCATCGCACTTCGCAGATACCCTGTGTTTTACAAATTGAAGGTTTCTGGCAACCCTGTATAGAGCGAGTCTATAGGCACCATTTCCCAACGCATTTGCTCACTTCATGTCTCTGTGTCACAGTTTAGTTAGTCTCACAATATTTCAAACATTTCCATTATTATCATATCTGTTTCGGTGATCTGTGATCAGTGATGTCTGATGTTACAGTTGTGACTATCTCGGGGTGCCACAAACCATGCCCATATAAGACGGTGAACTCAAAACTGATTGTTGAAATGACAACAAAGGATTTAGAACATTACATGAACTTAGCTGATAAAGCAGTGGGAGGGTTTGAGACGACTGACTCCAATTTTGAAAAAGGTTCTACTGTGAGTAAAACACTATCAAACAGCATCACCTGCGACAGAGAAATCATTCATGAAAGGAACAATCACTGCGGCAAACTTCACCGCCCCCCGCCTCCAGCAAACACCACCCCCCACGCCCCCAACACCCCCACCACCCCGCTGCCTCCCCGCAATCAGTCAGCAGCCATCAACATCAAGGCAAGACCCTCCACCGGCCAAAAGATTACAACTCACTGAAGGCTCAGATGACAGTTAGCATTTTGTAGCACTAAAGCATTTTTTAATTAAGGTATGCAGATTTTTTTTAGACATAATGCTATTGCTATTATACACTTAATAGTATAGTGCAGCCATAACTTTTATATGCACTGGGAAACAAAAACAGTCATGTGAGTCACTTTATTGAGATATTCGCTTTATTGCAGTGGTTTGGAAATGAACCTGCAATATCTCTGAGGTATACCTGGATAAGAGAGATGACAGAAACTAAGTTTTGTAAGCTAAAAAGCCAATGACTACACGGTTATTAGAATGTCTGAAATTAAAAAGACTGACCATGCCAAGTGTTAATAAGGATGTGAAGCAAGTGGAACTTTTATACACTGCTGGGAGGATTATAAAATGGTATAACCACTTTAGAAAACAGCTTGGCAGTTTCTATGAAAACTAAACATATTTACCATGTGACCCAGCCATTCCGTTCTTAGTTCTTCAGGAGGCATGAAGTATATGTCCATACAAAAGCATGCACACAAATGTTCACGGCAGCTTTATCCATAACAGCTAAAAACCAGAAACAAAACAAAGCAAATGTGCTATATCCATATACTACTACTACTACTACTCAGCAATGAACTGCTGATACAGGCAAAAACATGGCTGAATCTCAAAATAATTACACTGAGTGAAAGACAGACGAGAAGAGTACAAACTGCATGATTCCATTTATATAAAACTCTAGAAAATGCAAACTAATCTACAGTGACAGAGAGTAGATTAGTGGTTGCCGAGGAATGGGGAGGGACAGAGACAGAGATTACAAAGAGGCTGAGGAACTTCTGGGGATGAGGAATATGTTCGTCATCTTGACTGTGGTGATGGTTTCACGTGTGTACACAGAGGTCAAATTGTACAGATGCTGCTGACAGGTGAAGTAAGATGAGGACTGAGAACTGACCATTTAACTCAGCAACATGGTGGTCATCTGTGACCCTGAGGAGCAGTTTTGGTGGAGCAAGAGGGATACAGGCTTGACTGGGATGCGTTCATGAGAGAACAAGAGAAAGGGATTCAAGACAGTGAGTACAGACAACTCTTTCCAGGGATGCTGTTTACAGGGTTAGGGTTACAGAAATGGGACCTATATGCAGGTTACTGTATGTCAATTATAGCTCAATAAACCATTTTTTTTTTAAGCGGATGGACAAATAACTGACTTAGCAAACCTGAGCTAGTTGACCTTGGCGCTGGCAGTGAAGAAAAAGAAGCAATCCCCTCACGGCCCGCAAATACAACCCCAGAAGCTTCAAGAACTAGCAGTGCCAGGCACCTCTAGGAGAGGAGAGGAAGGTAGGGCTACAAACAGTCAACACACCTCTTTACTCAGGCAGACGTTTAGAGGTTTATCCCTTGAAGAGAGTTAAACATAGGGTCTCTGGACAGGGGGACACCAGACACAGTTGAGGCAAGGGCATAGTTCTCGAAACGGGGAATAAGCAGAAGTTCACAGACTGAATGCTGAGACCCCCAGCCTACCCACCTCCTACAATGCTGGCAGCCAGGCAGGAGATTAGAAGTTCTCTAGCAACTAAGATCCCATAAAGAACAAAGATCTAAAAATACTGACATGGGGGTTTCCCCACATGGCCCAGATAGAGCACTTTACAATGGAAACCACAGACAAAGAGCCTCATCCAAACATACAAAGCTGCTAATCAGCTTCTGAGTACCCCACTCTTGAAAGTCAACAGTGGGCAAGAGAGCACCAAATATTTGAAGAAAGCATCTAACATATTACACCCAGGTTAAAACAAAAGAAAAGAAAGCAGCGTGGAGGAAACAGACTACTCAGGAAGAACTCTTAAGACTATACATACATATATACACCAGGTATATCCCCAGAGAAATAAAATGTATGACAAGAAATAAAAATACTCAACAGATGAGAAAATAAAGCTGAGGAAATGTCTTAGGAAGTGGTGGCGGGGGGGGAGAGAAAAAGAAAAAAAAGACAGAGAGAAAGAACTGGAAAACTGAAGAGAAAAAAAAAGAAGAAAATCAGACGAAAAGTCTAACACCAAATGATAGGCCTCGCAGAAAAAGAAGAGAAAAGAGAGGGTAGAAAAATCACTAACAAAATAATTTCAAGAAAATTTCCGAGGACTGAAAGATACGAGTCTCCAGCCTGAAAAGGCCTGCAGACACTCTGCACAATGATGAAACACATCCACAACAAGGTGCAGCATCATGAAATTCCAGAATTCTTTGGACAAAGAATTCAAAACAGGGAGGAAAAAACATTAAGATCAGGGATCAGAATGGCTTCTGACTCACCAACAGCAACTTCAGAAGGTGGAAAGCAAAGGAATATTCTATAGACTTTTATACACAGTCGGCGAGTCAATCAATTGTGATGATAGAGTAAAGGTACTTTCAGACAATCAAGGTCTAAAAAAGTTTCCCTCTCATGCATCCTTCCTCAGCAAGCTATTAGAGGGTGTGCTTCACCAAAATAAGGGAATAAGCCAAGAAAGATCCTGACAAGGAGATCCACACAAGTGGGAAGTGAAGGTAATCCCTAGGATGGTGGTGCAGGGAGATCCCAGCATGACGGCCGGGCACCAGAGAAGGGTTAACAGTCCAGATTAGAGCAGGCCAAAAGGTTCTGGGAGACGGGGCTTCCCTGGTGGCACAGTGGTTAAGAATCCACCTGCCAATGCAGGGGACACAGGTTCAAGCCCTGGTCCGGGAAGATCCCACATGCCGCGGAGCAACTAAGCCTGTGCGCCACAACTACTGAAGCCTGCGCTCTAGAGCCCACGAGCCACAAGTACTGAGCCTGTGTGCCACAACTACTGAAGTCCACGCACCTAGAGCCCGTGCTCCGCAACAAGAGAAGCCACCGCCATGAGAAGCCCGTGCACCACAATGAAGAGTAGCCCCCGCTTGCCACAACTAGAGAAAGCTCACGCGCAGCAACGAAGACCCAACGCAGTCATAAATAAATAAATAATTTTTTAAAAAAAAAAGTTCTGGGAGAGACTTCTTTAGGAAGGTAAGCTGGCAGAAGAGCTGATGCAACTGATTATCTTGAGGGGAGATTTAGACAACTAGAGAAAAGTTCAGGCTTGAATTACAGCATAGAAAACAAAAAAGTAACAGTTATTAACTCTAGAAAACAAAACGATGTGTGAGAAAGGAAAAATAATCATGGCATATATATTACCCGGCTGAGCTGTGAACAGTGTTTACACAGACATAATAATGTAAACACTGACTACTGATCTAACCAAATTACAATATAACCAGGAAGGGACAGAAAGTGTGCATGAGTGTAGCAGGAACAAGGGCTAAATCCTCATTTTCATAATGAGGAGTCAATAAATAATGCCTAAAACTGAAAAATATAGTAGAAATGAAACATGTCACTTAGAGATACAGAGATAAATTCATGAATTCAAAAGATAATAGTAATAATTTAAAATATAATTGTTGCTTTAGGAGAGTGGGTTATGTATGGCAAGGTAGTGGAGTGTACAGTCAGCATACACTAGTTTTCATAACAAGCTCTGTAGAATTATTTGACTCTTTAAATTGTATACATGTGTGCTTCCCTGGTGGCGCAGTGGTTGAGAGTCCACCTACCAATGCAGGGGATACGGGTTCATGCCCCGGTCCGGGAAGATCCCACATGCCGCAGAGCGGCTGGGCCCGTGAGCCATGGCCGCTGAGCCTGCACATCCGGAGCCTGTGCTCCGCAACGGGAGAGGCCACAACAGTGAGAGGCCCGCGTAACGCAAAAAAAAAAAACAAAAAAAAAACTGTATACATGTTTAAACTTGGATAAAAATGTAAAAGAGAGGAAAAAAGTCCAGAGTAAACAAAAGCTGGTGGAGATAGGGATACTTCTAAGAACTAAAGTGAATATAAAACAAAAGCAAAAGAACTTTAAATGTACATAATATACTCTAAGTATATTAATTATATAGAAAAGGAACACTCAGAAAACAAAAGATCTTTCAGAGATTAAAAATATGATTGCGGGCTTCCCTGGTGGCGCAGTGGTTGAGAGTCCGCCTGCTGATGCAGGGGACACGGGTTCGTGCCCGGGTCCGGGAAGATCCCACATGCCACGGAGCAGCTGAGTCCATGAGCCACAGCCGCTGAGCCTGCGTGTCCCCAGAGCCTGTGCTCCGCAACGCGAGAGGCCACAACAGTGAGAGGCCCGCGTACCACAAAAAAAAAAAAAGAACTAGGAAATTAAACTCAAAATTTTTCTGAACACAGATACAGAAAATCACAGAAAGATGGAACATGTCAGAGAAAAAACAACACTAATCCAGTTTAATACCTAAAAGAGAGCAGAGATGATGGAGAGAAGGAAATTAGCAAAGAAATATTAGAAGAGATCTTCCCGAAACTGAAAGACCACACAATCTTAAGATTAAAAGGGCCCAGTAAGTACTCAACACAATGAATAATAAAGGACCCATACCTAGACGTAGCTTCGGGCAATTTCAGAAAACCAAGAATAAACAGAAGATCCCAAACATTTCCAGAGAACAAAAACAAGTCACCTACAAAGGAATGAGACTCAAACCAGCAACCACCTTGGACAACATCTGGATGACAGAAGACAATAGGGCATGTGGAAGGCTGAACAATGGTCCCCAAAGAGGTCCACATGCCATTCTAATCCCCAGAACCTGTGAATACCTTACTTTACAAGGCAAAAGGACTTCTTCACAGGTGTGATTAAGTTAAGGCTCTGCAATGGGGAGAGGATCCTGAGTTAGCCAGGTGGGCCCAATGTAAACAGGAAGTCCTTACAAGAGAGAGGCGACAGGGTCAGTCAGAAAAGGAACACTTGGTGTGATGGGATTGCTGGTTTTGAAGATGGAAAAGAGCCATGAGCCAAGGAATGCAGGCAGCCTCGAGAAGCTGGAAAAAGCAAGGAAACAGATGCTCCCCCAGAGTCTCTGGAAGGAGCACAGCCCTGCTGACCACCTGGATTTTAGGATTTCTAGCCTCCAGAACTGTGAGACAATAAAGTTCTGCTGTTTTAAGCCACCAAGTTTGTGGTAATTTGTTGTAGTAACAATTGGAAACTGGGACTTCCCTGGAGGTCCAGTGGGTAAGACTCCAAAGCTCCCAATGCAGGCGACCCGGGTTCAACCCCTGGTTGGGGAACTAGATCCTGCATGCATGCCGCAACTAACAGTTCGCATGCCACAACTAAAGATCCCGCATGCTGCAACTAAGACCTAGTGCAGCCAAAATAAATAAATAAATAATTAAATATTTTTTAAAAACCAATAGGAAACTAATACAGGGCAGTACTTTCAAGTTCTGAGCGAAAGTAATTTTCAACCCAGAAATTTATACCCAATCCATGAAGAATATATTGATATCAATGACAAATGAGGCAGAGCATTTTTAAATCTGCAAAAAATCAGATCATTTACTCCCCATCCATGTTTGGCACCAAACTGACAAACTGAGATACAGGAAGAGCCAGAACACAGCTCCACCCTAGAAGAGCAAGGAAAGGAAGTCCCAGGAGGACCCAGTGCGCCAGACCCAGGGAACAACCCACTCAGACCGGGAGAATGTAAGAGGAGAGACCGCATGATTTAAAGTTTGGGGGAAGAAGGATTGAGATGATAAAACTGAGCCATCAGGGGAAGAAAAGAATATCTAGAGACCTAGGAAAAAAATGATATAATAGATAAACAGTTCAAATGTGAAGCAAAAAACAAAAAAGAAAAAAAAACACAAAAAAATAAAAAGAAGAGAAAAACAAATCTGAAGCAAACTAAAATACAGCATGATTTTAAGCAACCGATGGAGGGTTATAAAAAATCTACTTGAACTAGGAACTAGGCACTTGTACTGAACTAGGAACATACTCCTACAGACAGGCCTCTGAACACACAGGAAAGAAAAAGTCATTTTCCAGTCCCTCCCTGCCCTGGTATTACACCCTTATTTACATGATAATAATACACTGTAAATGCAGTTGACTGGTTTTCAACTCCCAGGGTCAACATATGGATAGAGTATGGGAATCTTGGTTGCAGTTGCAGGGCAGAATGTAAAAACGTAGTGGAAGAAGAATGGAATGACTACCTCATACCTCTTCCTCCCAAATTTCTACCACCTCCTTCCTTACTCCTCATTCACAATTTATGACCTTGGTTTCTATTTCAAAGAAAACAGAACGATGAAAAGAGAATTTTCAGAGACTCCTACCTATCTGTGTCTACTCACATACTGTCTTCCCACCTGTCACTACGATTAAACTGTCCCCACTATCAAAGGTCACCATTCCCTTAAGGATGCCCTAGTCCCATCTCACATACCTTCTCAAGGACATTGCTACAGATATCCACCCCCATCACCATCAATTTCCCTTCTGCTGCATCATTCTTGCCAACATACAAACATGCTGTTATTGCTCCCATCTCAAAAACAAAACACTTCTCTTGACTCCACATCCTTCTCCATCTAACCTCCCATTTCTCTGCTCCCTTCTAAAGTAACATTCCTAGAAAGAGTTGGCTATACTCACTACCTCAGATCCCTTTTTCCCGTCCTCTCACAAACCCATCCCAGTCAAGCCTGCATCCCTCCCACCCTACCAAAACTGCTCATCAAGGTAGAGGATGGCCACCATGTTGCTAAATGAAATGGTCACTACTCAGTCTTCATCTTAACCTGTCAGTAGCATTCTCATCTTTCATACCAGAGGATAAAGAAATCAAGAAATAGAGATCTAAACAAATTATTTAAAATTATAAAAGGAAAACGAAATAAAATGAGACTGAAAGTAAGGCAAAGGACTGTTGTCTTCTTGAATGCTTCTGTATTATTTATCATATTCATGTATAATTTTAATAAATTGATTTAAGAATAAGTGTTAAGACACAAATAACAATAATAGAGTAGCATCTTTTTGCAGTGGTCAGGTTATAAAGTCTGAGCATAAAGCAAAAATCAAGTTCTCACAAAACTGCTTTAAAAATCCCGAAAATTGCCCAGAAAGTACAGCACCACAGTCTCCGTGCCAGTTCAACATGGTCAGTTTCTCCCCTCAAACACTACAGCCGCTTCGTCGATTAAACACAAGATGATTACATTTGGGGACCGTGCTGGACAAAGACTGCAGGCTGTAACTGTAACCACTAGATTCGCAGTCTGTCTGACGAGATGCTCACTGGAGAGGTACCCGGAACAAAGAATAACTACGGCAGCCACAGATTCCACCTGCCACCCATGCTTACTCCAGGGCATGAGCACACTGAAAAAGATGGCAGGCAGAATCACTGGCACTACTTAAGCTGTTTCTCTCTCCCTCTTTTTCTTTTGGCCAGGCATATATGGTTAAAGGTGAGTTCATAAAATGTCCATATAAAGAGACTCCAACATACACTGATGTGTATGACTTCACTGTGAATCCAGCGGATAGGGCAATCCTACTACATATGTTATTACTACCACTACGACGATGATGACGACTACTACTTACTACTAGTACTACCTACTACTACTACTGCCTACTACTAGTACTACTACAAGTCCGGGTTGCTTCCTTATGTAACTCATCACAATTAAAGATTGTTTCAGGCCTGAAGACAACCTTAATTCCTAAGAAACCCAAAACAATAAAACAAATGTTCTGATGAGATTGGCTGCGGTAGTTTTCAAGCTTCCACAGCTCTGCGAGCCATCTAGGGCCCATCTTTTCAGAGTGGGTGAAAGAATCTGACACTCTCCTCCTGGGTCCCCCACTCAGTTGCTTTGGAAAAGCACTTGCTCTGTTGACCCTACTTTACTTTCTACATAGTATAAATGCCTAATTAACCACGTTGGACAAATTAGGTAGTAGCTCAACAGGGACCAAAAGTCTTCCTACATAGAACTCATTCTCTAAGAAACAGACCAAACATAGCATAGATTTCAAAGCTAAGTCAAGAGGTATTATGTAAATATCAAACAGAAAGTTATCAAGAAATGATTGCCTTCATTTCTCACCTACAGTTTAGGAAAAATAAGAGGATCAATAATACTCCGTGGTGGGAGTCCAGGAAAACAACTGCTACAGATGAGAATTAAATGGTTATAATTCTTCTAAGGGCCAACTTGGCAGTATCTTCCAAAAGCCTTAAAAAAGAAACAAAAGTACGATCCCTTTGTCCCAGCAACTGAATTTCCAGGAACGTAGATCTGTGCTGTCCAATTCAGTATCCACTAGTCACATGTGGCTACTGAGGACTCGAAACGTGGTTAGCCCAAATCGAGAGGAACTGTAAATGTAGAATACACTCTGGATTTCAAAGACTTGACATGAAAAAACATACATAAGATATCTCATTAGTATTTAAATATTGACTATATGTTAAACTTTTAATATTTCTTACATACTGCATTAAGTAAAATATGTTACAAAAATTAACTTTACCTGTTTCTTTTTACAATTTTCTAAAAATCTGATTACTAGGAAATTTAAAATTCGTATGTGACTTGAAGCATATTTATACTGGACAGTGCTACTTTTAGGCAAAATGCTCGAATATGTATGTACAAGAGTGTTTATCAAAGCATGCTTTATAAAAGTGAAAGGCTGAAATAAACCTGAGTATCCATCAATACAGATTGGCTAAATAAACTGCAGTAAATCAATAAAATGGAATATTCTGTAGCCACTGAAAATGCTGACGTACATCTAAATATACTGACATGAAATATGTTAAGTAGAAAAAAATAAGCTTACAAAATAGTACATACTTGTAAGATTCCATGTTTGTTTAAAAAAGTGTGTGTGTGTATGTGTGTGTAAACACAGAAAAAGGTCTGAAAGGATATTCATCAAAATGACAACTGTTGGTTACCTCTGGGTAGTAAGATTACAGGTAATCCTTATTTTCCTCTTTATGCTCTTATGTATTTTCTGAATTTCTGAAGTAAGCATGACATGATTTTATAATTAGAAGAGTAAAGCTATTTTAAAAAATAATAGCCATCAGCTGAAACAAAAAGATCAATCTTCCTCACACCATCCTGGCTAGATGAAGTCTACAGTAATAAGAGTCCTTAATCCTACACAATGCTACACTTGGAGAAGCTTGCAAGTGCCTTCGTCCCAAGCAATACTTAAACCTATCCCAAGTAATTACGGATATTCCAGGGTTCTACAGATCATTTGTGAGAACTCTGTCATGAACCCACAAAGCATTAATCGAGCTAACACTGAAATAGATGTTCATGGATTTGTCACCTAAGGCAACTAAGTAATAACAAAGGGGGAATTTCCCTGACAATATTGGTTGCCTATGGGATAGGGGACTGGGTAGCAGGGGTACGGGGTGGGAAGGAGGATTTTCTCTGCAGAGTCATTAGCATCTTTTGAATTTTGAGCCATGTGAATACACTGCCTACTTAAAAATAAATAAAATTTAAAAAACAAAACAGAAACATTATCTATCAAGATTCCGATTGCCATGACTTACTCAAAATTTTAAAAGTTGTTCTTTAAGGTGTGTATTAGTGCTGTGGTCAAATTGGCATTAAAATTTTTAGTCTATTCAAGTCAAAATAGTTGAGGGGCTGGGGGAAGGGCCACAGAGGGATGAGAGGGTGAACTCGAACTAGAAGTGGGAAGATGGGGGGCGGGCACAAACAAAACGTAACTTCTTAATAGTGGAATTTGTGTTTATACTCTTAAGCAAGTAAAAAATCTCAACACTTCCTCTATATTTATATTACGTTATACTGTGTTCTTGGGGGGATTTTGCTTATAGGAAATATCAAAATGTCAACCATTGTTTCTATTAAAGGTCTTCAATGATATTGCATTTTAGACCTATAATGAAACATGGTGCTCACTGCAATCTGTACTGCATCTCATTAAATACATTAATAACATGCATTTCACTAAAAGGTCAACTTATTATGGCTGAAGTTTGGCTTTCCTTTAATCATTTCATTTAAAGCTATAGAGCAAACTCTGAAAAGACAATAGAGAGCGCCTGTTACAGAAATGCTCCCTCAATTCCCCATCCATTCAAACCAGTTATGTTTATTAAGAAATCACTGTTAGTGTTTTTGTGTGGGATAATATTGTGATTTTTTTTAAATGCTTTTCTCTTAGAGATCCATGCTGATTTACTGATAAAATGATAGGATGTCTGGTGTTTGCTTCAAAATAAAGCAGAAGTAGGGGGTGAGTTAGTATAAGTAGATGAAATAAGATACGCCGTGACTTGATAAGTGTTTAGCTGGTAAAGGTATATGGGTTCACTATACAATTCTCTCTACTTTTATATAGGTTTGATATATTCCATAATGAAAAGTTTTAAACAACTCATGCTGAGGTTTCCTTAAATAACATGCCTTTTTCCTTATACACTGCTGCTACCAACATAAAAGAACTGCCTCCTAACGCTACAGAAGTTTTTAAAAGAAAATCAGAGAGGAAAAAGCTAACCTCTTTAGAGGAATGGTTTTGTGCATGGAAAAATCCCTTAATTTTGCTAAGGTTACTTCATGACTTACCACTTATGCAACTACTAAAATATCAAAAAATGCCTCTGAAATTATTTCACATCGAGAGGTATCCAACATGTAATATCAGGGTGATTTGGGGACTAAGTGCGTTGGGGAAGAAAGGAGATATTTGTTTAGTTTCTGAAAAATAGAGTTTAAGGTGCTTAGGGTACAAAGGCATGCTGCTCGGGACTTAACGGTGGCTGAAATACAGCTGGAAGTCTGCTCTGTTCTAGAGACTACTGTTAGGACTATGAGAGTAAATGACAGAGCCAAGGAGAGAATATGCCAAGAAAACACAGCCTGAGAACAGGATCTTAAATGCAGTGAAACTGACACTGAGAGGATAAAAGAGGAGTCAGAAAATCAGGAGAACCCACACATCACATGCAGTAGCGCCAAAATCCAAGGGAAAAATTTCAAGGAAAGGTTGAAAGCTTCATGGAGGCAGCAGCTGGGTCTGGCAATAAGGAAATCTCTGATCACCTTCTCACAGTCATAGGGGCCAAAGCTGAATTCTAAGTATTACACTAGAATATAACACTACTGGGCTTCCCTGGTGGCACAGTGGTTGAGAATCCACCTGCCAATGCAGAGGACACGGGTGCGAGCCCTAGTCCGGGAAGATCCCACATGCCGTGGAGCAACTAAGCCCGTGCACCACAACTACTGAGCCTGCGCTCTAGAGCCCGCGAGCCACAACTACTGAGCCTGCATGCCACAACTACTGAAGCCCACATGCCTAGAGCCCATGCTCTGCAACGAGAAGCCTGCGCACCACAACAAAGAGTAGCCCCCGCTCAACACAACTAAAGAAAGCCTGCACACAGCAATGAAGATCCAATGCAGCCAAAAGTCAACAAATAAATTTATTTTAAAATAATAATAATAAAAGAATATAACACTACCCATTTTCCAGAACAAATGGTTAATTTAAATTATACAGGGAACCTGAACACTAACAAAAAGTCAAAAAACACTGGAGACAGTGGGAACGATGGTTAGTTACAGTGACGACCGTCATTCACAGGGCTGAACACTGCCAAATGCCTCTTTCTGCAGAAGAGAACACATGTACGTAACATTTGTGGTGTGCAGTGTGCCAGACACTGTGCTAATGCTTTATATCGATTACGTCCTTTAATCTTCACAATCATATTATCCCCATCTTACTGGGAAGTTAAGTAACTTGCTCCAGGTCACTCAGCTAATCCACTGCTGAGATGGAATCTAAACCCAGGCAGTCTGACCTTACTGTAAGACCAACCACACTGAAAAGAGATTTAATTAAAGAAATTAAGTTCCAGTGTTTGTTCTGGGGTCAGTACAAATTCAGCCTATGTTCCACACCAGCTATATAACATAGTATAAATTGTTCATCCACAGTAACGTAACCAAGAAGTTTTTCTTAAACTCTGCTCACCAAGATAGGGAAATACACAACATATTATATCATATTGTCATAAAGGTAGAAACAAGAATTAGCTACCCTTCAGATGCACAGAAATTCTGGTAACCAGAAAACGCTCCTAGATAACTAATAAGGACCTACTGTATAGCACAGGGAACTCTACTCAATACTCAATTCCACAATGGCCTATGTGGGAAAAGAATCTAAAAAAGAGTTGATGTATGTATAACTGATTCACTTTGCTGTACACCTGAAACTAACACAACATTGTAAATGAACTATACTCCAATAAAAATTTCAAAAAAAAGAAAACTCTCCACCCTCCCACCTTAGAATATGTGATACCAAATAAATATTCCTTTCTTCTCCCTCTTCCGCTGCAACCCACCTAGTCAGATTAGGAGACATCTGTCAGATTAACTGGAATTCATCAACGAGGCAAAGAGGCAATTGGTTAAGTACAAAAAGAGATGGGGGAATACCCTGGCGGTCCAGTGGTTAAGGCACAGCGCTCCCAATGC
Organism: Aethalodelphis obliquidens; assembly: GCF_003676395.1. Taxonomy (NCBI): domain Eukaryota; kingdom Metazoa; phylum Chordata; class Mammalia; order Artiodactyla; family Delphinidae; genus Aethalodelphis; species Aethalodelphis obliquidens. The sequence continues at coordinate 10,897,915 of NW_020838002.1, read as the reverse complement.
AGGACACGTGGGTTAGATCCCTGGTGGGGGAACTAAGATCCCACATGCCACATGGCACGGTCAAAAAAATAAAATAAAATAAAAATGTTTCTTTTTTAAGCGTTTAAAATGATCGGAACTGTTGCAAAATAAAAGTTAAATAACATTAAAACAGCTAAAAAACTGAACTGTACCCAAGAGTAAGAATGCGTCCCTTATACCGAGCACTGATAAAACCTTAAAATATCTACATTTTGAGATGAACCCCCAAAAAAGCGGGGACAGGGTTGGCTCAAGCAAGAAGAGTAATGAGTAACAAAGTGGAAAAGGCCTTATCGTGAAACATTTAAGACATTTAATCTAGAGTAGTCTTGGTCTAGGTCTCATTCCAAAGGCATACCGGAAATCAGGGCACTAGGGCGTTAAAAATAGCAGAGAAGTGCCCCCAAAATCTCAAAAATGCTGAAAACCACCAAGCTACCATTTATTTGACGGAGGAAGCGGGGAAGAGCTGGAGGAGGGGCTACAAAAGACCCGCCCTCACAGTAACTGCAGGGTTCCTGACTTCAAGTGTGTCAAGACACACAATCTAAAGACGGGCCCTTGGGAAGTAATTCCTAATTAAACCAAGTAGTCCCCGCCAAGAAAGGTTCACACAATTCCTTACCCTAGAAATCCCACCCATTTATCTTAAGTGGTTTAAGGTGATTCTAACCAAGAGGCAGAGCCAAATCAGACTGATGTCCTCCTCAGGCCCCTTTCTCAGGCCAACTCCACGATATTATAAAAACAAGTTTGAAAGAGCAAATGACAACACTAAGTCTCAGCGTGCAAGTAAGGGGTGGAGATTCCAGCCTCTGTGCGCTCACCCCGCATCTCTCTCCTCGGCCCCAGTCCTCTGGTGCCACTGGGCACCCAGGAGGCAGCCCCTAGATCGTAAGGCAGAAAAGCTGGGGGAGGCTGTCTCTGCCGTGCATGATCGAGCTCTCTAACTTTGGGCGACTCACTCTCTTTGGGCTTTGGCTCTCTCCTCTGTAAAATGAGGGAGTTGGGAGCCAAATAATTGCTAAATTCCTTTGCTCTTCTAAAATTCTTGGACTTTACAGCCCAGCAATTCTCTTTCACAACTTTTTCCTCCCTCTGCGGTCACCATCCTTCATCACCCTCTGTAACCCAAAGGGAGACAGGAGTAAGGTCATCTCAGCATTTTGTTCTAGAAACCACCCAACAAAGAAAGGCATCCTTTAAGCACGTGATATACAAGTTAAACGAACTGAGGTTAGTCATTCACTGTCTCCCTTTCGTTCTATGCCAGCGGTTTTTCCCTGAGCACTAAAGCAGTAGCTCAGAAAGCCAAGAGGAGGGGGAGGGGAAAGTGAGAGCAGGGCTGGAAAAAAGAGGAACAGGCATGACTCAAGCACCCAACCTGTTTCGATCAAAGTTGCCTTCATTTGATAAGAGGGTTATACTGCGATTTTTTTTTAAGTTAAAAATCGCCATTTTATACCATATTATGACTAAAGCCAAGTCTTCTCAACTCTGTGGTGCTGTGAATACAATCCCAGTATATCCCAATGAACCCCAGTGGTTCTAAGCATCCCAATATGCGATAAGTATTCTTACTGTTTTTCAAGGCGCTGGCAAATTCTGGGCCACCTTTGTCCTTGAAAATAGGGAAAACATCTGGTTGAGGAAGCTGATTGGTGGTCAGCAGAGCTTTTTGTAGCTTTATCCTTCCTTCCAAGAGCTGGTCCCACAGTGCTGAGAAAGAAAAAAGAATTCCATTCCTCAGTTAATAAAATCTTCCTGGGGCAGGGAGAGGGGGAGGGACTGGAAATCAAAGCAGTCCCTAAGCAGCATGCCTTTATCAGCTTCATGCCATGGAAACACTCTATTTATTACAGGAAATAAATCCGGTGTCTGGACGCAAATTGACTTGCTACATGAGAGAGAGAATGCTACAGCCCAACAAGAGGAGACGCCGCCCTTCCCTTCAACCTTCCACAGCTGCCAGAAGTACTAGAGCAGAACCAGCAAAGCAGCTGAGTGAAGCAACAGCAGGCCAAGCACAGGGGAACAGCGCTTTGGGCCTCTAGGTAAGTGGGGCACGTCACCAACTAATTGGAAGGACACAGGAGACAGCAAACAGCCACAAACAAACAAAAAGGAGATCAAATGTGGACACTCAAAACAAGCAAACAGCAAGCCGTGTACAAACCTATCTGGTTCTTCACAGCTTGGCCTTTCTCCACTTCCTCGGAAACTTTGACCTCGGAGAAGGTCATCACCACCCCGTCGTCCTCACTGGTCCTGTCTTCGGCCTTGTCTTCCTCACTCTCACCTTCAAAGTCTTCCTCACCACCCCCTTCCTCCATACCACTCTCCTGCTCTTCGTCTTCCTCGTCCTCACTGCTACCGAGGTCATCCATTCCCTCGGTAAACTTTTCAAAGTCACTGATGCTCTGGACACTGAAGCCCGACGCCTTCCTGGAGTGGCTTCTGCTCCTCTTTTTCCAGGCCAGGCTACTGTCACCATCAGCACACTCCAGTTCCTCAGCACTCATGGCATCCTCACCGGATTCCTCCAGGCCCAGACCCTCTGAATCTCCATCTCCAGACCCTTCCTCATCAGATATTTCTTTATCTAAACAAGGGAGGGAAGAAGGAAAAAAAGAAAAAAAAGTTACCTTAAAACAAACACTAGGCCATATCTTTCATTTTAACTAAAGTATCATGACACCTATCCAAAAAAAAAAGTATTACCGTATTCAATGCAACTCAACAAATATTTATTACACATCTACTATCTCTAAAATGCTAAGGGAGAAACAAAAATGAATAAAACATGGGTCCTATGGGATTTCCCTGGCGGTCCAGTGGTTAAGACTCCACGCTTCCAATGGAGGGGGCTCGGGTTCGATCCCTGGTTGGGGAACTAAGATCCTGAGTGCCACACGGCGCGGCCAAAAAAAAATAAACAGACAAAAACAAACAAACAAAAAAAAACATGGGTCCTATCCTACTGAAAGGCTCTAGTGGGAAAGACAGACCCATAAAAACTATAATACAGAGAAGAATTAAAAGCACTTTGACAAAGTTTTGGTAATCAAGAGAAGGAAGAGATTTTAGCTGTGGAGCAAGTGAATTTAAGCAAGGTTATAAGAAAAAGGCAGCCTTTGACCTGGACCTTGAAAAATGGTCAAATTTCATCTGGTGTGAGGGAATTACTGGTTTCCCCAAACCTGCATCTGAAAAAACAGAGTTTATCACTAACTGTCCCAAATGCACAATCTCTGTCACCCTAGTGATGCCTATTAAACACTTATTAAGTACCTATTATGAACCAGCCATGGATAAAAACTAGAGACTGACAAACAGAATGTAATATCTGTGGGGGCGGGTTCACAGTCTGCTAGGAGTGGTGGATATGCATAACCAGTAACTACATTACAAAAGCATTAGTACAGTGTATAGAGAAGGGTGAGAGATGGCTTCATGTGAAGGACACATTATAGTTTTACTTATTAAGCATAAGTAACAGGTCATCAGACAGAAAAGAGGGAAGGAAAGGAAAAGCAGCAGATGCAAAGGTCCAGCACACAAAAGTGCACTGGGGTACAGAATGCTGGGATATGAGGCCAGAGAGTTGCTCAGGGACCAAATCAGGAGGGGTCTTGTCTTCCACGGGGAGGAGTCTGAACTTGATCCTTCAGTAAATGGAATATTAGTTATGGCTCCTGATTTTACTTATGCTTGGGGTATCCTGACACTTAACAGGTCTTTAGTGATTATCCAATCTCTTTCATGGTAGAACACAGGAAGCATAATCATACAGGGACCTGTTACCAACAACTTTCTTCATAAAATAAAGATTTTTATGAAAACATGATCTCTTAAGTACTTCTTTAAGTAACAATATATAAACTCAAGACAGAGAAGGCTGTCAAAAACATATATACAGAAACTAAGTGCCAAATATTAAGAGAAATAATCCTTTAAGTTCTTTAAATGTATGCCATTTCTCAGATAAAGAAATATTCACAGAGTAGTAGTTTAAAGTATAGATCTTAGAGTCAGACTGCCTTATTTGAGTTCCAGCCTACACTTACTTGATATATGACCTTGAGCAAGTTACTTAACCAATGTGCCCCTCAATTTCCTTATCTGTAAAATGGGGATAAGCAGTACCAACCTCACAGGGCTGTTGGGAGGATTAAATGAGATAATACATGTAATGATATGGTGGTTAACATTTTCTGAGGACTTACTATGTACCAGGCTCTTAGAATTTAAAGGACTTACCATAGTGCCTGACACATGGTGAGAGCTCAATAAATATCATACTGGTCCCAGGACTGGTCTGTTTATCATTCTCTAAGCAAAGAATATGAAATGAGCTTATCATCTGGGAGCCCCAAGGACTGTATCAGGGACTAAACCATGGATATCACAGCATGAGTGATTGTTTCTTTTATATTATCTGTGGATTCTCAACATGGTCCCTCTGACCTCTCTAAAGGAAAGCAAATAGCATCCACTCAATAATCACCATACCCCGCCCCTTCTTCCACTCTGAGAAACTCACAATCTTTAGAACTATAAGCTCACATCCTCCTAACTGTTGCAGGGAACAGGGAAAGACTATGAAATTTCTACAGGGGCAAAAGAATGAGTGTCACAAATTAATATTATCCAGTGACTCGATGCAAGGCTTGACAAACCAAAGGAAAAGGGTCAAAATCCATGAGTAGCGTGCTCATCAGACACAATGCTTTTTCAACACATAGCCCTTTCCAAAATCCAAATATGCAAGGCCTTTTCTCTCACTCCATTTTAGGGTGAGCCATTAGTGCAAACATTAGGAGTACAGCTACTTAATAGCTCCAGACTTCAGATTCCTTACCAAGTGAAATTCAGTACTTCAAAGGGCCCTTTCTAATGTCAAATCAGTGGTTTCTCCTAAGACAGTAAGTGGGGCATCCGGACTAGTTCTGCAGAGAGCATCAAAAAAAAAAAAAAATTTTTACCCCAAAAAATCAGGAAAGAAAGAGTACCATGGAAATACGTCTACTCACCAGATGAACCTGGCAGAGTCTGCTCCCAATGGTCTGCCTTCCAAGCTCTTCTAGAGGTGGTCTTGCCAGAATACCTCTTGTCTGTGTCCAAGAGGGAGGCTGATGCCAGCTTTCTAATGCTACCCACCGCCAGGAAATCATCTTCCCCATCTTCCCCTTCATCAAACCTGTCAATCACTTTGGCAGCAGTGGCTGTCGGGGGAGGGGGAAAAGTAATCAGAATCTCCTGGTTAGAACATACTTTAATGGTAACCCTGTTCAGCCCTTTAAATTCACGCTTGAACGTCCTCTACAAAATCCCCACCAACTTCCAAGAACAGGGACCTCATCACCTCCCAAGGCAGACCACTTGCTACCTTGCTGCTACAGAAAGCTGACTCTCTGCATCTACTAGAAGGATATATTTCCATGCCTTGGATCATAGAAAACTAGTCTAATCCCTCTTCCATGTGTGACAGTCAGCTCAAATATTTTAAGTCAGCCATCATCATGTTCTATCCCACTCCAGCCCATCCCTCAGGGAGTTTTGTTTTTTTTTTTTTTTTTTTGCGTATCCTGGCTAAACAGCCCCAGTTCCCTCAACTCATTATTCCTAAGAAACGGTCCAACACTCACATTTATCCCTCCGTATTCTCCCTTCCTCACACTTCTCTGACTCAAGCCTAAAGGAGGATTACTCCCAACTAGACCTTGAACATCAGCTTACAGATCAGAAATATCATTCGTCAGCCGCTAAGCAAGTGTGCTGAAGCCTGAAAAGGCTGAAACGGCACCATGGAAGCCTACTTCTTCCTTCATCCTCCAAGTAGGTTCTCAGGGACAGGCGGAGTTTTTTTAAAAAAAAGATGAGAATTTTTCTTCTCATTTCTAACGCAATGCCAGTAAGGGCATCCTGAAAGATAACCTCCAACCTGCTACCAGACTCTGGCTGCCCGCAACAGCACTGGATCAACAGTTAACCCAAGCCTGAGTCCTCCGGACGCTCCGCCCACCCGAGCACCAAATCTAGAACGCGCGTCCGAAGGATTCCGAAGCCCTCCTCCCCTGCCCCGGGGGCCACCCTCCCGGGAAGCAGTTTTCCTCTGCGCAAGGGGAAGGAGAGTAGGCTAGGCGGCGAGGCCCAGCTGCCGGCCCCTCACAAACCGCCCGGGTCCGCACTGGGCCCGGCCCACGGCTCCGCACGTGGCCTTGTCCCCAACAGGCCTCACCCTCCTCCGGGTCGGCCTCAGGATCCGCCTCGCGCGGTCGCGGGTTCAACAACTGTTCCAGCTGCAGCGCTAAAGACTGCGGCCCCGCCATGGTCACCAGGTCTCGCCCTGCGCCGCGCTTCTGAATGTCGCTCTCCCCCTTCCGAGTCCTCTCGCCCAGAGACTGATCCCCAACACATCCAGGGACGCCCGGAGCCGTGCACCCTGCTCCCGGCCGGCAACTTCCGGGAGGCTCCCGGGAGGGGGCGGGGCTTGCGTCCCTACGTGCGTTGCTAAGATGAAGGCGGAAGCGCCCGGAAGGCTGTCGCGTGTGCGCGTGCGCGTGCGCCGAGGGGGTGTGTTGGGCAGCGCGGGAGCGCGCAAGGGCACGGCATCGCCGCTGGCCCGGAACCGAGACATCCTTGCGTGCAGCTTGTGTCCTCTTGTATAAAGTATGTCACAAGATTTGTCCGAGATTTGCTTAGAAATAAAGTGTAGTGTAACCGTGACCCGTGGTGGCTGATTTGGGAAGGAGGAGGAGTAAAGGCTAAGCGTCTCGAAGCTTACGTGTGCTTTAGGGCACGCACAGACTGGGACCAAAAGAAGGTTTGGCATTTCACAATTTGGAGGAGTCTGGGGCCGGGCGCATGCCTCTGGCCCCGCGATGGCCACGATTTGGAAATCGTGCCTGAGGGATGGGCATGTGTAAGTGTGTGGTGCACTGCTGGCATTTTTATTAATAGGAATTAGCAAGCGCTATAGCTGTGCGTAAATAAAGATCGATTCTGTAGCTTCTGCAAGTAGCTTTGTCTGTGCAGGGAAAAGAGGTGGAGTGGGGATTACTCTACTGCACACCCATCGGTATCGATATCCTTGCTGTTCAAGGATGAGGGCATACTCAGACACTTGAAAGTAGTGCACAAATGCGGGAAAACTCAGGTCTGCAGTTAGAGGGGCACAGGTAGACTCAAAATATAAAGACCCAATAGGATCAATTTAACTGCACCCAGGCACATAGAAAAATACAATCCCTTTATATGCTCTTTCCTTCATCAAGCATTCCCTGACTACCCGCTATGTGGCAGGCACTGCTAAATGAGATACAAAGATGAGTAAGTTAGATTCTCTTCTGGCAGTGATCAGCCTAGGGGGGCAGACAAACATGTGAACAGAAACTGCAAAAAGGGATGATCAGGGGAGCAGAAAGTGGTCTATCCTTCCAGTATCTGTTTGAGGTCACCTGTAAAGACCTAGAAGCCCCTAAACGGACACTGCCTCAAATGGATCCAGGAAACAGGGTCAGGGGTGCCCTGTGCCCTTCCTGGGAACAGCCCAGGCCAGTTGGATCCCACAGTTGAACAGCCTGGGGAACCCTCAGTTCTCCAGTGTCTCCTGTGGAACCCAAGGGACATGAGGGTCCCTGAATTCCCTCGTCTCCATACACGTCCCCAGCGTCAAGAGCAACAAGAGACCACTTGTTCCATGTCCCCTTCCTAGGTGGCGGCAGGAAGCCCTCAGGGTAGATGCCCACAGACACTGGGAAGGGAAAGCACTCCAGCTAGGATGGTGGCACCGTAGGCAAGGCACTGAGGCAAAGAAAACTGCTTTTTACCACCTGCAATAGAATTCAGTCGAAAACAGCTTTAAAACAAAAACAAAACAAAACAAACCATATCCCCTGTAATTGCAGTCTGGTGCCTGCCGTCTGGGGCCTCCAGAGTAAAAGAAGGCTCCACGGACTGGGACAGGCATGGCCCCGGGCTTTGAAGGACAAAAATGTTTCCCTCACCCCACATTTAGGAAACTACCTCCCCCGGTCCTCTTCCCTTCCTATTTGGGACACTAATAAGGCTTAGGAACCTAGCCTTGGGGTAAAGAAAGGGGAGAAAAGGAGCCGGCAGGTGAGGCAAGGCAGAGAGCACCTCTAGCTGTCATGCAAACAGGACACTGCTGGATAATTCTGGGCAGAAAATGCCTGCTTCCCTACTCTTCTGTCTCTGTCCAGGCACCTACTGACTTGGGAAGCCTTTTGAGGAAGAAATCAAGACCACTCTACTGCTGTTGCACACAACCCAGGGCCCCCAAAATGCTTCCCTGGCTTTCTCACCCCATCCTGAGAGTAGGGAGGGGCCTCCAGGAGTGGAGGAAAGAAGAAAGAGTTCTAGGACTTAAGATGCAGCTCAGAGATGTGGAGGCAGGAGGCAGCAACCTCCTAAATCCCCTCTCTGGGGGGTCCTCCCTACTTGATTCTAGTTTCTTGAGAAGGGAGGAGGGTTTTCCTGATGGGAGTGGGAGTGGAGATGGACGGTGGACTATGGGAGGGGCTATTTCAAAAACTCTACCTCTTAGAAGAAATGTAAACCCTGACTGCCCTTGTGATGTGAGCAGATGAGATGAGGAGGGGGATGGGAATAAATGCGAGCATGCTCCGAAAAGAACAGTCCTCTCCAGAGAAGGTCAGAAGGTCTCCCAGTTCATGGTTCCTCTACCTAAGGGCTGCAAAGTGGCACGCAGATGTAGGAAGAGCAGAGGATAGGCAGGGGTGACATTGGATACCACCCCCCCCCCATTGTCCCAATCTCCTGTCTGTTCAGGTGACCAGGAGTTTCAAGAGTTTAGGGAAACCATGTTCTTACCTTTCTCTCTTCTCACATACTATCAAGGGTCCCAGGCCCTTTCCAATGCCTGTCCTGGCTCTCCACGCATCGCCCTCCCCCACCTTGTCTAGCCCTAAAGCAGTTCCCACTTTACCCCATCCTGGAAAAGAGAGGTGGGTGAGCTATGCCTCCCTCGTCCAGGGCAGATGGCAGCTCCCAGTCGCTGGAACCCTGAGGGCAGGTGGCTAGAGGCACAGAGGTGGCAGCTTTGAGATGGCTGCGGGGAGAAACCAGGCGGCCAAGCCCAGGCAGGAGAGGAGACTGCGTTGGGGGTCGGAGGGGACCGCCTGGGCGCTCCCCGGAGAGGCGTGCGGGTGGGAGGGGAGCGCCCAGGCGCAGTGCGATGGTGCAGCGCTCCTCGGTACCTCAGGGCCAGAGGTGGGCAGCACAGCTCTGATGGGAACAAGAACAGTCCCTGACATCCCTAGACCTCCCCGCCTCGGGCGACTCCACATTTGACTGCTGAAGTTTGCCACCTGTCCAGGGATTCGTTAGGGCTCTGGACACAGCTTCCAAGGGGAAAGACCGAGCTGCTGCCAGAGAGAAGTCAGAGAGAAAAACTGCGTCCACACCGAGCAACCAACTCTAAAATGCTTATCAAGTACCGGATTCCACAATAAGGCTGCTAAATAATTCAGCAGCCTTGATAGGAAAATGTGGCTTCCCAATGAGCATACGTTCAGTTAAATGAATGTCTTTAAAGGAGGCTGGCTATAATGAATAAGTTGGCTATGATTTAATGTATATAAATGCTAAAAGGGCAAAAACAAGGCGATCTGCATACAAAGCAGGTAAATGTGCTGCATGCAGAGGCTAGGAGTTTCAAAAGTCTCCCCAGTATTTCATAAATTTGGATTTCTGAAAGAACACTGTCACATTCCACCCCATAGTCCTCCCCATTGAATAAGCTGTCATGTGGATGCAGGGAAATATTTATTTTAAACCCTTCTTAGCAAGAAAGATACACTTGGTTGTGTCTTAACAAAATATAAAAACAACACTGGAAATTGCATACCATTTCATGTAAAACCCTTGATTTAAAAAAAAAAAAAAAAGGAAATAAAGAATCCAGACTGAAATGTAGGTGACATGGAAAAGAAATTCTGGAACTGTGGTAGTGTCTGATAGTAAAACACACACATGTATTTCACAGCAGATAAAATATTTAAATTCCTTCCATGTTTAATGAAGACTTGGAAGGGACTGAACTACTTTTCAGAACCTTATGGCAACTCTCAGTTGAAATCTGATTTCTATATTGGTTATTTTTACTCCTCTTTCAGAGAAAGTAATATGTATCTTGTGCCAAGCAAAATCGTTTTCCTTCTGGGAAACTTCAAATGCAACAAATACTATAAAACAACTATTTCACATCAGTTCTGTGAAAGGGATTAAAGTATTTCATTTATAGCTGTGCTGTACATTCATTTTATGTTATCTTTCAAACCACCAAGTTAGAAAGCAGGATTATCTATGGGAAATGAATTGAAATAGAAAAGGACCACCTCTAACTACCTATTTATAGGTAACTGACGTTCAGAAATCTGGTTTTGCCTGTTTAGAGGGGAGAGGGAGAGAGTGCATGGGGTCTCATGCTTAATGACAGACTGGGACCACTCATTTTTAGCCATGAATTTGATTTCTATTTCCAGTTCTATATTAACTTATCAGCAAACATCTCCTCAATTGTATCCGTTAAAATTCACAGAATGCAAATCTGTAGTTAATAACAGCAGGAAGGCACAGAGAAAAGCTTGGTTGGCATTAGCAAAGGGGTTCAACTACAGCCAAGGTAAAAACAGATCCACCAGTCCTGTCTCTCTTCCTCCTGGCTTCTGAGAGGTCATTCGGCTCCGTCACAGCTCAATTCTAGTTGTTAAAACATCAAATAACACACCAGTTATCTAAACATCAGATTTTCTATTTTTATTAAAAACTCACAAATTTATTCAACATGTTTTCTTTCATACAGTGAATGGTCTAATATGCACTGGAGGTCACACAAGCTTAGGTTTATCAGAACAATAAAAGACATACGAGAAATTTAATATATAAAGAAAAAAGTAGCAGCTGTTGACTGCATATTTGACCATAAAATTTAAATATTTTGGACTTTTATTTTAAAGACACAAAAATAAAACCTGTGTGGGTCTATATAAGTCATATTAACAATTCCATGAATGTTCAACAGGACTAAAAATTAGCAAAGATGGTTTTTTTTTTAAACCTTGTAACACTTTTTTTTTTTTTAACACTTTTTCAGGTTGCGGTGCCAGGCACCTTTACAGTATTTGTGCTATAATTACTCTATTTGGCAAGTGTCTGAATATCACGTTTTCTCTTTGCCTTGTGTAAACAACACCTTTTTACATACTAGCACAGTGAGCTGTAAGCCCTGTAAATCTGTCAGAACATCTACAGGAAAAGAAAATGAACAATTTTGGTTGATTGCTCAAAACATTTTGTTTTGAACAAGAGGTTTCAAAACAGGATATATTAGTAAAACACTGAACTCCTGAATTTAACGTTATACGTAAACAGTTGACTGTTTTTAGTTCAATAGTTTTTTTTTTTTTTAATTTTGTGTGTGTGAAGGTAGAATACTTTTCTTGTACAGCTGATGTTCAAGTCATTTTACTAAGAGGTCTGGCTGGAGACCATCCTATTGTGTGTGTGTGTGCGTGTGTGTAGAGCTTTGTGAAGGTAGAAGAGTTGATACTGAGGGCTTTACATTTAGAATTTTGCAATTTTGGCAAAAACAAAAAAACCAAAAACCCAGAGAGACAAAAAATATATATATATATAGTCCCACCTGATGCACAGCAGGTCGGCGTTTCCGAAGCTATAAGTTTGTTGTCGCTGTTGCTGAACTCTGAGACAACACTAATAAATTTCCCAGAGCCAGAACCCTCCTGGCTGGCCCAGGAGCTCCCCGGCCGCTTCACCGTCCTCAACCGGCTGCGGGCGCAGCCTCCCTCCCCGCGGCTCCTGGCGTCACCACCGACTGGCCGCCTCCCGCGGCTGCCGTGGGTGTTTTTATGCAGCCCGCCGGGCTCTCGCTCACGCCGGCGGTGTCTGTCCAAGAATCCGGGTCCAGGTGGGAGGTGGGGAGAGGTCTGCGTTTCCCTGCGGGAGCCCCAGTTCTGCACCTTGCCAGCCAGCGCACGGATCCCAGTTTTACCTCCAGGCGGATTTGGATTCTATTTCGTGTCCCCCTTTCCCATCCGGTCTCCCCAGACGGAAAATGACCCCCCAAGCTGGAGGAAGTGGGGGGGATGACTTGCTTTTATGTTTTTTTTCTTTTTTTTTTTCTGTTTTTCTTAAATAAAGGTTCGTTTCTGTACAACCACGAACTCCGCGTATCGTGCGCGACTCCGCTACCACACGGCCGCCTCGTTCATTTCGGGGGGGTGAGACAGGTGGTTTCCGTAGCTCGCCCCGCCGTTGACCGACAGCGACGAGAAGGGTGGGCTGGGCCCGAAGACCTCGGCCGACATTGAGTGGAGAGGCCCGGGCAGGCTGGGCTCGGGGCTGGGCGAGTCCCCGGGAGGATGCGCCAGGATGTCGGTGAACCGCTGAGCCTCGCTCGACGGGTGGTGGCCGGGCAGCGGGTGCTCCAGGCCACCCAGGGGTGTCCCGGAAGGCCCGGACGACGGCACGAAGGGCAGGTCTACTGGCGTCTGAGCCTGCGAGGACGGGGGGCCTTGCGGGAAGAAGTCGTAGTTGCCTCCGGGAGCGTAGTACTCGCTCTGGTAATCTGCGGAGCAGCGAGGAGGCTGTCAGGGCGGGGCCCTGGGTGGGGCAGGGTGACAGGGCGGGAAGGCGTGCCCGCGAGCCGGCTGGGGAGGGCGACTCGGGGAAGTCGCCACTCGCCTGGCTCCCCTGCCGGGCCGGAAGGACGGACAAGGCTGGGTGCAAACGCCGGAGCTGCTCCCTACCTGCCCATTCGCCTCATTCAGGGTCGGGAATTCGGTCCGGTCTCACTACCTCCCCCTCGATTTACTCCCCAGCCTCCACCCATCTCTTCCCTACTCTCCACTTCTCTATAGAAAGCCAGAAGCGCCTCCGCGCTGCCACCCGCTTCCGACGAAGCCAACCCCGCCCGCTCCGCCCGCGCCCTGCCCGCGCCCTGCCCCTAGGCGCGCACCCACCTCCATAGAAGGAGAAGGGCCCGTTGGGGATGAGCTCGCCCGGCTCCAGGCGGTCCACGAGCGGCCGCATCCGGCGCGGACTGCGGAAGAAGGCGTGGCGCCTGGCGCCCAGCGCGCTTAGCTGCTTCATCCTCCGTTCCTTGGACCGTCGGTTCTGGAACCAGACCTGAAGCACACACGCGGGGGGGTGGTGAGGCCCCGGAGACGCCACCTCCACCTCCGACTTCGGGTGCGCGGCCGGACCTGGCCCCTCAGCGCTTTATCTCGCGGATTCCGGGCCGTGTGGTGTGTCTGTGTGTTGTATATGGGGGGGGGGGGGGGGGGCGCGGTCTCTGAGTAGGACCGCGCAGGGTGGCCCTTGAGCCCATGGTGAACAGGATTCCCGTCAGAGGAACTGGGCAAGCCGCCCTGCTCAACATGAGGCAGTTGGAGTTGTTTCTAATAATTCCACCGACACAGTTACAGTTTCCCGGGGGCTGTACACACCGAGGCTCAACCTCCCCAAATAGTATCAGACACATAGCTTCCCTTTCAGGGACCCTGGCAGCCCCCTCCCCCGCATGATAGTGACAGAGATCCAAACAGCCTCCTGTTGACACTCAGTCTCCCAAAGATAGTGACACCAAAACCCACAGTCTCCTTTTCCACCCACGTACAATCTCCCAGTGCCAAACGTACTTATCCACAGCCTTTCACTGGTAGTGACACAGACATGCAGCCTCCCCTTCACCTGCGCACAAGATCGCACAACCTTTCAGAGGCAGAGGGCCCCCGTGGAGGGCAGCCTGAATAGTGTGCCCATGCACACAGCCTCCCAGGCACATCCACCCATACCCTCGCAGAGCCTCCAGGCACCGGACACCTAACCTTGGGCCCAAGACTCGGGCCCGGTTCACACGCAGTCTCAAGACCTCACAGCGGGCACCTGCGCAGCTGCCTGGATGGCCACCTCCCATCCCATGCTACTCTGGACAGGCCGAGGTACAGCTGACTCCCACCCCGACCACCTTCCCTTCAAACCTGGACAGCCCACCTCTCTTTGGAGGGGAAGTCTCTGCTCTGGGGCTTGTTTAACTGGGGCAAGAGACCCACAAAGTTGGGGGTGGGGACCCGCAGAGGGAGATCACGTTGTGCAGAAGCCAGCGGAACCGATTAATTCCGAGAGGCACAGTGACCTCTTAGCTCCTCCCGAACAGGGGTGGCAGTGCAGACAGATAGGTCCCAACTCCGTCGCAGTGTCCGACAGTGTCCCCTCCTCCAGCCTCATGCTCCCCGTCCCTCCCCCACCGTCACCACTCTCACCTGCGCTGGACCAGGAAGACGAGGAGGTATAGGGAATTCCAGATGCTCTACGCATCTGGCGACGCTTTGAAGTTCGAACCGGGTAGGGTTGTGTCTGGGCCTCTCCCTCCCCCTCCGCCAGCCTACAGGGACTCACTCTCCTCCTCAAAACAGCCCCCCGCCCCAGCTCGGCCTGCACGGAGTAGCCGTGTGGGCCTCTAGAGAACTGAGCGGCACGCTCGGGCCCTGACCTGAATGACACGCATGTTGAGGCCAGTCTCCTGAGCCAGCTGCTCGCGGATGTGGCGCGTGGGCTTGGGTGTAGCGGCAAAGGCGGCCTTCAGCGTCTCCAGCTGCTTGGCTTTGATGGTGGTGCGCGGCCCTCTCCGCTTGGCCCCCAGGTTCTGGTCGTCGTTCTCATTGCTGCCGCCTTCCTTGTCTGACACATTGGCGCTCTCCGAGTCCTTGGCGTCGTCCTGCGACGGGTCTTGGGAGTCCGGAGACAAACTGGGGTCACTGCCCGTGGTGGCTGGGGAGAGGGAAGGGACAGGTGAGCAGCACCCTTGGCAGGCCTTCCTCCCCCAGGACCCACCCGCCCCTAAGGAGCCGGGAATTAGGGCCTCACCTGAGTGGAGGCTGTTATCTTTGGCGACGCTGCTGTTGCTTAGGTAATCCTCTTTGCAGACGAACTTGTTCTCATCGATGATGTAGAGCTCCTCGCCGGTGGAGAGCTGCTTGTTACACATCATGCAGGTGAAGCAGTTCAGGTGAAACACTTTGCTCCGGGCTCTCCGCACCAGGTCGCTAGGGGAGATGCCCTGCGCGCAGCCCGCGCATTTGGTACCGAAACACCTGCAGGCGGGCAGGTTGGCGAGGGCCAAGGGAAGACAGAAACAGGGAGAAAGGCGATAGAGAAAGAAAGTGGAGGAAGAAGAATAGGGAAGAGGAAAAGCAGAAAGAGAGAGAGAGCCAAAAAGAGAGGCAGAATGCCGATTAAGCAGGCAAGAAGGCAGGAGAAAGTGCGGGGCACCAGTGAAAAGTCAGGGAGGAGATACACATGGTTAGAATGATGGAGTAAGGAGCTCAAGCTGCCCCCACCCCTAGCCTCACGCCCAACGTTGTCCCAGAGGGAAAAAGCGCTGCCGAAGGCGGCAAGGTGGCGACGGGAAGGGAGAGGGAGGCACCTATTTTCCGATTAGATTCAGAGAACAGAATTAGAGCGCCATACAAATGCGTCTCGATCACCGCTTTTCTCTATATTGCCTGTCCTTCGTCGAAAAAGAAGGCGCACACGGGCTCGGGGTTGGCAAGGTCCGGTCCAGCCACGGGTAAACAAACAGCCGCGGAGAGCCCGGATGGCCACAGCCAGGCCGTCGCCACGTTCAAGCCCAAAGCCCAGCAGGTTGGCGCAAGCTAGACCGCATGGGGGCTCTAGGTGCCGGGCCGCGCTTCGCGGGAGCCAGGCTTCTGGGGCCCACTGGCAGTCGGCACCGTTCGCCGCTCCCTGGCTCGGCTCCCGCCAGTAGCGGGAGGCCCGGCAGCACCGGCCGAGGCCCAGAGGCTCAGCCTGCGCTTGCTCTCGGCAATACCAGCGGACAGAGCTTTGCTCCATGGTCCGCCGCTACCAGAGCCGCGCGTCCCGGGGATGCGCTGGGGACAGCGCGTCCCAGGCCTCTGAGCAAAGCGACCCGGGTGGCTTCGAACCCCCACTCTGTCCCCCAGTTTGATCTGTTACCACAAACTCAGAGAAAAGCAGAGACCAAGTCAGCCAAGTAAACTGGGAGATTTCAAACGGGCACAAGGGAATTTCAATTCGAGTTTGCTCCAGTTCTCTGTTGACTTGTGTGTTGTGTGGATTTGGTGGCAAGATAGTAACTTTAAGAGGATTCAATTAAAATGCTAAACGGAGGAGGGTTGTCGGAAGAAGTCCCCCGGCTCCGACGACCCGGGTCTCGGCTTTTCCCAGGTTTCGGCAAGGAGGTGGCGGGCTGTGGCGGGCAGAGCCTGGGAGGGCTCCGAGCGGAGCCTGCGCCTCAGAGCTGAGGTCGGCGTTGGGCGGAGGCCGAACCTCCCGCCAACCCAGGCAGCCGGGCAAGGTCTAGGCTACCGTGCAGTAGTGTGCCCAGGTCGGCGCTGGGAGGCCCAACTGGGTTTCAGGAAGACTCTGGGGCGTGCAGGATAGGCACCATGGCCGAGCGCTTCCCTGCCGCTGCCACCGCAGGCGACTCAGACACTCCGTGCAAAAGGCTCGGCGGTTCCCGCCAAGACTTCTCGGAGACGGAAAAGACAGTGGCATGGAGCTAGCCTGGGCTTGTAAGCTCAGCCTGGAGGACGACCAAAGCCGGGAGGTCCGGAGGATGCAGTCGCTGGAGAGCTCTGCGAGGGGAAAGGCAGGAGCCGGGGCTACACCTCCTGAGGCTGACCTACCTCTTTCCAAGCTTGGAGAGGCTTCTGGCTCAGAGGCGAGCTCAGACCCTTTCTTCCCAGGCACGTGCAACCAAGCCCGGACCCACAATTTCCAGGACGAAAGCAGGCCGCGTCCCGGGGAGCCCAGCGCGCCAGCTGGTGAAGAGGCGGGAGCCCCCGGGACTTGGCTGCCCTCTCCAAAGGCAGCTCCTAACGCGGCCGCCGCGGCCACGCTGACCTCTGATCCGAAGCTGGCTGGGAAGGGCCCGCGGGGAAGGAGCAGCAGAGGCGCGCGAGGTAAGTACTCACCGGAAGAAGTCGTTTTTGCAGTAGAGCTTGCCTTCCCGGGAGAAGCACTTCTCGGTCAGGTTGCATTTACATTCACAGCACTGGACGCACTTGACGTGCCAGGCCCTGTCCAGCACGTTCAAGAGGAAGCGGTCCAGGATGGGCCTTTTGCAGCCGGCACAGTGCACCATGGTCTTTGGTTTGGTCGGGTGAGGCCCGGAGAGAGAAGCGCAGGTAGAGCCGAGGGGATGATTCACCAAGATGACCGGCAGGAACTCCCCAGCCCCTCCAAAATGGGGAGACACACTTGGCAGTGCAAACCGAAACCCGCGCCGGAAAATCAGAGGGAGGGAGAAGGCTGATGGGGGTCGGGGGGCGCCTCGGTGAAGTGTGCAGCCCGACAGTCCCGGGGCCCCGGGGCACAGCAGCACCGCCGCCGCTCCTGGGGCGAGGAAAGAGTCTCAGGCGGGCGAGAAAGCGACTCTTCTGCCCAGAGCCCGCGAAGGAGTGAAGGTCACCGAGAACGGCGACGGGAACGGAAATAAATAAATAAAACGGAGTCGGAGAAGGAAGAGGACGACACGGCGAGCTCGGCTTGCAGGGAAAGCGCCGCTGAGTTCTCTCGGGCTTGAGGTAGAGCTGTCAGAAGTCAAAGTGCATCTGCTTTTGTCGGGGTATGAGGGCGGGTGTGTGTGTGTGCAGGGCTGCCCGTCACCGGAATTTCCCCTCCTCTTTTTATAAAAAGAGAAGAACCAAACGAGTAGGGAAGCTTTGGATCCTAAACTGTCGGCCTCGCGCAACGGGTCGGGACGCCCTGGGAGCCTGCGGTGGGCCTGGGGGAGGGGGCGGGGGCAGGCCGCGGGGGAAGGGAGAGAGGGAGGAAAGGAGGAAGATCTGGTTGTTGATTGTTGTTGTTGCTTAGGTTTCCCCCCCTTCTGGAGAAGTGTTTGTGTCAATCGAGAGTGAGAGGGACAACTCCGGGCGGACGCAGCCAGGTGCGCGCGCCCGCTCCCCACCGCCCCAGCCCCGTCACCTCGGCCCGTGGCCTGCCTGGCGGCCTCCGTCTCCTCGGGACGGCCCTCCCTGCGCCTGGACTCCTTCGGGGAGGGGGTGCCGTCTGGCTCCTCACCGCGCCTGGCCGTGCATCGTGGCTCCAGTAGCAACTCGCGGCCGCCTGGGCGCGCAGCCCCACATCGCTCGGCCCACGCTCCAGCTGCCTGCGTGCAACCCCACAGTCTCTCGACTTTTCTTTTCCTTTTCCCCTCTTTTTTCGTTGTGATGGCAAATCTGGGTTTCCTTTCTAGCCTCTTTCCTTCCTTCCTTTTTTTTTTTTTCTTTTCTTTTGCAGCGGGAGGAGTCGGGGGGAGGGGAGTAGCTTGAAGAGCTTTTTAAAAAACGTCCTGGTGCAGCGGCTACAGTTCTGTGCGGCTGGAACAGCTCGGCACGGGCCGCCCCTCTCGCCTTCCGGGCCGCAGTTCGTTGTAGGCTGTCCCCGGACAAGCGTCCCTCTGTCCCTGGTCTCCTGGCCCAGTCCGCCGCCCCGGCGCGTCTCTCCCCAGTTCCGGCGGCTCGGTCACTGCTCCTGGCTGTTGGCTGGGCTCTGGAAGCCCCCTCGCCTTAATGCAGCGCCCGCCGACGTCACGGCGGCCTGCGACCAATCAGCGGCTCGCGGTCCCTCTGTAAACCATTCTGCATCCCCCGGCTGGGGAGAGTGCCGGGAGACCGCGTTTAGAGGATCAGTGGCGGCGGCAACCGCGGCCCGGCGCGGTGCGGGCGGCGGGCAGCGAGGTGCCCGGGTCCCCTGCTGCTCCGGTAAGGCGTCGGTTTCGGTGGGAGAGACTGAGAGCGCGCGGGAGTAGGCGCAGGCCTGCTGGAGAGGGGCAGTAACCCAAGATCGAGCCTTGTTGGAGGTTGGGGTGCAGCTGGGTCCGGGAGCCTCGGCGGCCCAGGTGCACTCTTTGGCTTTGCAGTTCAGCGGGTGCTGGCTTTTTTTTTTTTTTTTTCCTCTTGCTTTCTTGGCCTAGAAGTTTGCCCCGGGCGCAGCGCTTGTCTTTGGGGGAGTTGGGCGGGGGAGGGCGTTTGGCAGCAGAATCTCCTTCCTCCGGTCCCTCCTTCTGTGCCCCCTCCTCCAATCCATCCAAAGTCCACAGGGTCCGGGTCTCTAGGAGATCTGGGTGTCTGTTTCCCGCAGCGCAGTCTTGGAAAGTTGATTCCGGAGGTTTCCTGGTGGGGCGGGGGAGACCGGAGGCGCGGCGCCGGGGCGGGGGAAAAGAGTGGGTGGGGAAGCGCCTCGGGTGAGGAGTTGCAACCCCGGCGAGAAGTTGTGAGAAAACTGTGATCCGGAGACACCTTTTCCATACAAAAACAAAAGACTAGGCGGGAAACCGTGGGGCAGTAGCGGCGGCTGGGGGGTGGTGGTACTGACGGTGGGAACGGGGACGTCCTGGGGGCTCCACGGCGAGGCTGCAGGGGATTGGGGTATGCAGAGTACGGGCCTGGCCGCCCTGTCCCCTTTTCCAGGCTCCGGGCTGGCACCAGCTTCCCCGGACAAGCGCAGAACAACCTCCAGTAGTTCACGTCTTAGGCAGCCTATACTTCCCTAATTTTCCTCAGGGTATAAACTAGGGACCACTGCCCACGGGGGCAGATTTTCCTAGAAGTAGGGGTCGGGTCCGGGTCCTGAGACTCTTAGCCTCGAAGAGTCACTCTAGTTCCGCGGCCCACACCCATCAAATACCAAATTCCGTTTCGACAGCACCATTTCTATGCCTAACCGGGACTTCTCCCCAACTGAAATCTGAAGGTGGCAGGGCCGGGCAGTCCCGCATTTGCTCCTTGTTTTTGTTTTTGGGGGACAGGGGTGTTAGAAAGGCGCATTTGGCCCTAGTGTAGAAGGAAATAAGGATGGGCAGCCACCCAGCAAGGTCTAGCCGGTATTTTGAGAATGGCCTTTTGACCCCCCACGCTGGGGGTCAAACCCAGACCCCCCATGCTGGGTTCAGACATCTCACACGGGGCCGGAGCTAAGTTGGGGGAAATGCGCCCTGCAATGCAATTGTTGTGAACGTGGCAGGCAAGGAAGCCAGTTCTTTGCAAAATGGAATACCCTCTTCGAACGAACCGGTTAGCCACTACAGCGAATTTGGTTTGCGCTCCGTGGACTGGGATTTTAGGACTCTGCCAACACGCTTTTCCCTCCTCTAAGCCTCCGCCCGCCCAGCCCTGCACCCCCGAGGCCCGCCGGCAGCCCCCGCCTTGCCGCCCGCGTCACCTTTTCATTGGAAGCCGAAGCCAAGAGCGGCAGTGAGGCTCTTTGGCGCTCCGCCCATCCTGACCTCTGGGCGCGAGGGCCCTTTCGCCTTCTCCGCACCCCCTCCACACACACCTGGCCTCTGGCTCCCCTCTGCGGGGAGGGCGGCGTTGGGGCTGGTTGTCTCTTGCAACAGCCCCCTACGCGGCTCTCTCCCAGGCCGGGGCTCAGGGCAGAGCTGGGGATGCGGAGGGCGGTTCTCCAACCCAGCAGGCCGGCTTCGAAGGATGCGACTTGGCTTTGTGCTCCTCCCGCGGACCAGGCATTTCCAGGAGCCAGCCGACCCGTAGCCCGCACTCCAGGACCCGGGGAGGCGCTAAGAGCTGCGTGGCGCGGGGTCCTCGCCTCCTCCACCCTGACCCGGAGGCACCTCCCCAGTCCGCCGCGCCGGGTGAGGCCCGCAGGGGGGGGTGGTCCTGTGAGCGGTCTCCACGCTCTCCCCACCACGCCCCCACACCCCCAGCTGTCTTGGTTCTCGCCGCCAGCGCCCTCAACTCAACCGCCCCTTTCTGGAATCTATAGCGGACCCTGTCCCGAGTGGCTCCACCCCGCCCCCGCCCCAGCTGGGCTCCTTCTCATGCAAAGCAGAGGGACCGCGGGGGTGGGGGGCAGTCGGCGGGGACTTACGGGGCGACAGCTGGACCCGGCTGCCGGCCCTTCCTGAACCCGAGGCCTGCCGCCTCCTTTCGAGTGGGCTGGAGGAGGTTTGCTGCAGCCGTTTGGGGGTGCGGGGACCTCGACGTGGGGACAAGAGGGTTCCCCCCTGCGGGCGGACTAGCGCGGTAAGGCAGTTGAGGGCGAGGGCAGGACGCGGACTCTAGACCATCGGGCTCCGAGGTCCAGATGGCTCAGTGTACGGGTCCACGGGAACTAACCCCGGTGTCTCGCAGGGCGTCGGGGAGAGCAACTCGAAGCGCGCCTCCTGGCTCCTGATTCTAGAAATTTAAGTCCAATTTTAACACCTCCAAGCACAGTAGATTAATATGTTTTTTTTTCCCATTTCCATTGAGCTTTTATTTTAAAATGTAATTGGTCTTAGAGACATGGAGAGAAAACTGACCGTCTCCGAAGCTTCTCAGCTCAGCTCTGCTTTTAACCCCATGTCTGCTCAGCCAAGAGCACCAGCCTTGCCTCCCCGCCCTCTCCGCCAGCCTTACTGCCTGCGTCCTGAAGTCCGCAGGCGCTTTCTCCCCAGAGCTCTCCACGTCTCCCACACCCACAACCACGCACAGCGCCCGGCTGCCAGGTGGTGTAAGTCCTGCACCGGGTGCCGGGAGGGGCAATCTGCCGCCCAGTCATCGCTCAGTGGCCGCAGAATCCTCTGAACCTCATCCCAGGCGCTCTTGGAAAAGACCCCAGAGGGCCCTGGAAGCGGCTTTCACATCACAGGTTTCTGCTATGAGAATCGCCTTGAGGATCAGCCCAAGAGGAGGGACCTGGCCCGGAAACGGGCCATGGGAGGGTTCTGCCAGCTCTTCCCAGACGCCCTGCAGTTGGGGGGCTGTAGGGTCCCCCTCCTGCACCCGCTTTCTTCCCGCCGCCTCCTTGATTCCGAGCCCTACATGGCCACCCTCCCCGACGAGTGGCTTGGGAGGCCCAAGGACCCGAGCTTGCCGACAAGGTCTGCTGCTGTTGGTCCCGATAACGCCCACCGCCCCGGCCCCTTCCCTCCTCGCCCAGGGCGCTCCTGTACAGCCCGCGGCCTCCAGAAACCGGCGGTGAGGCCGCGAAAGGGCGCGCCTGGGGGCGGAGCGGGCTCTAGATGGGTACCTGCGCCGGGCCGGCAGCAATAGGGCGCGACCAGCCGCCACCTTCCAGGAAGAGGGAGGTGGGAGCGAGCCGGGCGCGTCCGGGACCCTTGCAGTACCGGAGGCCACGCAAACTCCGCACAGACTCGGTGAGGACGCCACACGTGCGACGCAGGAAGCTGGGATCTGATCCGACCTCTCCCCGCTCTCTCCTTGCCCTCTCTCATTTGCTCCTGCCTCGGGTTGCCTTAATCTCACTCCAACACTCTCTCCTGGAAGTGATCTACTTGCGTGCAGCTCTTTACAGTTTTTATCGCAACCTGCCCAGAATCACATAGTAAGAGGGGGGATCGGTATTATCTCCTTCCCGGGGAAGAAACCCAAGTTAGGGGGTTTGCCCGAGATTCCTGGGTCAGTGCGCTACTGAAAGCGAGAAGTTTGGGGGTCTTGTCACCCTGCCCCTTTGTGTACTTGGCCCGGCCACGTTTCCAAGGCCCGGGTTGGGGGAGGTGGGGGACCTCGAGGCCGGTAAAAGGCAGCATCCGGCCGGGCCTTCACGGTGTGCGCTCGGGCTGGGTAAACAACGCCAGGCTTCCCACGAGGGCTTGGAGGCACCCTGGGCACGAAGGGGGGAGCCAGGTCGAGCGTGGTGATCTCAGATGCAAGTCAGCACCGCCGCGCGGAGCAAAGACAGGACATGGAGAGTCTGGGACGGAGAGTCTGGGCGGGACAGAGAGAGAAAGACAGAAGTGAGGGCAGGGGGATGGGAACAGCGAATAAGGGCAGAAACCCAGAGGAAAACAGAGAAGGACTGTGGAAAAGTAAGCGGGAAATAAAAGGAGGAAAGACATACTGGGGGAAATGCGTGGAGGAGTGGAGGAAAAGAAACCCAGCGACAAAAAAGGCAGCGGGGAGAGGCTCAGAGCCCAGGACCCAGCAGGTGCTGCGGGCGGGTCCTGGCAGTGACTGGAGGGTGTCTGGTGTGTGACAGTCGGGATCGCGGGCAGGAGAAAAGGAGGCAGCCTTTTTGGTGGGAGACTCAGAGCCCGTGGAAAAGCGTGTGAGCGGCTCTGGGCAGGAATCCAACAAATAAATAAAACGTCTAAGACAGCGTGACAACAATGTGTATTTGGGTGCGTGCCCGTGTTCCTCTGTCTGAACACACTCACACCCGGTAAGGAAGACAAACGGGGCTCGTGCCGCCGAGTAATTAATCCTCTCACTAATTGACTCTCTCCCCTTACCTAATGGTGGTGGTCACTGCTGATATCTGGAGAGACATCAGGTGGGGAGAGAGAGAGAGAGACACCCCAAAGCTAACCATCTTTGGGACTGGGATTGAGTTCTTTCTGGACTTGGCAGCTCTAAGCCCCCCCTTTTGGGGGACAGAGTTCCATAGATGTTGCTGCCTCACCAGCTCCTCCATGTTTGCATTAATAAAGCTCTCCTCAGATTAGGGGTGCCCAGGAGCCCTACACACACACACACACACACACACACACACACACACACACACACACA
>NW_020838002.1:10684958-10874302 GCF_003676395.1 Aethalodelphis obliquidens | reverse complement strand
CACACACACACACACACACACACACACACACACACACACACACACACCCTTCATCAGTCTCAGAGGCTGAAACCACCCACTGCCCCTCTGCTGGACATCGCCTACCTCCAGGCAACACCAAAGCTCCCCCCTCCCTGTTGTTCCCCCAGGAGCCCAGATCTGCAGCCCCTTCTTTCAGACACTACTTACTCTTCCCCGACCTGGGGTGTGTCCTGCAGCCCCTAGCAGAGCAGGCGAGGTTTCCAATGAGTTAGGAAGCAGCAGGAGGGATGAGGTCAGGGCAAGGATGGTAAGAAGCTTCTGGGGACAAACCCACTCAGACTTGGGTGGAGGGACACAAGAGGGGAGCGACACACACCTGGCAGGAGTGGGGCCTCTGGGGACAGAGGAGAAAAAAGGTGGCCGCTATGTACCGTGGGAGAGAGTGTCAAGTGTGTGGGAGGGCAGGAAGGTGACCATGTCTGTGACTACGAGGGCGACTGTTCTGTCTCTCTGTGTGAGCACAGGGAGGGGGCCCCTCTTGTTTTCCCCACAGCACCCTCAGTTCTCAGGACTGGGGAAAGAGGCAGGGGAGAGAGGGTCGCACTGGGACGAGACCTCTGGTAGCTGAGTTGGCCCGAAGGGGCCCGAGGCCCACAGTCTGTCTGATGATGCAGCTTTGAGGCTTGGGTGTGGGAGGTGAATGTCAACGCTCACCCCTTCGGGGTGGCAGCTTTGCTCTGTTGGCTCCTTAGAGGCTAAATAATTGCTGAGATCCATAAACCACCCGGTCTAGGGAGAGGAAAGGGGGGAGGGCTGTTCCTCAGGGAAAAAAAATGCACTCCCCCCACTAAATACATTTTTAATTGTCCCTTGGGAACATTTGTACATTTGACCAAAGCAAATCCCCAAGCAGTAACAGCAAAATCCATTCTAGGGGCTGGCAGTCCGGAGAGAGTTGGGGGTCTGGAGAAGAGGGAGGTGGGGAGAGATGGCGGGCATGTAGTTGAGAAAGTGAGAAACTTGGCTCTTCTCTCCCTGTTGCCGTCATGCTTTAGAAAGAAAGTGAACAAGAGGAATAAAGTTCCAGAGGAAAGAAAGAGAAGGGCATATAAAAGGCACATCCAGAGCAGAAAGGAAAGAAAGTGAAGAAGAAAGAAAAAGACAGGGAGGTGGGGGGCAGAGACGATAATAAAACAGGGTGAAGGCGGCCCCAGGAGGCTGGGCCTCAGTCCCAAACCATCCGTCTTCATTGTCTCCGTGTGTGCAAAGGCAACTCCGGCATAAGGAAAAGCCACTATTGGAGCTGTGGCTTTATTTTATATCCTATACATCAGGAGGGAGGCAAAGCTTTATTTTCGCCAAGAGACAGATATTTTATTTCTCTCTTACGGTTTTATGTGTGAGAGATGTCAGGTTGCCACAATGGATGGCTGATGCATAAGCAAGAGGAAGCCGTGTTGGCATGCTGTGTGTCATGGGGTTTTGTGGGGGTGAGCGGGCCTGGGATTTAGGGCTGATGGGCCACTCTGGGGGATTTCTGCTAAAACATCTCTCTTCATAAATCCAGAAGCATGGTCAGCTCAACAGGGAAAAGAAGGAGTTTTAGAGGGAAAAGAGTTGGGCTTAATAATAAACGGAACACACAAAGGAACCGCTTACCTTCCAACAGGGGCAAGGCAGCCCCATGGAAATGCCAGGACCCACGTCGAAATACACACGTGCCATTCACAGGGAAGTATTTTCCTATAGAATCCAATGTCGGTTTGCTTCCTTGTCCCATTTGATATTTTCCCACTCTTGTTTCTCCCTTCACCAGAAATCTTTTTTCACCTCCTCAGAGCCTGGAGTGGGGGGAGAACGATTAATTTGCAAATCATCTGATCTGTGAAAGGATCAAGATGCCTGTTTTTCACCACTAAATCCAATGTCTTGAGTGGACACACGTGTGCACACATGAGCCCACCGTGCTGTGAATCCTGGGAGTGTAGGTACCAGATACGAATCCAAGGAAAGCACCTCCCACCCCGGCCGCCTCCCCTGGGACCTGTGGCCGAATTAAGCCTTAGATCCCAAACTGCATGATGTTCATATTTGTAAACCTGGAGAGAAGGGGGAGCGAAGAGACAAAGACAGCGGGGAAGCATGTTCACTAGTCTCCTCCACTCCCAGCCTCCACAGACCATTTCTTGTGAGAGTAGCTTTTACTCATTCTCATGTCCTACTCTTGTAATGTTTTGGTTTACATCCACAGTGGAGCAGAAAGGTGATCATGCCATTTCCCTCTTTTCAGAGGATGGGAGGCAGCACAGGGTCTCTGGACAGTGAACATGAGGATCTGGCCACACTGTCCTTAGCCGTGACCTTTGGGGAATACATTTAACCTTTGGGGGCATCAGTTTCCCCATCTGTAATCCGAGGGAATTTGGCTACATAATTGCTCAGGTCCCTTCCAGCTCCGACCTCCTCTGACCCACTGAGATAATGTGTGGAAACATTTTGTAAACGCTAAAGCTGGAGGAACGCCGGGGATTATTATTACGATTCTAATCAATCCTCTTTTCTCCACGTGCATCTTGGCTGGTTAGCGCCAGCAAGCAGGCTGAAGAGGACCGACAGCGAGAAAGCGCGTAGCAGAGGTGGAAACGCTCTGTGCCATGGACAGAAAAAAAACCTCTGTCTCTAGGCACTCCCACCCCCCAGGCCTGGTGGGAAGGGGTGGGGAGGGAGAGGAGGCCTCCCTTGGTAGGACCCATTTCAGTTTAAATGCAGGCAGAGAGTGTATTTCTTCCAAAGCATCAGTTTTGTCTCCAAGTAACTGACATAGGAACCTGATGTGAAGGCGATTTGCAATTGTTTGTTCCAGGAAGAAAGGAAAGAGCAAGGTGTAGCTGATTAGCAAGTTAATTATTTCAGTACCCCAAGGGTTCCAGCGTGGTGGTGGTAAGTTGTCCAGCCCTGGTGTAATTTCACAGTCCGTGCATTTCCTGGGGAGCACCTGGGGTGCCCAGGTCTGTCTCTCTCTCTCCATCCACCTGCCTTCTTTCTTTCTGACACACCTGGGGAGCTGAGTAGGGGCTGGGTGGTAGATGGTGTGGCATATATATCTGGCCTAGGCTGCAGGTGGGGCGCTGGACAGAGAACCTCTGCCGAGTGTTTAATTATCTGGCCCTTCCTTCTTCTTAAAAAAAAAAATCTGTTGTTGAATAAATATTAATGAGGCAGGTTATCAGAAAGTGGAGTTGCTGTGAGGTTATTTCCCCAGACTTAGCATGGAAAGAAACTGGGTTGGAGGGGCCCTTTTTCCTCTTACCTCCTCCCAGCCCTGGATCGCTCTCTGATGCTCATCTTTGCTTTCCCAACTCTGGCCACCACTTGGTCTGCAGTGGTTTCCTCCAATCTCCCTTTAAGATCTGATTTCCCCTTGGGGGAGGGGAGGGAGGATTGTGTGGTCAAACAGGACACCTCCTTCAGAGAGATAAGTTGGGGATGTGAATATTAGCTTCAAAATGAGCAGCTTCTGTTGATCTCTGCTCTCTGGGCTGGTAGGGCTGGCCCCCTGCTGCTCCTCAAGAGATGGGGAGGGCTCTGCAGTACTTAAGAGTGGTCCCATCTGCTCAGACTTGCCTTTCATAAGGGGAGGGATTTATGCGGTATCCTTGTGCACAGACCTGGGATTTGCCTGAAAACCATGGGCCTCTGAGAATATTACCGAACGCTAAAGTGTTCAGCCACGGAGATGATTCATGATTTGTCTGCATGGATGTGTGTGCGTGTGTGTGTGTGTGTGTGTGTGTGTGTGTGGAGGGGCACACACATTGATGGATGCTTTTCCCCATTCTTACTTCTAATCCAAACATTAGGAAACTTTCTTTTTTCTATATTCACTCAGGAGCCAGCCCACAGCATCAGGCTCTGGAGACTTCAGCGTGTGAAGATGATACAGTACTTTTTGGTGCTGGCACTGAAGCAGGTTGGCTGATATCACTGCTGGCGGAGAGGGGCCGGGGGCTGTCTGGAAAGATAGTTCTGATGACTGCTTTGCTGCAGGTGGCAGAGGATTTGGGGAGTGCGGGGGGTGGGGGGCGGTTCTAATCGCTGTTCCAATTAGGCTACTTGTCTTTACCTTACAGGCCTCTGGAGTCTCAGTCGGAGGGAAGTTACACAAACTTAGAACACAGGAGGGCAGGTGTAGGGAGTTCCTTGTCTCAGTCTTGGTAGGGCCAAGCCAAAATGAAGCCCACAGATGGTAAGAAGAGATCCCAGAGAACAGGGCTTGGAGGTTCCACGTGGGATCTTGACCTCTTTTCATGGCCCAGTGGCTGGGCAGGGAGCATTTCCCGCTTGGGTGCCCCTCCGTGGTGGTTCTCCCATTTTCTTGCTCATGTTCTAGTTTGGACCCCAGCCTTCCCAGCTCTTGAGATTTTCTTTTCTCTCAGGCCATTCATAATTTAGCTGACGTTTTAGGCCATCAGTCAGCCCACGTTTTTAAAGGGGAGCTGGTGGGCCTGTAAGTATGTGCAAGGTTGTTCTCCTTTGGGCTAAAGAGAGGATATTGTTTCTCCTTAAGAAAGAGAAGCAGGGAACCACTTCTGTGAATCTCTTAATGAAGGATTTACTTCCAATTTGATAAGTTCAATGCTCTTTTTACTCACTCTGAATGAATAACTTCGTCAGTCCACCCGAGGGGCTGCAAAACCTACAAAGATGCTTTCTTCGGCCTCCCTATTTTAACACATGCTGGGGCTTGAGCCTGCCTCTGACAGACTGGGGAGGAGTAGAAACATTCCAGAGACCAGGTCTTAGAGTGTTATCTCTTCCCCCACCCCAAATCCTCACCCTTCATTTTATCTCTCTTCACCACAAATGCAGAGACCTCCTAGGGAAGTGTGAAGGGATGGGTTTTAATCAGGTTTGGGGAAGGAAGGGGACTAAGTTGAGCCCAAAGAAAGATGGGGACTGTTGGAATTTTTAGATGATGCCCCTCTGTTACACTTCTCATATGTTGTATATTATATCCTACAAATTATGAATTTGTGGCGGTAATCTACAGTGTGTACGTGGCGTTTGCCAAACCTGCTTGGCCGAAACAGTGTTAAATAAAATTGTAAGAAATGCTACCGGGCCTTGCATGGCTTATTTAATTCTATCAATGATAGATTCACGATGTTAATGTGTAGCATCTCAGTTGGCACAATATCATGTTTTGTTTATATATGCCAGATACATCTAAGCATGAAAGATACAGTTTTTCCACACATACATTTCCCAGTGATTCCTTAGGCGAACTGTGATGAAAACAGCAGAAACCTTTTCTCTCCACATAAACTTGTACCGCAAACACACAGACGGCCAGTCACACATACCCATATGGCCAGCTGGCCACGTACCTATTGTTATAGACAGGCCTCCACCAGGAAATGCAAATGTAGATTCTGTAAACGTAGATGCAGCTTTATACACTAGTACACAATTACAGACACATATACCAGCATTTTAGACTCTCTGGTACGTTTATGCGTATCTCCTCCCACAACCACCCTGCTGCGTAGACAGATGCTGACATGAACATGTGTACCATCCCGCATGTGGATAGTTACATGTCTACATGCAAGTGTTCTCAGTGAGAGTACACACATGCCTGGAAGGACGCATGCCCGCACGCAGGAGAGTCCTCTCCACATAAGTGGGAATCTATGTATATGTGCACATTTGCACACACACACTCCCACACCCCTGCTCCTGGGTACACACTGACACTCCATATGGCCAAGGGGCCACAGCTGCCCTGTTCCTCTCCAGACCTGGTGGACATTGTCTGAATTGCATGTTTGCCTTGGATGAGCCCTGAGGCCTTCAGGATGGGAGGCCAGGAGGAGTAGGGTTAAGATGCCAGCCCGCCCGGCCTCTGATGAAAATAATACGAAAATGTGGGGCTGGCATGAAGGGGTTGGGTAGCTGGTCTCTGCAGAAAGAGATGCCTCCAAGAGAGGATCAATCTGTTGTTTGCTCATTTAACAAATGAGGCAGATATCTGATTGGCTTCTGTGGTCCTGGTTCTGCTGCCAGTGATCTGTGTGAGCCTAGGTAATCTGCTCGCTGGGCCTCAGTTTCTACATCTGTTAATTGAAGTATTGGCGTAGACCAGTAGTTCTCAACCCTGCCTACATAGTAGAAACATCTGGGGAGCGTTTACAAAATAAAACACCTGGGCTCCACCCTGACCAATTAGATCAGAATCTCCGGAGATGAGTACCTGGCATTTCATTTTTTAAAAAGTGCCCCAGGGAATTCCCTGGTGGTCTAGTGGTTAGGACTCGGTGCTTTCGCTTCTGGGGCCCGGGTTCAATCCCTGGTCAGGGAACTAAGATCCCACAAGCCGAGCGGTGCGGCCAGAAAAAAAAAAGAAAAAAAAGTGCCCCAGGTGATTCTATATTCAATCAATGTTGGAATCCACTGGCCTAGATGCTCTCCAAGGTCCTTCTAGCCCTAAAACTCTATGCCATGGAGGACCATTTAATTTATAAAGCACTGTGCTGGGCACCAGGGTACTCTGCCGAAAGTTCTAATTCACTTGTATAAGATCATAAAAAGTCATTAAAATTATTCTTCTTTCTGTTTAGGAAGAGGATAATTTTTTTTTTTTTTTTTTTTTTTTTTGTAGTAAGCGGGCCTCTCACTGTTGCGGCCTCTCCCGTTGCGGAGCACAGGCTCCGGACGCGCAGGCTCAGCGGCCATGGCTCACGGGCGTAGCCGCTCCGCGGCACGTGGGATCTTCCCGGACCGGGGCACGAACCCGTGTCCCCTGCATCGGCAGGCAGACTCTCAACCACTGCACCACCAGGGAAGCCCAGGAAGAGGATAATTTTTGAACAAATTCTATTTATGCTGGAAGAACTCAGGACTGCGTTTCCAGCTCCCTCTTTGTTCCCTTCCATCTTTGTTCCAATCTTCCATATATTAATTATCTGCCATAGATGCAAATAGTATAAGCGGGTCCCTGATAAATGTGATCGATACCTTGTTAACTGCACGTATTTCCTGTCTAGCTCCTCACCCAACCTGTCAGGTAGCATGGTATTTTTAGTAGGGTAAGTGACGAGGCACAGGTCTCCTGGGGAAAGTCCCCCTGCCCCAGCCCTGAGTCAGAGAACACCAGCCCCTAGGCCCATGCCCCAGTTCTGGAGGCTGGTGTACTAGCTGAGCCTTGAGCTGCGTGTCCTAGAAAGCTGCTCTCAGACTCGGGCCTTTGGGACTCCTACCTTAATATTCTGCAACCACAGCTCCCCAGGCAGAGCCAGTCCCTCTCGAAAACAAATCTGCTCACAGCCACACCTGCTGGAAGAGGCGGAGTCCAGCTGAGGCATCTCAGCCACATGGCAAGCAGGAGGCAGAGAGGAGGCAACGCGGGCTGCCGCCTGTGGGCCCCTTTCTCAGTTGGAGGATGCTTAACAGAGCGTAAGGGAGGGGCTCTGCCTTTCACCTGGGTGGGATGGAGGAGGAGGTGTTCATTCTGGACGCAGAGCTCCTACTCCTTCATCAGTGCTGTCGTTCACTCAAGTCCAGGTTAGGGGTCTCCTGGAGAGACTCAGGACGGAGTCTGCTTCTTGCTCTTTCCCACAATCTCCCTCTCTCTGTAGCTCTGCTGGCTGGCCCAGGAGGCAAGCCAGGCTGGGTTGATCTTTCTCCTGAAGGCGTTTGGACTAGTTTTCTTCCTCCGGAAAGTTGTCCCAATGCACCTACCGTTGCTCTACTGTCCAGGTGAGCACTGGAGGCCGTGATGGGCCCAGAGAGCCCTGTGGTTTGGGCTCTCACCCTCTCACCCGCTCATGCTTGTTTTTTCAATTGCCTCGATTTTTCCGTCTTCTTCATTTTGTCTCCTTTCATTTTCTCCCCTGACGACACACCAAATCTGGTCTCGGCCCCCAAGGGGGGCGTGCACACAGGGCAAGAAATGTTGCCGATCACAGTGGACATCTCAGGTCCTGCCCAGTCCTTTCCCCCTTCTCCTCACCTTCCCTCGCAGGGAGGCCGGACTTGGTGCCAAGGAGGGAGCCCCAGACGCAGCTCAGGATCCTTGGATTCTAAATCTAGATCCAGAGCCCAGCTTCCCACGCCTGTGCCCCTTCCCAGGGCCCACCTCCCATTGGGCCTGGGGAGCATCACACCCCAGGATGTGATGGATTCCCCAGGCACCTTCAAAGGGCTCCACATTTGTTTGCAGTGCAGACCTTGAATCCTGCTCTGGTCATAAATGTTGTTTATTTTGACTAGGACCTACTGAAAGGGGACTGGGGGTTAGGGAGGGCAAAGAGAGGATTCCATAGGGAAGATCATAAAACCATTAGCAGGGCAGGGCTTTCAGGGGTCACAGGATCATAGAATTTTCTGGCTGGAAAGAACATAGGCCATCGGGAAGGTCAGAGAAGGCCCCTTTTTCAGCAAAAGGCCTCTAGGGGCCATACAGGGCTAGGGTGGCGGGCTTTGGGCCTCTTTCTAGAAAGTGGACACAGGGTGTGGAGGCATGACCCCCCAATAACCTTACACCAGGTGGGGGAGGCCTCTAGTTGCTGAACATGATGGATTTGCCCTCTCAGTGGGAAGAACCTGTTGCTTGAATGCTCATTGGAGCCCCTTGTTCCGGGGAATGGGCACAGCTCCGGGTAAAGGAAATAAAATCACCTCCCATTCTGCTCCTACCATCCTTTTGAGCAGCTAGTATGTACCAGGTGCTATGCTTGATGCTCTTCCAGTACCTTCAAAATAATTCTGAAAGAGATGTTATCTCCATTTTGCAGATAAGGCAGTTGAAGCTCAGAGAGGGGCGCTGGGTTGCCCAAGGTCACACAGCAATTTGGTGGTAAGACTGGGATTAGACCTGAAGAATTCAGATTCTTTAAGCCTAATCGCCTTTCCATTTCCCCTCCCCTCCCCTCCCCTCCCCTCCCCTTCACCATCTGCTATGATCTGGTCCCCTGCAGCCTCAGAGATGGAATGGGAACAGGGCTCCGTTCCCTTTCAAGGTGATGTTGGAGTTGAGGAAGCTCACCTCTAGTAAAGGAAGAAGAGCAGCCTTGGGCTCCTTGCAGTCCCTGGCACAGACCTGGCTCACTCTACAGAGAACACGCACCCATAAATCCAGCCACAGTCAGGAAACCATCTTGATTGCCCTTTACGTGCTGTGAGGCTTAGAGCAAGTCACTTCACCTCTCTGAGCCATACTTCTGGATCCATCTCCAGACCTGAGGTCTTCATGGGAGGTGAGGGTTGGCAGAGGTGTAGCAAGCTGTTCCCCTTTGAGCCCCCCTTTGGTGTAAGAGCTCTGGGGGAGTGGGGGGAGATGAGACTTGGTTTTGCCCTCAAGGCCGACTCAAATCACAAAAAAGGCACCTCCAAAGCAGGCAAGGCAAGGCTCACTGAGATCCCTGCTGAGAATGCAGGAGGCTGAGAGCCAGGGCAGAGGCTGGGCTGTGAAGAGGCAGCTTAAGCAATGAGTTCTCCCCTGATCCCCTGCCTGTGTAATCCAGTTGCTCAGAGAATGGAAAATCCCCTTCCTCTAAACCTGCCTCCTTCTCCACAAAGGCCTCCTAATAGGGCTGCCAGGTTTGGGGTGCTAATCTGCTCAGACACCACTCTGGGAACAGGTTGCCTGGGCTCCCAATCCCAGCTGCCCCTCAGTGGGAGATGGGGAAGGCTGGTGGAGGATCAGGGGTCCTAGCACTTGGGGGAGGGTCTACTGCTGTCTGGCCTGTCCAAAGGATCAGGGACACTCATGGGCCTCTGTGATGAGGGGACTTCAGGGATGGAGAAGGGAGGTGGGCAGGAGGGCTGGGTCCTGGGGCAGAGGTGCCTTGGGTGGGACTTGTTATTAGACAGCCCCATTATTTCACCCACCACACTCCTTTCATTTTTATTTGAAGACAGCTCCCTCCCCAGCACCTTCACCTCCCCACCCCCCTACACTTTCACTCATCCATCCCCTGAGCCGCTGACAGCTGCCCTGCGGGTGAACTCCAACCCTCCTTCGGCTGGAGAGATACTGGTGGGGGGCTCAGGCCAGAGCGTGGCCCTTCCAGCCCCCCCTCCCCCTACACACATACTCACTCCCTCTGGGTAGTGCCACCTTGGCTCCATGAATCAGACCCAGAGAGGAGAAAATGAAGGAGGCGAAGAGTAGGCAGGAGAGCCGGGAGAGGACGGAGAGAGAAGAAATGGTGCAACGGGGGAAGGAGAGGAAGGAAACAGAAAACAGAGAAGCAGGAGTGAAAGAGGAAAATGGAGGAGGAGAGAGAGAGAGGGAAAGAAATCAAGAAGGCGGAAAAGGAGGAGGAGAAGTGAAGGAAGGATGAAAGGAGGGAGGGCAGAGGCCGGAAGACTGGGAAGAACTAGGGCGTCACCCTGCATGGTGGGGGCAGTAGGAAGACGGACAGGGATGCTGGACGGGGCGGAGGGGGCTACACAGGCAGGAGGGAAGCCAGGGGTCTCTACACAGGCGAGGGAGGAGGCTGGATGGAGCCTCGCCCACCAGCTCCCACCTCTGGGTGAAGCTTAGTTACTGCAATGCCTCTGACCACATCAGTGGCTAGCCAGACCATAATCACGGGGGTCTCTGGCTTGGGGTGGTCAGAACTGTGAGGACCATCCTGTCCCCTCCCAGGATGGTGACGGCTTCTGCCCGGTCAGCATGGCCATGCCCACCTCATGCCTGCAGCCTCCATCCTGCCTGCTCCTCTTTGGTTACAGTGCCCATCGGGAGTTGGTCCTAATTTTGGGGTTTTTTTTGTTTTTTGTTTTTTCTGTACGCGGTCCTCTCACCGCTGTGGCCCCTCCCGTTGCGGAGCATAGGCTCCGGATGCGCAGGCTTAGCGGCCATGGCTCATGGGCCCAGCCGCTCCGCGGCAATGTGGGATCTTCCCGGATCGGGGCACAAACCCATGTCCCCTGCATCGGCAGGCGGACTCTCAACCACTGAGCCACCAGGGAAGCCCTAATTGTTGGGTTTTATGATGTTATGAGGGACTGAGCCTTAAAGACTTTCCACCCCCCTCACTTTACAGGTGGGGCACTGCAGCCCGGAGAGGGGAAGAAACCTGCCCACAGTTACACTGTGAGCCCCGCCTTTCTAACCTCATGCCGAAACAGCCAGAGAGGAAAGGGGCAGCGTGGCATCTCTGTAGAGGGCCCGGCTCTCTGTCTTCAGTCCTCTCTGCTGGGAACACTACTATAGTGTTTTGTGTCCTAGATGAGGGGAAACGTTTGTGATTATGAATAGTTACCTTATTCTGAGTACTGCTATATGCCAGGCACTTTGGCATACATTATTCTGTCAGGTGGATATTCTATGTCCTGCCTTTACAGAGAAGTAAACCCAGGCCCAGAGAGGTTAAGCAACTTGCTCAAAGTCACACCACTAGGAACTGGAGCTGGGATTTGCTCCAAGCCCACGCTGAATCTCTAATGCCTCGCTCTCTCTTGGGTGATGACGGCTAATGCCCTCTACCCTCATTCTCCTCCTCCTCATACTCTAAGGATTAGCGCTGACCCCACCCCCCCACCCCCCCACCCCCGCCATATGGGACTGATGTTGTCATGGAGAATGCAGCTGGGTGAATCCCTCTGACCATGTACTATTGATTCCCACCAAAGACCCCACAAGGACAAGGGCAAGGCCCCTTGAGACTCTGTGTGATTTATCTGCTGGTACTGCTATTATATGGGATGGGCCAAAGAGGTGTCAGGAAGCAAGTTTGCTGTAAATCTCCTTCTGCTGCTTCCTTTCCCTCTGTATGTTCCCTCCTGGGATTTACGGTGGAATATGTTCAGAGCTAGGGACTTGGGGCTTGGGTTCAGGCTTGGGGTGGAAAGGCAAGGGATAATACATCTTCCTGCTATGGGATCTCCTAAACGTGTGTGTGTGCGCATGAGCTACCCAGGCTCCATCACAAGCCTGCACTGTGTAGTCCACAAAACCTTTATTAAGATCTCCACGGTGCTCCAATAGTTCTGCAGACAGCACGCTGCCTGCACTAGGGGTGTGTTGTTGGGACCAACCCATAGGCTGGTGCCCCCTGCGTGCCTCCCTCAATGGTGGTCGTTCAGTTTCTGAATCAAGCCAGGAACCTGGGAGCAGAGCCCACGTGGGAACAGATGTGTGACCCACATGCAATGCCTCTGAGGATGGGAAGAAGGGGGTGCTCCCCACGAGGTGGTAGGTCATGGGGTAGCTGGAAAGGGACCTGCTCGTGGGTGCCTTTTGAGATTGGTGGGGCGGGCAGGGCAGGGGCAGGTAGGAGGGCTCCCTAGTTGGGCTATTGGGGAAGCTGTCTTGGCCTCCACTGCGGACACTGCACTCCAGCCGAGAGAAATGGAGCAGGATGCTGCAAATCTGACTTCTCACGTGTGCAGGGCCTGGAGTATCTACATCTCCTGGCTGGGGGTGTCTGTACCAGGGGGCGAGCCCAAGGTCACATACCAAGAGCACTGACGGAGACTGGTGCACCATCTCCCCCTTCACACCTCTCCCCACATCAAGGGCTTTCAGGGCTCTGAATACTGGGCTGTTTGTTCTGAGCTAAGCTTGGCCAGCTCAGGGGCCAGCAGATGCTGGCTGCAGCCAGAAGCCTAGAGACAGCTCAGCCCAGGGAGGGAGGAGGAGGGGGAAGGAGAGGGAAGGAAAGAATTGAGTAGGGGAGGAAAAGAAGGGGACAGGCTAGGGAAGGCCTTTCCTGACTTGTTTCCCCCAACACACAGGTCTTTCCCTCTGCTGAACCCCTTCCCCGAGCACAGGGCTCCTTATGTAGGTTCTGGTGGCCTTCATTACTGTCCCCCTCCTTTGCAGGGGAATCTCTCCAAAGAGTCTATGGCACCTGGAGGATAGGCCTTGGGCATCCCATAACTCTCCATGGTCCCAAGTCCAGTGTGCAGGACCTTGGGAGGGCTCAGTGAGTCCTGGCTAAATGAACCCAGAAGAAAAGAGGAGATGTCACCCTTTGAGTGAATATCAGATCACTCTCCCACCCATCCTTTCTCTGCTCCTCTCCTGGCTGCCCAAACCAGGGCTGCACTGTGTCTCCCATTAAATATATGGAATTATCTATTACAATACTTCAATATTTATTACACTGATTTCACTTTAAATGCTTTGTAAATCATAGCAAAAAATAATGGCCTTCCAACAGAGAGTCACATACCGTAATCAACTGGAAGAAAGTCGGCATTGTAATTTAAAATAAAAAAATCCTTATGTGAGTCTCTCGTTTAAATTAAGAGACAGGACGTGATTCAAATAATAAGACCCAAGTGAGGCTGGTTTTTCTCGGCAAATTAGTAGAGGTTTTAACTGGAACTGAAAAGGTGTTAAGGTGGAACACTGACCTTATTAGACCTTAATTATTTTCTGTTGTTACTTTCCTGGAGCACAGGTGTTTTTTTTTTCCCGAAGTGGCCATGTTAAGCTTCATCTCAGGAACTTTGTCTTTAGAGAGATATCACTTATCAAGAGGCATTAGTGGGATAAAGAGCAGACACTTCGCCTGTGTTCCTTTTCTCCATCCTAGAGTTTCCTGGGCACCTACGACTCCTGGTTTGCAGGCAACATTCTTGTCCTTGAAAACGGAGGATTCACCCCGCTCTGTCCCCAGCTTCTTCAGCGTCTTCACCCAGCCTTCTTAATTGCAGCCTCCTCCCGCTAGAGGTATCCTCTGCCAACTGGTAGCGCCAGCGTCCATCTGGCCGGGAGAGAGGAGGGGACGTATGCATGCACGCACAGTGCGTGCGGGCGCATGTGTGCGTGCGCGCATGCGCCTGCTAGCGGGGGGCGGGGGGGTGGGACGCAGCAGGTGGTGTTTTCCTCATCTTTCAGTGCAACCTTCCTGCTCTACCTTCCATGGCCAAATGCGGCTGATCATCGGTCCCAAAGCTAGCCAGGCCCAGCCCAAGATGTCCACGGCACCTGGAGATGAAAATGGAGCAAATGCCATCCCCTCTAAACGGAAATAATGCAAGTTAATGGCCCAGCACTGTGACTGGCACGTGGTGGGCATCCGGTAGTGGTGGTTCTCTTTTTGCTGGAAGGAGACACAGTCAGAAAAGGGTCTTTTCCGCTTGTTTCCAGACCCCCCTCAATATCTCCTACTGGCCCTGGGGTGGGGTGCAGAGGTGGGGAAGAAATATTGAGCCCCAAGAAGGCCCCATGCAGACATCCATGGCACAGCCGCACACCCCTCCTGGAAGATAACCCAGCTGAGCTCTTTTTATTAAACACAGCCCTCTCCGTTCCTCCCACTGGCCTCCTAATCAACTGATTTCATCAGAGCAAGGAAAAGCTTTTCCCCCGGTCTGGCGTCTTGGGGACCATGCCTCGTGGTTCATCACTATCCAGGAGAAGGTTGGGGTAGGGCGGAGGATGCTGTCAAGAGATAGGAAAGGACCCAGTGGGACCCATTTAGGCCATCACAGGTGGAGGGATCCCCAAAGGAAGAGGGAAATCAAGGCTTCTTTTGTTGCCTGTCAGCTGTGAATGTCGAGACAGAACCTGTATGCTTCGGAGGAGATCCAAAGTCCTAGAACATAAGGTCTGAAAAGGGTCATCTAGGCAGGCTCTCTTGCTTTATAAAGGAGACAGTAAAGCACTTTGAAATGATTGAACACCCTGCCCGTGGGTCCATGGGGGGGCCAAGTTGAGATGGTGACAGAGAGGACAGAAGCTGCAGGGATGTGGTCTCTGGCCTGAGGGAGGCCTGCATGAACTGAAGGGGTCCTGGAAGCCTGGTGTGCAAAGCTTCACCTTGGGCCAGGCTCGTCCTGGCACACGTGGGCCAATCCCGGCTTCCGGCCAGCTGGAGTGACCCTTTCTGGACCCTACTCATGCCTCTCATCACAGGCCATGGATGAAGGAGGAGGCACCAAGAGGAGCAGAGGTCAGGGCTCAGCAGCTGCATGACCCAGGAAGCACTTCCCTTTCTGAACCTATTTCCTCCCTGCCCTACTTACTTAATAAGGCATGGGGGAGATAAGGAGATGACTTGACGTAGATTTAATCAGACTTTCACTTGTGGGCTCATATTGAGTTTTGCCTTCTTCTGTCCTACCTTCCCTGTGGCTTAACTCCATATTCTGCCCTGCCAAGGAATGGGATGGGAGGAAGCTTAATCCTCCCAATAACATGACTGTAAGATAGGTAGATCGGTATATTATTGTACCCATGGGACAGATAAATAAACTGAGGCCCAGAAAGATTAAGTTCCCTGCCCTCCCCTCTCCCCAGCTGCTAAGAGGCAGAACTGGGATATGAACCCAAGTCTCTCTGACTCTAGATACATCAGATCAATAATCAAGGGGCTTCTCTGGTGGCGCAGTGGTTGAGAGTCTGCCTGCCGATGCAGGGGACACAGGTTTGTGCCCCGGTCCGGGAAGATCCCACATGCCGCGGAGCGGCTGGACCCGTGAGCCATGGCCGCTGCGCCTGCGCGTCCGGAGCCTGTGCTCCGCAGCGGGAGAGGCCACAACAGTGAGAGGCCCGTGTACCGCAAAAAAAAAAAAAAAAAAAAAAAAAAAAAAAATCTAGATACATCAGGGCAATAATACATGAGGGAATGTGAGCACCACGAGTGCGGGGATTTGTAGATGTTTTGTTCACTGCTGTCTCCCCAGCCC
The DNA here is from genome assembly GCF_003676395.1 of Aethalodelphis obliquidens. Lineage (NCBI taxonomy): Eukaryota > Metazoa > Chordata > Mammalia > Artiodactyla > Delphinidae > Aethalodelphis > Aethalodelphis obliquidens. Next base: position 10,858,669 of record NW_020838002.1, on the reverse strand, counting down.
CTGGAACAGTACCTGACACACAATGAACAACAGATATTTTAAAATAATGAATGTCAACTTTAATGGAAGGTAGCAAAGTGTAGCAAAGTGAGTTAGGAATGACCACTTTATTGGGAGCTAGATCTTATATCACAGTTTCATGAAAGTTTCTGTGGGGTGGAGAAGTTGGGGTAGCATTTCACTGTCCATGGTAGCTCCTTCTGGCTGTTTTTATATCCAGTTACCACCGTGACAGTGGTTTAGGCCCCGGGCAGTGGTTAAATAGAAAGGAAATAAAATTAGGAAATAGCAACATTAGGAATAAAGCAAAATCTCCACAGACATACACAGATTGCATTAAAATGATGTCATAGAGGTAAACAGTGTCTTGCTCCTTGATAGAGCTCTTGGGAAGATGTTATGGAGAAGAGAACCCTGCATGTTTTCCTGGTCCACACATCCTTTAGTTTTATACCTAAAGGTATTGGCCCTTGATGCAAAGGAACCAACTTTTTATTCTGCCAATTTTTACTGAGCACCTACTATATTCAATGCACTGGGTGAGGCCCTGGCAGGTACAGAGATGCCCAAGGGATGGCCCATGGCCCTCGGGAGCAAAGTCAAGGCCTGGGGAGACTGCCGTCAGGGCAGCCAGACTTGTCCAATAGCTTGCTTGGCCCAACTTGCCTCTTCCTTCTCTCCTCCCTGGTGTGTGGAGAGTCAGCCTCTTGCTCCAGGAGGTCAGCCCAAGGGTCTCTCTCTTTCTCTCTCCCCCCACCTCACTTCTCACCCTCCACCCCTACCCCAATCCCTGGCTGAGTGAAAAGGTGCAAGAGGGAATCTGAGAGATTCTGTGCTGTTTGTTTTGGGTTCAATGAAATCTCATTTACACATGTTAATTGCAACTAATTGGCACTAATTGGATGAACAGGAAACCCTCTGGGAGCACTCATACCTTTAATTTGTAGTAAATATCATTAATTAACATATGCTAATTAGAGCCAATTAACATTGATTAAGGGTTTCCAGCTACTTGGAAAGTACAATTCTGTGTCCTCCTCTCTTGGTTGCCTGAAGTCAGCACAAAATATGACACATGGAGTCTGGGTGGGGAGAGGACGACCCTTCTGGCCGCATCTCCAGATGGGGGCCGTCACAGCCTTAGCAGCCCTGACCTGAACTGGGTGCTTGGAGGATGGCAGCCTGCCCTCTCTCTCCCCAGGGCAGAGGGGGCTGCAGGGGAGGGGCTGCAAGGTTAGCGCTGCTTCTCAGGGAGTCAGAGGAACAGGTGGGGGATGTCGTGGGTATTGGGTGTTCTTTCCTTGGCCTGGCTGAAAGGGCAGGTTGAAAGAGAGCTAGAGGTCAGCCTGGCAGGGAGGGGGGGAGCTGCTCAGGCCAAGCAGGGTTTGGACTCCTCTTCCACAGATGACGGGAGGGTGGGACCGCCCCCCCCCCATTGACCTGAGACCTGTTTGGCGCATGTGTGTGCACCTCTGTGTGGCATGGATGTGTGAATAGGACAACTCCTTGGTCTGACAGGTGCACAGATGGTGGGACCACTTTTACCTGGGAACTGGAAGGCATTTAGGTCTACTTTTAGTTCTATTACTAACTAGTTATGGGACTCTTGGGATTAATTTAAATATTACGTATATGTATATATATATGCACACACACATGCGTATATAAATTGTCTTATTTTAGTCCAATTACAAAAGAAATAAATGTTTCTTGCAGACCCCTACCCCCACCCCCAGGAGTGCCCTTTCTGTAATAGGCTGCAAGGCCTGCCTTTCCTTTTCTGGAATATTCACCTCATTGTTTCATGTCCAATGTCCATCTTTTTTTTTTTTTTAATATAAATTTATTTATTTATTTTTGGCTGCTTTTAGTTCTTCGTTGCTGTGTGTGGCTTTCTCTAGTTGCAGCGAGCGGGGCCTACTCTTCATTGCAGTGTGTGGGCTTCTCATTGCGGTGGCTTCTGTTGTTGCGGAGCACGGGGTCTAGGCGCGCGGGCTTCAGTAGTTGTGGCACGTGGGCTCAGTAGTTGTGGCTCACAGGCTCTAGAGTGCAGGCTCAGTAGTTGTGGCACACGGGCTTCGTTGCCCAGTGGCATGTGGGATCTTCCCAGGCCAGGGCTCGAACCCATGTCCCCTGCATTGGCAGGCGGGTTCTTATCCACTGTGCCACCAGGGAAGCCCTCCAATGTCCATCTTCACCAACAATTTGTAAGTTCCCTGAAACAAAGTTCGAGTCTGGCTTGCTGATTGTGGCACTTCATGGGCACTAAAAAAGCTGCTGTTAAGTTAAATGATATGAAAAAAAATTTGTTGAGTGAATAAACGCATAAAACCATCTGTAATTTCAACCGCTACAGAGAAAAATTTGATGTGTGTATATTTATATATATATACATATTACATAAATAAAATATGTTATATATATATATAACACACCTATATAATATGAATATCTATCCCAAAAGGCTTAGTGCAGTTTTTGCTTTAATAACTTCAAAACTATAAGTCCTACAAACTTTAAAAACCAAAGAAATCATTCAAAACCTGATTTAGATTTATTATACACTTACTTAGTTTTATGAATGTTGAATAATAAATTTAAAATTTTAATTTTCTGTTTTAGTCTCTCTGAATGAAGGTAGCAAAGAGTGACTCAAAAATGGAAACTAAAATTTTATTATTCAAAATTCACAAGACTAAATATGTGTATTTGTGCCAGCACTGAGAACTGTTCTTTCCTTTCAACCACTGGCTAAGTCATTAAGCCAATTTCCTCATCTGTGGAATGAGGCCAGTGGTCCCTACATTACCTTGACTCTCAGGTTTCTCACGTGGGAGGATGTGGTGATTTTGCAACCCAAGAAAAGGAGTATTTCCCAGGCCACCTAGGAATAAAAAAACATTATAGCTCCCAGATCTGACCTTCTGGCTCTAATGCAAAGAGATGGGGCCAGGGTGAGACAGAACCTGGTGGAAACCTCACCTCCAAGGGGACCTCTGTGGTAGATCCTTACTTACCTAACTCAGAGGAACAGGGCTGCCCTGGAGGGGCTTGGGGGTCAGGACAATGCGAATTGCAAGGTTGGAAAGATCACCCTGTGAAGGGCACATGGCCCACTTTTCCATAAAGGGAAAAGTGGATTAAAAGCCCTTCCCTGTTGGTGCGGTGGTTAAGAATCCACCGGCCAATGCAGGGAACACTGGTTCGAGCCCTGGTCCGGGAAGATCCCACATGCCGTGGAGCAACAAAGCCTGTGCGCCACAACTACTGAGCCTGCATGCCACAACTACTGAAGCCCATGCGCCTAGAGCCCGTGCTCCGCAACAAGAGAAGCCACCGCAATGAGAAGCCCGTGCGCAACGAAGAGTAGCACCCGTTCGCCACAACTAGAGAAAAACCTGCTCGCAGCAACAAAGACCCAACGCAGCCAAAAATAAATAAATAAAATAAAGTTTTTTAAAAAGCCCTTGCTGCGGGACAGGCCCTCTTCTAAATATTTTATATGCACCATTCACTTAATCCTCCCACAACCCAACGATATAGGCACCATTATTACCCTCGTTTCACAGATGAGGAAACTGAGGCTCAGAGAGGCCAACTAACGTGCCCCAGCTCACACAGCCAAGTGGCAGGGCTACAACTTGAATTTAAATTTAGCTGCTAGGTGCTGCCCCCTCCCTCCCACCCACATTTTTGGTGCCGGCAGAACAGCTCCAGGAAGCTGTGGTTCCTGGAGTGGATCCCCCAGGGCGGGGAGTTCCCGGCTCTGCCAAGGCCTCCGCAGCATTGCTGAGCGGACCCCATTCCCAGCTCCCTCCGCGTGGATATCTGAGGTCTGAGGGAGAGCTGCTGGCGAGGTTCACAACAGCTTAATTACCAAAGTGATTTTAATTTGTTTTTGTTAATTGAAATCTCATTAAGCAAGTAATTTACTCCAGCACAGCTCAGGAGTGCACGATTCTACGGGTGAGGAGGCTAAAGGGGTTTTTAGAACTCACCGTAATCTGGGGACTGTGCTTCTGACTTTATCCTGTGGCCTGTGTGCGTGTGAATGGGTGTGTACACATGCCTCCCAGGGACAGGCCCTCCCAGCTGGCCAGGGGCCCCCTTTCTCCTTCTCGGCCTATACTTTCCTGTCCTACCACCCTTGGCCCCCCACCTGCCTTGCTGTGTATTCTGGAACGATGAGAAAAAAGTGAACCCAGGGCATCCCTCTGTAGAGCACGTGTGCACCCAGGTGTGTGGCACGTCGTACAGACACACGGATACCAATTGGTATTTGTCCATCTTTGTGCCAAGCATTGCACTAGGCATGAACTGGAGATGCTGGGGAGACACATGGTGCTTTTTAAGGTTTTTTTCTGAACGCTGGACTTTGTTAGTCCACCGGCTAAATGTCCTGAGCCCTCTTTCTTTCTTTCTTTTTTTTTTTTTGCGGTACGTGGGCCTCTCACTGTTGTGGCCTCTCCTGTTGTGGAGCACAGGCTCCGGATGCGCAGGCTCAGCGGCCATGGCTCACGGGCCCAGCCGCTCCGCGGCATGTGGGATCTTCCCGGACCGGGGCACGAACCCGTGTCCCCTGCATCGGCAGGCGGACTCTCAACCGGTGCACCAGCAGGAAAGCCCTTGAGTCCTCTTTCTTAATCACGTCTCATGCGTTGTAATCCCTTGCCATCATGGTCCTCCCCCGACTGTAAACTCCAAGAGGGCTGGGGCCCCTTGTCTTCTTCATGACTGTGGCCTGGCTTAGCTGGGGGTTCTCAGCTGGGTTTGGGGTGGGCAATTCTTTTTTTTTTTGGACGCGCCACAGGGCATACGGGATCTCAGTTCCCCAGCCAGGGATTGAACTGGGGCCCACGCAGTGAAAGCACCGAGTCTTAACCACTGGACCGCCGGGGAATTCCCAGGGGTGGGCAATTCTTTATCGAATGGGACTGTGCTAGGAATTGCCAGCCACTTAGCATTCCTGGACCTGGCTTATGCAGTACCAGTAGCATCCTTCCAGATAAGTGTGACAAACCCAAACTTGCCCTCCGAGTGTTCCCAAGCTCTCTGAGTGGGGTGGGGATTTGAAACCGGTGCAGGTGTCCACACACTGCCTGGCATGTACTAGGTGCTCTGTGAGCATTTGCTGGGTAGGTGACCGAGAGCATTCATGAGCTGTGCCTCTGACCTGGTCCGTGTTTCTCTGCGATGTGTGTGTGTGTGTGTGTGTGTGTGTGTGTGTGTGCACGTCTGACCGTGAAATGCGTGTGCTGCCCCTCTGACCCGTGCCCCTTGGTGAGCTGGGCCAGCAGAGGGTTCTGGGACCTACTGCAGGCTGGAGCCCCAGTTCTCCAGAGCTCATCTGCACCGGGCATTTCCCCTCTCCCCTGGTGGCCTCATTGTCCCCTGGCTGCCTCTCCAAGGCCCCCGTCGCCCAGCTGCCTCCTCCTTTTGCCCCTGACTATGGCCACTTGGTAGTTTTCCAGGCCTGACATTTCGAACATGCAATGCCATATGTATCGCCACTCTCAGGTAATTATCACGTAAAATTAAGCTAGTCTTGTGCATGAAACCAGCAATTAGCCAGGGATTGAAGGTCAGGGAGAGCTCGTTTATAGAGTCGCTAACAAAATGTTAAGTGGAAGTGTGTGTCAGATGGGCCAGGAGGCTGGATTAGCCGGGGTCGCAGCGGTGGGACTGGAGAGCCGTCGAGACTCCCGGCTCCGCAGCACCAGGCACAGGAGGAGGAACTGGGGATTTATGGCTCACACTTTTCTCTTCCAGCTCTCAGTCCGGGGCACGGCTTTGAAGGAAGATTGCTAAGCCTGCTAAATCCTAATGCGCACCAACATCATCTCCCTATTCATCCGGAAACCTGGTAGGTCCTGCCTCAAAGCCTGTATGTCATTCTATCTCCTACCTGGCTGCCTACCACCCCAGCATTTTACACTCTGCTGTGGATCTCTGAAGATGACTCAGAAACTTTGCACAGGCCATTCCCTTCGCTGGGAACGCCTTTCCATCTCTCTCAATTCCCTAATTGTCAGCCTGGAAATTTTCTATTTCTCTCCCCAGAATCTCAGGCCTCACTTCTCCAGGAGCCTTCCCAGGCCCCCGCCCTGTCCTCACTTTACTCCAGAAGGAGTTACCTTCGCTTTTGCACCATGAGTGTGTCTCCACTGTTGAATTTACACTCTGGCAACTTATTGGCACTGTGTCTGTCCGCACGACTGCACTGTGAACTATTCATCTCTTCCTGGCGACCTGGAGCTGCTCAATAAATGTCTGTGGAATGAATACAGAAATGATTCTCTTTTGTTTTTTATTCTTTTACATATCCTTCAAGGCTCTGCTCAGATGTCACCTCCTCTGGGCAGCTTTCCTGGATTGCCTTCCCGGGTAGAACTAATCATGTCTTCTATGTTCCCGTAGCACTTTGTATACACATTTTTGTGAGAGCACTTACCAAACTGCCTCTTATTTCATTATAGCTCCACCCAGGGCTACCACATTGCACAACTCCAGAGGGCAACATTCACATGGAGCCAGGCAATGCAGAGATGGTGACTGTACTTGCTAAGTAGGCAGTGATCTTCTACAGAGCAAAGACCCTGTGACTCTGCTTATAACTTGCATATAATGTGCTCTCATTGGCCACATTAATATTCATTCAGAGTATGTATGCAATAAACATGTATTTAATTTCGAACAAGAACAGATGATTCAGTGGAGAGAGCTCTAGATTTGGAGTCTGGGGACCTGGGTTCCAGTTCTGCCTCTGCAACTAGATTGCTGTGCAACCTTCAGTGAATCACTCAACCTCTCTGGTCCTTATCCTTTTAAATCAGGTCATATGTGTCAAAGTACCTGGCACAAAGTAGGTGCTCAATGCATATTAGTTTCCCACACCGCACCCCTGCCTTTTTTCATCTGTAAAGTGAAGAATTTTAAGATTCCTTGTCTTGTAGAATTATAGGCTCTCAGGATTAGAAGAAGTCTTGAGAAGGCATCTGATCTAACCCCTGGCATCTCCGGTAGGTGGTAATCTAGTTTTGGCTTGTATATCTCTAAAGACAAGAAGCTCACTTCCTCACAAAGTAGGCCATTCTACTTTCAGACAGCTCTGCCTTAAAAAGAGCCCCATTGTCTAACACTCTGGCTTCCCAGAGCTTCCATCACAGGCCCTGGTTTTGCATAATGTGGAAAGTCCCATTGCCCAGGATGATATTCATAGACAACGACCTGCTCCAAGGTCAAAGACACAGTTCCATCACCATCCCTTATGTGACTTGATTTCAAGCCTATTTACCCTCTTGGTTACCCTCCTCTGAGCTTGCTCCCCTTTGTCCAAAGATCTCTTGAGATGGGGCATCAGAACAGGATAGGACTATCACCTTCCTTTGTTTAGAACCTGTGCTTCTATTAAGAACCCAGGTTGGAACCCAAGGTCATGTTATTGTGACCTATATGTCTCTCCACCCTAGCAAGCATTTCACCAAAGGAGGCAAAGCTGGGAATGAGCAGAATTCTTCATAAATTTTATTTTACATTTTAAAAAGTCTGCATTTAAAGAAAGCACCATAAATCGAGTCCAAGTACAACTGACAAGCTAGGGAAACATTTGTAACTCACACCGTTGGCAAAGGGCTAATTTCCTTAATAAAGAGAATTCACAAATCAATATGAAAAAGCTCCACAACCCAATAGAAATATAAGCAAAGGGTAGTCGAGAGCTGCCAGAAAAGGACTTGAAAATTGTTCTTAAATATACGAAAAGATGTTGGACCACATTCATCATAAGAGAATTGTAAATTAAATGTATCATTTTCACCTGTCACATCAGAAAAGATCAAAAAGTTTGATAACATTTTGTTTTGAAAGAGTGAGGAAACAGACACTCTCCTACGTTGCAAGGGTAAATTGGTACCACCTCTCTGGGCGGAAATGTAGATTTATCTCCCCCAATTTAAAAATGCACAGCCACATTGATTTGGTGATTCCACCTCTAGGAAGATCCTGCAGATCTACTCACACATGCACATCAGAAATGTACCCCGGACGAGGGCAGGGACTTTTGCCGATTTTGTTCACTGTTCTATCTTTGGCACCAGCACAAGGTAGGTGCTTAATAAATGTCTACTGAATGAATAATGAATGAATGAATAAGTGAATGAATGAGTGGATGGGTGACTACGTAAAATGACATATGTTCAAGGTTATTCACCGCAAAATTTTTGGTAATACCCAACGATCAGAAATGACGTAAGTGTCCAACTATAATGGAATAGTATACTGCAGTTAAAAAGATCCAGGCAGCTCTCCATGTACTGATGTGTAAGGATCTCCAAGATATATTATTAAATGAGAAAAGCAAGGTGCAGAAAAACATACATAATAAAAATGCAGCTGGACATTTGCTTGTCCATGGACAGAACATTTCTGGAAGGAGACTCCCAAAATGGCCAGTGTGCTTGCTTCTAGGTGGAGTAACTGGGGGCCTGGAGCATGGAGTGAGGAGTAGCTTTATTTTTTCAGTGTATTCTCTTAGATTCCTTTTTAATTTTAGGTCATGTGAATGTATCACCTATTCAAATCAACAAAGGCAGTTCAAAATTTAAAAAGACCTGGGCTCAGGAATTAACCCTATGCTTTTGTGTACACGTGTATCTACACATCTCTGAGGATGTACATGTATACATATGTGTGCATGTGTGTACATTTCCAATTTACTTTGCTCACAACTGCAGATTAGTCTTCCCAAATGAAACACAGTCCCTGAGGCCTTCCTCTGATCAACAGTTTTTTTAAAAAAATTGAAGTATAGTTGATTTACAGCATTGTGTTAGTTTCTAGTGTACAGCAAAGTAATTGAGTTATACATATATATACATATTCTTTTTTATATTCTTTTCCATTATGGTTTATTACAGGATATTGAATATAATTCCCTGTGTTATACAGTAGGTCCTTGTTGCTTATCTATTTTATGTATAGTAGTGTGTATATGTTAATCCCAAACTCCTAATTTATCCCTCCTCTACCCCCTTACTCCTTTGGTAACCGTAAGTTTGTTTTCTATGTCTGTGAGTCTGTTTCTGTTTCACAAATAAGTTCATTTGTGTCATTTTAGATTCCACATGTAAGTGATATCATATGGTATTTGTCTTTCTCTTTCTGACTTCACTTAGTATGATAATCTCTAGGTCCATCCATGTTACTGTGAATGGCATTATTTCATTCTTTTTTATGGCAGAGTAGTAGTCCATTGTGTATACTTTATCCTTTCATCTGTCTATGGACATGTAGGTTGCTTCCATGTCTTGGCTATTGTAAGTAGTGCTCCTATGAACATTGGGGTACACGTATCTTTTTTTTTTTTTTTTTTTGTGGTACGCAGGCCTCTCACTGTCGTGGCCTCTCCCGTTGTGGAGCACAGGCTCCGGATGCGCAGACTCAGCGGTCATGGCTCACGGGCCCAGCCGCTCTGCGGCATGTGGGATCTTCCCGGACCGGGGCACGAACCCGTGTCCCCTGCATCGGCAGGCGGGCTCTCAACCACTGCGCCACCAGGGAAGCCCCACATATCTTTTTGAATTACAGTTTTCTCCAGATATGTGCCCAGGAGTGGGATTGCTGGATCATATGGCAATTTTATTTTCAGTTTTTTGAGGAACCTCCATACTGTTCTCCATCGTGGCTGCACCAACTTACATTCCCACCAACAGTGGAGGAGGGTTCCCTTTTCTTTACACTCTCTGCAGCATTTATTATTTGTAGACTTTTTAATGGTATCCATTCTGACCGGTGTGAGGTGATACCTCATTGTGGTTTTGATTTTCATTTCTCTAATAATTAGTGATGTGATCAACAGTCTTTGATGGTCCCTGTTGTCCATAAAGTCCAAACTCCTTGTCCTTGGTCTTGGAATCATCTGTTCTCTGACCCCAACCCACCTTCTACCACTCCCTCCACCCAGTCTTTGACCCAGAAAAATGGAGCTACGTGTTCTCTCCATGCCCATCTGCCAGTCTCCCCCCTGCACCTTTGGACGGTGCTCCTTGGGAAACCAAGAACCCCTTCTCCTCCCTTGTCACACCAAGTCATCCCCACTCTTCAAGGCCCATCACACACCTCTCTCTCCAGGACAGCAGCCTTGATTTCTCAAGCTGGAAGTGATCTCTCACTTTTTTTCTACATCTCTCTTAACAGCATTTAGGTTTCTTTAAAACTTATTTTAAATCTATATCCATCCCTGAAAACTGTTCTCCTAAGCTATTGGAAGGAAAGCAGAGTTCAGTTTTGATTTCTGTTTGCATTGTCCTCAAAATAAAATGCCAGGCACATAGTAGGTATTCAATATTTAAGAGATGCTGAAGGAACGGGTATACTGAAGTCTAGGTGGTGGGTGATGTCAGTCTGGGCTGTCATTATCGTCCTCACTGTCACCGGGAAAAGGCTTTTACGTACCTACTTGTACACGGCCTGTGTGGGGCCTTCTGGAGAGTGGCTCGGCCTGAACCCACAGCAGCCCATCCACGCCCACCAGCCTGGCTGCAGAAAAAGGGCCCAGACGTGACCAGACGGTGAGGCAGCCGCATTCCAGACGGATGAGGCACGCCTGGGAAATCACGTCTGGCTCACCAACCCACCTGCAGCCACTGAAGCTTTGCAGACCCTCAGGCTGACCTGGGGTTCGAGTCTTCTCTCTCTCTGTGTGACAGCTCAAACAGCCACTTGCTGGGTCTTGGGGTCCTCACCTGCAAAACGGGAACGGGAGGACCTGCCTCAGGGCTGCTGGGAGGACTGGCAAGAACGTCTGGTAGGTGCCTTGCTGAGGGCCTGGCATCTGGCAGGTTCTCAGGGGCAGATTACGCTGGAACACGGGGCTGCCAAGCCGCATACATGCAGGAGACCACATCAGCCCAAGCTAAACCTAGAAAGGTAAAGATATTGCCAAGAGCCCCATATGCCAAGCAGCACTTTATCGCAAAGCCAAACAGATTGTTTTTGGCTCAACCATTGTTTGGGATTATTTAGCCACAGTTAGCACTCTATTGGTGAGAACACTGAAGATCTACCAGGGCGTGGTCCCTAATGTGGATACACGGGTGAACGGACCTGCGCTCGTATATGCGGACACACGTTGTGCGTGTTACTCATGTAGAGGGGTGCGCATGCGTTCATGGGCATGCGAGGTCATGCACGTGGGTGTCCATGTGCATGTCCCTGTGTCCACACATGTATGTGTTTGCATAGGTCAATCATGTGCTGGTGCTGGCCTGGGACCCCGGAGAGAATGGAACACGCTACCTGAAGGAATAAAGACTGGTTAGAGAAATACTGAGAAAAGATAGGGCAAAGAGGAAAAAGAAAAGTAAAGACTAGGGCTTCCCTGGTGGCGTAGTGGTTGAGAGTCCGCCTGCCAATGCAGGGGACATGGGTTCGTGCCCCGGTCCGGGAAGATCCCACATGCCGCAGAGTGGCTGGGCCCGTGAGCCATGGACACTGAGCCTGCGCGTCCGCAGCCTGTGCTCCGGAATGGGAGAGGCCGCAACAGTGAGAGGCCCGCGTACCGCAAAAAAAAAAAAAAAAAAAGGAAAAGTAAAGGCTAAAAATGTTGGGATGGGGTGAAAGGCAGTAGCGTGGGGGAGCTCAGAGCATGATCTTTGAACCTCCCCCGAGTTTGAATCTTCCCTTTGCCAACTCCTAGCTTGTGACCTTGGGCAGGTCATTCAATCCCTCTCTGCCTCGGTTTCTCCTCTGTAAACTGGGGATCAGAATAACAGCCCCTGCTGATTAGGACTGTTGTGAGGACTGTGTTAATTTGTGTCAAGGGCTTAATGGGGCCTGGGGCAGAGTGAGTGCTTGCGTCATGGGGTGAGGGGGGGCTAGCTCCCACCAGGCCTCTTCCGTCGGCTTCCTTTTACTCCCCTCTAGGATGTGGCCTCGCGGTTTGCCCCTCCCTCACACTCACATCACGCTGCACGGCATCCGGGTCTTTGCCAGAGCCAGGCTGGGAGCAGGCAGTGTGTGCCATTGGCAGGGAAAGAAAGCCAAAGCGAGAGGCAGGAGGTGGAGACGCTGGCCTGGCGGAGAGGTTGCTTCTTTTTTCCCTGTTTCCCCAGCCATGGTCCCAGGGGCAGGAGGTTTGGGCGGGGGGGGGCAGTGGGAGGGCTCCCAAGAACAGACAATCCCAGCCATTCCCCGGTGGGCCGGGGGTCAGGCCCCCTCCTCACTCCATCTGCCTCTGCTGCAGCCTGTGCCATCCGGCTTGCCAGCCCAGCCCAGCCCAGGCCAGCAGGCTGAGATCCCAGGCTGTGCCAGCTACGGCCCGCATAGGGGTGGGAGTGGGCTGCAGCGCGGGGTCTGTGAAAGGTTCTGCTGCTTTGTTTGATTTTTCCGTAGCTCCTCTTTGCCTGCGGAGCTCTGGTCTTTCCCAGCCCTGGGGCTCTGACTCTGCCCTGTGCCAGTCTCTGGCTGTCTCGTCCGTCCCTGCATCTCTGCCACCACCTGCCCGGGGTCTCCTGCCAGCTCTGGGCTCAGGAAGCATCAGGCCCTGTCAGCCTCAGCTCCTGCACACACCCCTCCCCACCCCCGGGCTGAAGGCTGGCAGCCCCAGCATCCGGATGGGCTTGCTCTCTGCTCTAGCTGCCCCGGGCCCAGGGTCCCCCACCCTGTTCCCCACCCCTCCTTTTCCTCACCCCTCTCCCCAGTGACTGGAGTCCTCTCCCCACCCCTCTGCCTCCTCCCTGCCCAGGACAGCTTGCTTCCCTCCAGGCCTTGGCTGGAGGCTCACAATGAAACTGCTTCCCCCAACAGACTAGGAGGTGGAGAATCACCATGGCAACGAGGCAAGCCTCCCCTCCCTTCCATCCCCATCTTCTCCGGGCTTCACTGAAGGGGCTACAGGTCTGGTAGGGAGTTCATGCTCTCAGGGACACAGGATAGAGAATGACAGGGAGACAGGAGTAGCTGATGGGACATCTGTAAGAGAGAGGGGCCGTGAGGACATGGCCAATTGTGGGACCACAACTTTTGAGGGACAAGGTCCAAGTGTGTGGCTAGTGTGGCCTCAGCCACCAGCTGAGATCCCACATGTGGCTGTGATTCATCTGGGCAGCCTGTTCAATACCGAGCCCCAGGCACCATCCTAGACCTACAAAAGCCCGGTCCCCAGAGGTGGGTCCTAGGAATCCCTATTTTAAAGATTCTCCCCGGGTGACCCTATACGTACCAAAGTTGAAGACCCGCCGGTTTACAGAGTGCTGGAATACAGCAGACCTACATTTAAATCCCAGCTTGGCCACATGAAGTCAGGTGGCAAGTCTTGTAATCTCTCCAAGGCTCAGTTTTCCTTCTGTAAAATGGGATAATAGTACCGGCTCCATAGGGTATTGTGAGAATTGGCCCTCACGGATAAAGCACCTTACACAGAGCTTGACTGCCACTGCCTCCTGCTCTAGGCTCTGTCACCTCCAGGGGGACGGGCAGCGTCTGTGGGGAAGCATGACCCCCCTCCCCCTGGGGCCTGCCACCACCTGGGCCTACTCTGCCGTTATGTGTTACAAGACACTGTGAATTCTCCATACTGGGTCAACACGAAATCATTAAGGCAAAACAATAAATAAAGGCCTAGAAGTTATTACAGAGCTGACAGAGCACAACGCCATCCTGCAACACAAATATGAATTATTTCCAAACATTTTAAAATGAGAAATCCTCTCTTCTTCCTTCCCAGCCCTGTAATCCATTAACTCCTCTTTTCACCCCCGTCACCCGAGTGAAGACTGGCCAGGCCAGGGGGTCCCAGAACAGGGCTTTCTGTGCCCTGGGTGGGCCTGGCCTTCCTGCCATGTCAGCCTGGAAGCCGGCCTGCTGCTTCTTTGGCCTGAATGCCTCTGGGTCACTAAAATCACCTCCTTGGTTGAACCTTTCCTGCCTGACACTGTACACAATGTTTGCAGTTTACCGAGAACCCCCAAAGGCTCCTGGAAGATGGGCTATATTCTTCCCATTTTCCCGATGGGGCACCAGGTTCATAAGGGTTCAGTGACAGGCCCCGGGGCTGGTAAACGGTGGAGCTGGGACTCAAACCTGGGTCTTCTCGCTCTAGGTTTAAATGAGATTAAGTGAGACAATGTATGCGGAGTACTCGCATGGCATTCTCTAAAAGCTATTGTCATTGTTGCTCTTATTGTTATTTCTAAGTACTCTTTCCCACATGCCTTCGTTATCCAGAACTATGATGGCACTGCTGTGGCCATCTGTCAGGTTTGACTGCTCAGCATACCTCCCCTGTTCTGCTGATAATAGCGCCCCTTTCCTTTGGAGTAGCGCCCTCTCCTTTCCTCGTCACTTGATGAGCTGCGAGTCCGTGGATGCCCCCTCCTGGCCTCTGGCACAGACATGGGATCCAGACCTGCTCAAAGTGGCCCATCCTTCTGACCACAGGGATTGGACGTGAGCTGGAACCATCAGAATATTTAGCTGGGACATTCTATACAGACTCTCAGAAAGGCAAGTTCCCTCCCACTCCCTTACTAGCTCGACGGGCCATACCCCATCCCTTCCCATGGCCCCCGACCCAACATGGAGGAAGCCAGCAGGAGGAAGATAGAATGTGGGCAGAGAGAAGCAGAGGTGAGAGATCTGGCGATACTGCTTAAGTGCCTAAAACTAGCTGCACCCAAAGGCAGCCCCACCTGCGCTTCCCAGTGACACAGGCCAAGAATCTGCTCTTTTGGATTAAGCCAAATTGGGTTGAGTTTCAGTCACCTGCTCTGGTGGGTACAGGTGCTACGTGTGTGTGCATGTGTGTGTGTGTGTGCGCATGTGTACTCAGTACATGTCCTTTAGCAATGAGGGTGATCTCGTCACTTCCTAATTCCTCCAGGGGTATAGTGGACAGCATCTAGAAGGAGGCTGTAGCTCTCTCTGAGGAAGCCATAATTCTTTAACGCAAGCCTTGAAGGTTGAATAGGAAATAGTCAAGGGAAAGAGGGGAAGAACATTCAGGCAGGTGGCACAGCATAGACTGTTAGGGTTGAAAGAAACTCGTAATGGAAAGTGCAGAGTCGGCAAAAAGGGAAAGGAGCGTACTCTGTGGTCAGAAATGTTGGCAGGAGGCAGGCAATGAGAACGAACCCTTTGCCACTCTATCTACATGACAAACTCCTATTCATCCTTAAAAACACTGACAAGATACCACCTCCTCTAGGAAGTGCTCTCCGTGACCCTAGAGTTAATACCTCTTTCCTCTGCGCGTGGCTGGTACTCCTGTAATTGCACCTGTTCTCTTGCCTGATAATGACCTCTTTCCATGTTTGTCTCTCCTCTTAGGATATATGTTCCTTTAGGGCATGAAGCTGTTTGTGGTTGCAGTGCCTGGCCTACGTAGGTACTCAATAAATACTTTCGGACTGAATGGAATCATACGGTGTGTGCGTAGCCATGAGATAACTATGTTTGTGTCTAAGGAAGGGACGGGAGGAGTGACGGGCATGTATGTGGGTATCTCTGTGTTTGGATTTAAATTCAACAACATTTCTAGAGGGCGGTTTGGAGTCAGTGGTCTGTGACAAGCTGCTGATCATTTTCTCAACACCAAGAAAACTCACTCGGCTGGGGGATGTGACGCTCCCTGGGCCCGAGGCTGGGCCTGAGGCTTGCTCTCCTGCCCCCTCTCGACACGGCCCACTTGGGGGCCCTCAGCTCTGCAGGGCTCTGTGGCCCGTGAGGCGGTGGACTGGGCCGGGCCCCCACCTGGGGGGACGGTGGCCACCGGCCAAGCTGACGTCTTCAGTCAAGAAGCTGATCAATGGCAGCCCCAGACCCCAGGCCAGGGGAGGCCCTTCCTTCTAATCCACATTGACTGCTCCCTCCTTTGCCTGCCAATTCGTATCCGGCTCTTGTCTGTGTTGGTGATGGAGAGCCTCGCTCCCACTGCCGGGGATCAGCGAGGGGGATCAGAGGCCTCTGTATGGCTGGGGTGGGGTGGGGGTGGGGCTAAAGGAACAGCCCGACACAGACTGTTTCCCCAGCCAAACTCCACCAGAAAAGGGCCGCCTCAATGTTCTTTATCTTCTTTATCTATTTAAGCTGAGGGGACTGGTCCTTCCATGGAGCAAGAGAGGACAGCCAAGGGGAAGGGAGGAGGAGAAATGAGCTACTTCCCTGCCCTCACCCAACCATGTCGCGTGCAAGCCAGGTCAGAACAGAGCCCCTTCTCAGTCCCAGCAACCCCAGGATGTGCTACCCCACTCCAGCCATTTCCATTAATCAAGAAGCACGCAGCCCATCCCATGCTTTCAGGTCAGGAGGAAGCTGCTGGCACTTGTGGGGGGTCTGCTACGTGCAGCCTCCTGGCAGAGTCACTTTCAATTCAATCAACAGTCCTGGACAGATATTATTATTATCCCCATTTAGGAGATGGGAAGACTGAGGCTCCAGGAGGTTCAGAAGCATGATCCAGAGCCCAGAGCCTCTGCTCTCTCCTCTCCTTTTCTGCCTCCCTAAGGCGCCGATACCCAGCCTCCAGGAGCCACCCCATCAAGGCAGGAGACCAGACAAGCCTGAAGATGTAAACAGCCACAGTGGCCTGGCACGGCCTCCATTTATGACCATGTGACCCACAAGCACACCCTCCCCCAACAACTGCCCTTGGGCTCCCCAGTCCTCAGCCAGGACTCTCCACTTCCGAGGATGCCTGGTCGCTCATCTTCCTCTTCCTCTCTCTCTCCTTCTGGCCACTGACCCCCCCGAAACCCACTCCTTCTGCTCTTGCCTTGGGGCAAGGATGAGGGGGGAAGGCCCCTGTTCCACTGTCATTCTGGGGTATGAGGGAAGAAAGGAGCCCGATCCTTGCCTGGAGGCTCAGGGTGGCCCTAGAATGATCTCTCCCTTAGCTTTCCCAAGGTGACAGTGACCTTGAGCAGATCATTTAAGCTCTCTGAGACTCAGTTTCCTCACTAGTAAAATGAGGCTACACCTCTCAGAATTTCATAGAGGAAATGAAACAAGACCATGTGTCTATTGCTGTGTTGCAGGCACTCAAGGAATGATTAAAATAAAAATTAAAATGATGGGGCTTCCCTGGTGGCGCAGTGGTTGAGAGTCCGCCTGCCAATGCAGGGGACACAGGTTCGTGCCCCCGTCCGGGAAGATCCCACATGCCGCGGAGCGGCTGGGCCCGTGAGCCATGGCCGCTGAGCCTGCGCGTCCAGAGCCTGCGCTCCGCAACGGGAGAGGCCGCAACAGTGAGAGGCCCGTGTACCGCAAAAAAAAAAAAAAAAAAATTAAAATGATGAGTTAGAGTTTGGCTGGGGGATGGGGGACTCCGGGTGGGATGGGGCTGGTGTGCGTGGAAGGGGTGGAGGGAATGAGAGGAGTGGGGTGCTCGGGCCTGTGGAGGGACCATCAGGCTGCGTCACAGGAGAAAGGCTGGCGACGGAGAGGCTGGGAGGGTTCTGAATGCCAAGCTGACTTTGGACTTTGTCCTGTGGATTAATGGTTTTCACACATGGAGTCCTTTGTTCAAATGAGGTCCTGTTTGCAAGTCCAGTAGGGTGAGCAGATAAATGGTTGCCTTGAGCCTGGGGGGTTCCAGACTCCTGTTTCAACCCCCTCGTCTCCACCCCTGGTCCTAGGAAGGGCTCCCAGGAACTCAGAGAACTACACTGAGCAGGTTTTCAAAGCACGCAGGGCTGGGGGGAGGGTTCAGTGTCCCTGTCCTCAGGCTTAGTGGGCACTGCTGTCTGTCCCCCTCATGAGCCCCCCATCTTCACCCTGTGTGCAGGTTGATTGTGGTACCTTCTGGGAAGGCTTGGCCCAGCTATCAGTTCTCTCCCTGAACAAATGCAAGGGTCCCTAGGGAAACCCTGGGAAATGAAATTGGGTGCCCCAGTGGGGTCCAGGTGAGGGGGTTCACTGGGTCTCCCTGCTGGCATCAAGTCGCCAAGGTGGGTGCCTGTGGGGTGCCGTACGCGGGGAAGGGCCCCCTCCAGCACTTACCCACTGCCAACGACACGCCATGCCCAGGGTGGGGTGTGGGGAAGTGGGGTGGAGTGAGCACTTCCTCTCTTCTACTCCACTTCTCCACCTGGCTGGCTCCCGCTGGCCATCAGGCCTCATCTGGGACATGGCTTTTTCCAGAAAGTCTTCTTTGTCCTCTTCCACACTGGATGGGGTGCCTCCACGGCCCCGGGCTATAGCCTCTCTTTTCAACAAGCTGTAATTGTGTGCTCATTTCTCTCCCTTCTCTGCTAGGTTTTCAGTCTGAGGGCAGGGATCCTACCGCCAGAGCCTAGTACAGTGCCTGGGACGGAGTAGGTGCTTAATAAATGCTAGTGAATGAATGAGTCTGACTCCAGCACCGGTGCAGGGAGAGAGCAAACAGTGTGAGCTCCTGGCAAAGGAGAGACGGACTTCTGAAGGAGGGCTGCTGAACCGGAAGAGGGCCCAGCGGGGAGGGGGAGGGGGGTTGGGAGGAGAAACCAGGCAGTGGGACCCACTAAGCATGTCCACCTCTCCCTATTCCCCTCTCTCCCTGCGGGGCTTTGGCCTCCGACCTGTACTTGCCCTGGGTGCTGAACAGTCTACCCACTACTTCGCCTGCCCACCTCTGTGTGTGTGCACACGCGGGGTGTATTAGATAATCTCTGTGTCCCTGGTGTGAACGAACACGGGTGCAGAGCTGCCTCTGTATGTGTGTGCGTGTGAGAACACGCATACATGGCAGCAGTAAGTTGGGTGTGCCCCTGTGTCATCGGGTATCCAGGTGTGGGTGTGACACCTTTGCCTGCACGGCTCTGTATACAGACCACAGGCAGGCGTGATTTTGTAGCTGTGAGTGTGTATATGGTTGCACAGACATGAGTGTGTCCACTGGGGCCAGGTGGGGCCGGGTGTGGTCTGTCACTGTGCCCTGATTAGCCTTGGCTTGGAAGCATTTAGGTGACGATTTACAGCTGCACCTGACCCTGACCTCTTGGTCCAGTCCCGCGTATGCTGCTGAGGCTGCCCCCTGGCCCCTGCCCCCCAACCGCCCCCTGGCCACATAACTGTGATTTATGGCTGACCTGTGGGGAGCGGTCCCCCCCCTCCACTGCCCACCTCTCCACGGCTCCTGGACCAGATGGGCCAGCTCCACCAGGGAGGGTCATGCGATGACCGCCGCCAGGCTGGCTGGGACCCCTCCCTCACCACTGCTTGCCCCGCTTTCGCGCGGCCCCTGGCACCCCATCTTGGGCTGGTTCTTGGCTGTTAGGATTGACAACTGAGACGGGAGGCTGTGGAACAGAAACCACCCCCAGTGCTCCATTCATCTCTGCCCCAGACACAGATAGACAGACAGATGGACGGACACACACAGATAAAGGTACCGATAGGCCCTCACGCAAGGATGCTCACAGGGTCAGGTCTGACAGACGCGTGCACGTGTGTACACAGGCACGCACACGTGCACACACACACCGAGTGAGTGTTCGTGGGGAATCTGCATGCGTGGGGGGGCTGGGAAGCGAGCCAGGCCCCCGCAGCCAGGCCAAGCCTCCCCTGCAGCCCACCGGGTCCCTGCCTCCCTTCCCTGGTGTCTCTGCTCCCTGATGCCAAAGGGTATCTTCTCTAGCTCATGCCAATCCATTATGAAGGTCCACTCAACCATCCAGGGCACTTCTGGGGGGTGGGCCTTGGGGGTCTGTACCCCCAGGCTGGCATTGCTGGGTGCAGGGTGGGTGGTAGAGAGACCCCGGGCTATGTCAGGCTGAAGGTGAGTGCTGGAAACAAAAAGATTGGAGTAAATTATTATTCCCCCCATGGCTTTTCCAAGGAAAGTGGAAGCAGCAGCCTGAGGCCCGTTTTCCTATTTGATGGGGAATCAGATAAATGGCAGGCAGCTTGCTCTGATAAGGCCTTGCTCTGGGCATAACCTCTCTCTCTGAAACCCTCTTACTATGCATAGAGGAAGGCTATCTGTGCAGCTGCACCTTGACACAAATATATCTGCACCCGAGATGAAGCAATTCCCCCAGAAATTACAGCAGGGGGATTGCATCTGAGGAGGGGGCCCTGGGGAGGGGCGGGGGCTGCGAGGGAGGGAGGGGGAAGGGAGGAAGGGGAGAAGGAGAGGCCTGGGCAGGCAGGGAGGAGAAGAGGGAGGCGGCTGGGAGGTTGGGAGTTGGAGGAAGAGGTCAGGAGGACCGCGCCAGGGAGGGGCTCGGAAGCATCTCTGTATAAAATTTATACTTTTTTTTTTTTTCCGTCCAAGCAGCTTTCATGGAAATATTCTTTTCCTCCTGCAACCCTCACCCCCCTCCATCCACCCCCCTCCACTGCTGCCCTTACCATACTCTCCTCTGCCCGTAGAATTAAAAATAAAATATGTGGACAATAAAATAGATTTTACAGTTAGTCGCCTAAATAGAGGAGTCTCCGCCACCTTAAATTTTTTTTTCTTTTCAGATTGGGAGTGGGGTGACTTAAATAAGTATATAAGTAAATAAACATTTTTGAAAAGTTGGAGAGCACAGAACGCTGACTGTTTGGGCATCTGAAACACTTTTCCAACTTGTCACATAGCCATGTGTGTGTGTGTGTGTGTGTGTGTGTGTGCGTGCGCAAAAATGGATGAGGATGAATATGCCTGTGTATTTGGGTGTGTTCTCACGTGTGTAACACTAATGCACAGACACACACACACTCTGCTCTTTTCACGTGGTCTGACGATACGTGTCTGCCCACCTCTGTGAGCTTGTGTATCTGGCCTTCCCCCTTCCCTGTCAGAAGAACCAGAAGAACTGGAGCCTCCGGCCTCTTAAGAGATCTTCAGGAAGCCCCCGACCCCAGTCAGAGAACCTTAAGGGAGAGATATCCCATCAGGCACAAGGTCCCGCCTCCCACCAGACACCCCCTCCTCTGAGCTCCTCCTTGGCTGGGCAAAGGCCCGAGGGCGCTGGCAGCAGGCTCGGCAGGACAAGTACATGGGGGAAGGGCAGTGAGCCCACGTGGGATGGGAGTCCTTTCCCAAAGTGCTGGGTCCCGGGGGCACAGCGTGGGCTTGTTGGGGTGGAAGGGGCAACAGGAGGCATTGCATGTGTGGGGTGGGGGGTGGCTGTGAGAGGGGGTATTGGGGTGTGAGTGCACGCAGCCATGTTCCCCTCCCTCCCCAAACTGGCACCTGCCTTGGGTCTGACTGTTGAGCAGCTGTGAGACACAAGAGTCAGGCGACAGATGCCATGGCTCGGCCTTTGTCTGAGCAAGAGAAAAATCACACCCTCCCCTTAGGCCCCTGCGGGGGCCGAGGCTGGGTGGTTTACCCATCTCATGCTCCAGGTCCATCTCCAATGCTGGAAAGCAACAGGGGCCTTCGTCCTGTCCCCCAGCTTCTAGGAATTGGAGGGGTCATGGGGAACATGCAGGAAAGTGAAGGTTGGGTGGAGAGATGCTTTCAATTCTCTTTCCTAAACTGTGTGATAAACTCCCAGAACCCACCTATTTTGGGGGGGGGGGTTGTTGGCAGGGGGTTGGGAGGGGTACTCTGTCATGTCAACCTAATGCAGCTGGAAAAGGGCTGAGCTGACAAGCTGGAAACCAGGCTTCTAGTCCTATCTCTGCCACTTCTCTGTGGTCAGTCAGTTTGCTCTTCTGGACCTCGCTTTTCTCATCTGTTAAATGGGGAGAAGCAATCATTCAAATGACAGGTGTAACACTAAAAATCACGGATGACTGGTTTTTAGATGCATATCAGTCCCGTGAGGCAAGAACCAACTGGCTGTGACTGTATCTTACCTGCTACTGGTTTGTGCTGAGCCTGGGAGAGCCCAAGGCCTGATCTCCCTGCAGGAAATAATCCCTGGAAAGTAAGTAGCCTCTTCCAGGCTGGTGGGATTCTCTGGACACACTTGCAAGCTGGCTCTGGAGACAGGCTAGGAAATAGGAGCCTTCCAAGGGGAACTGCTGTGGAAAAGCAGGCTGGGCCATGTTGCAAGCAGAACACTAACCCCATCCCCAATTTTTCTGCAGTGGAAGACTTAGCTAGAGGGTCAAAAGGGCCAGGGAGTCTGGGAATTGTCCCTTTAGAGCAAATAAGAGAAGCAAGAGCCCCCTAGGGAAGCCTAGAGGGCATGGATAGCTACCCTACTGTTCTCCATGTTGGCAAGCTGGTGTCTATGCTGGGACATAAACCCCCATCCATCCCTAGAGTGGAACTTTGGCCATCATTGATCTCATTGGGACATTGTCTCACTCATCTTTGTATAACATTGACTGCCATTGATCCTGATATTGGGGCATTGATTCCCCTTAACTGACTCCAAATTGGAACATTGATCTCTATATTGGGTTGTTGATTCCCTTACCCATCCCTATGGTGGAATATTGGTTCGTCTCAACCAACTCTGTATTGGGACATTGATCCCCACATGGGACACTGATTACCTCAACCAAATCTTCATTGAGGTATTGATCCCTCCATTGGAATGTTGACACCCTTTCCCATCCAGCTCCAGATGGGGACATTGATCCCACATTGGGGACGCTGATTTATTTTTCTCTCTCAGTATCTGTACATTATCCACTACCCAATGCTGAATAAAGACACTGATTTTTATTTTAGGGCTTTGGTCCATTCATTCCCTCAATCATTCATTTGTTGTATCTACTGTGTGTCAGTTTTTGTGCTAGCGGTTGGCATCTTTGTTTTTCTTTCTCTGCCTACCATCAGCCCCCACGTGAAGACCCTGATCCCCCTTCAGTCTTCATAGTTGAACATTGACCCACTTTCCTGCATCCATCACCCCATTCTTCCTCCAGCAGTGACTTCAGCTAGGGTCACTTGTCAGATGAAGAGAGCCTAGTGAAGTTGGGGGTCATATGTAGCACTTTGGAAAGAGCACAGACTCCGGAATCATGAGCTTGAGCGTTGGGCTTCACCATTTGTAAGCCTCAGTTTCCTCATCTTTCAAGTGGGGATAAAGATACCTACTTTTCAGGCTTCCTGTGCAGATGAAGGGAGAGGATGTATGGGAGCACTGGGTGGGACCCGGAACATAGACAGGACAGTGCTTTATAGCAAACCTTTCCCTTCCCTGCCCTCCTTTCTCCTGGCCCAGGGAGGTGGCTCTTAAGTTGACAGACACATCCACGTGTCCCCCTCACATACTGCTGATGGGGCTGAGACCCTCCGTCTTCCCAAATCCACCACAGGCAGCATCCCTCATAAAGTAGGTCCTCAGAAAATTCCAGATCGAGCTCTCATTTTTAAAAGTCCATATTATAGAGATAGGGAAGAGGAGTGACATTGCCAACCTGAGCCTGTGTGTAATTACATATTTTGGCTGCGTGCTGGGCCTGGGATAAATCTGTATGGTAATGTGGGCCAGGGGCTTACGATGTAGGCACACATGCTAATTTTTAAACCACAAAATCGCGGCTGTTTTCATTTTCATTTCCAACAACGCTGGCAGAGATTAGGTCCTATTAAGCACCATGGGGCCTGTCCTCCCCCTGGCCACCTGCCGGGCTCCTCATGGCTTTCATGGGCTTGTTGGGCCCGGCGCTGAGGGAAACACAGCCTTCCTAATTGTAGGGCACAGCTCTGCCCAGAAGAAGGCAGCCAGGTTGGCAGACTGAGGCTGTCCGCTCCCCTTACCTGGGGTTGTCACTCCACCTGGGGAGGGGGGACTCAGAGCTCACAGAGCCCATGGGTATGGAAATTCCAGGCTGATGCTTCTCCCTCCTGGGAAAGAAAGTCGGCCTCCCTCCCAAAGGCCCAGACTGTCCTCAGGACCCCAGAAGAGCAAGGGCTTGGGTCACTGACCCTGTCAGTCCTAGCCCAGCCCCAGCTTGATGTGTGACCCTGTACAAGTCACCTCCCTTCCCTGGGCCTCGTTTTCTATCTGTCCATCCCATGAGAGTGCAAACGAGGTGATTCGGACTATCCTTTCCGGTTCTAATGTTTTGCATTTGAACTTCCTGTTCCCCCCATGAAGGGCAAACAGAGCAGGGATGCCAGCAGCTCTGGGTTACATATGGACCATGGGTTAAACTACAGACGTTCACTGTTTCATTTCATCTTCCCCTTGACTCCCGAAAGCAGCAGAATGTTCAACAGCAAATCCCATATTCACCGCTCACTGGCCAGATGACCTGCTTTCTCATCTGTACAATGGAAGTGTAACTGATAACAGTACCACCTGATAAGGTATTTATTTATTTGTTTATTTATTTACTGTGGTACGCGGGCCTCTCACTGTTGTGGCCTCTCCCGTTGCGGAGCACAGGCTCCGGACGCGCAGGCTCAGCGGCCATGGCTCACGGGCCCAGCTGCTCCACGGCATGTGGGATCTTCCTGGACCGGGGCACGAACCCGTGTCCCCTGCATCGGCAGGCGGACTCTCAACCACTGCGCCACCAGGGAAACCCAGGTATTTATTTCTGAGATCGAATGAAGTGCCACAGAGAATACAAGACACTTAGAACAATGCCAGGCACATGGTCAACATCATATATATGCTGGATGTTAATATTATTTCACAGGTAAGGAGACAGAGGCTCAGAAAAAGATAAGTAGCTCACTCAAGGCCACACTGCTGGAACCCAAACTGGAACCTAGGTCCCCCTTAGCTCTCCAGTAGATGCTTTGTCCCATTCACCTCTTCCCCACCCGGAGGAGGGGGCAGATTCTCTGTCTCCCGATTTCCTGGGCACTGAGCAAAAATGGCAGCAGAGAGATGCTGAGATAAGCAAGAAGGTCTGAGGGGCCTCCTGAATGGGGTTCCTGCCTGGCCACAATCCCCCACCTTGATTCCCAGGGGTCCTTGGGCACAAGGAAGCCAGCCCAGGCTCAGCCCCATGCTGGGGTCTGGCAGACCCTCTGCTTGTCTGAGGGGAGAGGAGGGTGGGGAGGGGCCGGGAGGAGGAGCTGGCCCAGCCCCCTTCCATTCTCCCTCCATCTGCACCCAGGAGCAGCCGGGCGTGGAGCCCGGCCACCCCTCCTGTTCCCGCCCCCTCAGCATGCTCCCCGCCTGGGTGAGGGCTGCCCTGTCTCGGGGCGGGGGCTGGGGAGGGGGGAACCTGGTCTGTGCTCAATTTCATGCCACTTAATTCACAAGTCTGCCCGTGAAAATGGCAACAAATCGGCCCCAACTGCCCAAATATCCCACCCCATCTCGGACGTCTCTCTTGCAACCCCTCCTCGGTCTGACAGCCCCCTACCCGTCAGGCTGGAGAGGGAACATCCATGGCACCAGCGAGCTGAGAGAGCCTTACTGCCGACTCAGATTCACCGGGGTTCTCCTCTCCGGGCTCCCACGCACATCCCTTCTCCTCCAGGGCCAAGCCCTGGACCCAGAGGTGGCACATGTCATGCTCCCTCAAGTGCACGGTCAATGTCTGGGCGCCGTTTTATTCTGAAGTTTAATATGACCGCATAACGCTTGTTCTCTTACCTGTTTGCACATTTTCTTGAGAACAATTTGGTTTATTTGCAAACAGGTAACACATTCACACGACTCAAATTTCAGAGAACATAAAAGGGAGTGTGAAATGGCTCCCTCCCAGCCCCCAGGGCTCCCCCACACCCCAGTTCCCATCCCAAGGACAATCAACATCCCCAATTCTTGGGTATCCTTCCAGAGATCCGTTATGCAAAAATAAGCAGATACACATTCATAGCCTTTCCTGCCTTTCCCACCAAGGGCGGTGTACTGTTCACGCTGATCTGCACCCCACTGTCTCTGCTACTATGACTTGGTGACCAGAGTCTCCTTTTCCACTCTTAGCCCTCCACACATGGGGGATATTTGAAATTCTCATCCTCTCCATCCACCTGCCCACCGTAAAGATTCTGAAACCATGGAGACCAGCATTCAATCCTACCTGTGTCGACTACTCTCTGGGTGACCTTGACAAGTTCATTTTCCTCTTGGGCCTCAATCTCCAAATCAGTAAAATGGGAATATTAAGGTACACCCACCTCACAGAACTATTGGGGTGGGTGGGTAATAAAGAAGATAATGAAGGCCAAGCGCCAGGAGGTGAAGCGTAACTGCCAGTTCCTTTCCCCTTTCCTCTCTGTCCTCCAGTCAGATGAATGCCTACTTGTCCTTCAAGCCCTGGGTCAATGCCACCTCCTCTTGAGCCCCCACTCTGAAGGAATTGAGCCACCTCTTTGCATCTGCTGTGTGTTGGACCTGCCTCTCGGAGAGTGTCCCTGTGTGTGCTGTAACCGTCTATACTCATCTTCCCCCTACAAGGTTGTGAGTGATTTGAGGGCTTCTGATGAGCAGGAACCAGTATATTAAGGTGTACCTTACCTTTAAATACTTACATTCTCCTCCAATCCTGCCCCGACATTCCCACACCTGAGCTGATCAGGGGATAGACACAGATTCCCATAGAGTTCCTACCCCAAAAAGAGCATAAAGTTATCAGCAGTAAAAGCTGGATCAGAATAGAATCCATGTGGTTGGTAAGTGGTGGCGGCCAAAAAGAGTAGAGTTGAAGTTTTAGGAGAGACAAAGGAAAAAGCCGTGTGAGACTTTGGGGAAAGACAGGACTAAAAAGGATTTGAGAGAGTTTTGCTGTATGCTGTGTGATGTAATTTCTTTCTTCACTTTACTGCTTGTCCAAGCGAGTTTGGTAAATATTTTGTTGCGAATCAGTGCTTTTGGAAGCTCTTTGGGTTCCTTTTGGATATGACCCAGGCTGAGATTGACCTAAGAACTATCCAGGTTGCATTGTACATCCTGGGCCTGGCTCAGCAGAAATATTGAATAATAGAAAAACGAGAAGGGCAGATGGAGGGAGAAGAGGCAGAGTGCATACAGGCTGTGACTCTCAGTGCCTCCTCTAGGCAGCCCACGTGATGGACAATGTTCACGTGTGCATGGCAATACGTTTCCCAGGAGCCCCCAGATTTTGATGAATCACCTATCCACCCACCTGTTCCCGCAAATTTGTAGATAAATAAAGCCCTAAGATTTGTAATTGGCAGAACTACTAAGGGCATATCTGAAGCACTCCTCCCAGGTGTTGTGGTGCAGATAGGAGGGGATGGATGTGGGGTGAGAGTCTCTACCAGCCTCTTTCTCTTTACATCTCTAAAGAAACTTATGAGAAAGTAGGTGAGCTAGATACCTCAAGATAAATATTATCTCATTTTATTCCTTCCAGCAATCCTGTGACGTGGGATGAACGTCCCCATTTTAATTTCAATTTCCAATTGCTTACTGTTAGTATGTCAAATACAATTGATTTTGTAGATTGACCTTGTATCCTTCAACTTTACTAAATTCATTAGTTCCAGTAGCTTTTTATTTTTGGTGGGGAGGGTTGGTTACTTAGGGTTTTCTGTGAACATGATCATGTCTGTGAATAAGATGGTTTTTCTTTTTCTTTTCCAATCTGTGTCTTTTTTTTTTTTTCTTTTTCTTGTCTTACTGCGGTCTAGGGTCTCCAGTAAAGTGTGAAGTAGGGGTGGTAAGAGCAGACATCTTTGCCTTGTTCCTGATATTTTGGGGAAGATTGTTCCCATTTTATAGCTGAGAAAATTGAGTCACAGATGTTCAGTAACAAGCCCAAGGGCCCCCAGCTAGTCAGTGACAGTGCCAAAATGACAACCCAGCTCTGCCTGGCTCCAAAGCCTCTTCCCTTTCTACTGCTCCTAGCTTTGCAAACAGTAAAGTGCTGTGCAAAACCATGGAGTTATAATTTCCTGTTTTAGCCCTTTTCCCACCACCCAGTTCCCTGCCCTGTCCCAGGTGCAGAGCAGCTGCTTGGTGACAACTTGCTGTTTGATTGGAAGTGGTGAGGCCCAAGCCAGAGAGTGACATGGGGTGATCTCCCACCTTGATGTGGGGATGCACAGTGGGTTTTGGGATGGGGAACTTTCCATCCCACTCTGGAGGCTCATTTCAGGAGGAATGGTCCCTTGGCTGGGCAGAGAGGACGTTTCTTGGAGGCAAATGAAGGATTCAGTTTAGAAGATTCTGAGGAACAAAATGGAGGGTGAGAGTACAGCTGGATCTTTAAGAAGAACAGGTGGGGCTTCCCTGGTGGCACATCCCTGGTGGCGCAGTGGTTGAGAGTCCGCCTGCCGATGCAGGGGACACGGGTTCGTGCCCCGGTCCGCGAAGATCCCACATGCCGCGGAGCGGCTGGGCCTGTGAGCCATGGCCGCTGAGCCTGCGCGTCCGGAGCCTGTGCTCTGCAACGGGAGAGGCCACAACAGTGAGAGGCCCGCGTACCGCAAAAAAAACAAAAAAAAGAACAGGTGGTAGATTAAAATGAAGATTGTGAAGACAGACTTTCTAGCTTGAAGCCCCGTTCTACCACATACCAGTCATGTGACCTTGGGCAAGTTACTCGGCCTCTTTGTACTTTAGTGTTCTCATCTGTAAAACAGGGATAATTGCATTTCTACCTCATAAACTCAGGATGAGGATTATAGGAGTTAATATACAGTAAATGCCCCATGGTAAGTGCTATACAAGGGTGAGCAGCTGTTATTTTTATGGAGTCACAGGACTGTTTGGTGGGGGACCTCCAGAAGCCACCAGGAACTATTTTCCTCCCTCTTTGAAAACACACACACACACACACACACACACACACACACACACACACGCACGACCCGCTTCAATCCCCACAATTGTACAGAGAGAGCTGTGTCTCAACTGACCAAGTTACTTAACGTCTCTGAGCCTCAGTTTTTTCAGATGTAGAATGGGATAATGAGCCCTGTCTCACACTGTGAAGGTAAGGCATGGTAAAGCACTGTAAACATCGGTAACAACAAAAATAATGACGATTCCTGAGTGCCTCCTCTGTGCTTAATCTGTGTGTTCTCCCTTATCCCTGTGAGGTAGACAGGTCACCCCATTTTCTGCACGAGGAAACGAAGCCCCAGAGGTCAAATGACCTACAGACATTCAGCCAGGATTGAACCCAGGTAGGCCTATCTCCAAAGTCTGACTCTTTATTATTTTTGCACAGTTCTCCTTTTGGGACCAAGGGGCTGGAGCCACAGCATCTGGGTACAGGTGCCCCCTCCCCCAGGCATTCCCTCCTGGACCCTCCCTTTGGTGAGGGGCTGCCCTTCAGTCGCTCACTTGTCCAGCCAAATGCTGATGGGCAGCGGGCGGCTTTGGTGCACGAGGCAGATGGGACCTTCACAAAAGCCCCCGCACCTCTCCAAGCTGGTGCCCCCCACACGCCTGATTACCCCCCAATACCCAAGTTACCATTGATACAGTGGTGCCGGGTGATTCAATTAGTGCAGCCGGCATGAAGGCAACAGCACAAAGAGCTGGGTAGTTAGAAACTCATTTTCTTTTGATTATTATAGCATCTCACACGTGGAAGCAGAAAATTATAGGCTCACGTGTCTTTGCTTAATATCCTCTGGGGCCAGATTTGTCGTCATGTTGAAGTTAGCTGTCAGGATTGACAAAATCATGTGGAGTTGACGGATTTGCAGCGCCTGGGCCCAGCCAAGCTGGAGAGGTACAGACCCACACGGATACACAGAGCTAGAGACACGCACGCAGACACTCACACGCTCTGATACATCCCATTCAGACACAAAGATACACGCTCCCCTCCTTTCCAGAAATGGATACACAGACACTCTCACAGTGATTCATGAACAGATATACACACTCCCACGCGCTGAAACATACCCATTCAGACCCACACAGAGGTATGCTCACTGTGGGATGTACTCAAGGGCACACACACAGCCCACACACTGCTACACCCACGCACATATACACATACCCCACATACTACTATACACTCACCTGGTCTCACATAGGATATACAGTCCCCACACACTGGCACACCCCATCTACACCCACACCGACGCACGTGCACTCTCATACCCTACACCATGTAAACAGATGAGCAGATACACATGGTGATATGCACGCATATACTCACCCTCCAAGCTGATAACCCCACCTAGACACACACCCAGAGATTCGTGCCCTACCACACACAGAGACACGCCCACCCCCCCACACACAGATACAACCAGACACACCGATATACACCCACACCGATGTAGACACGGATACACACAGGTGCTGATGCACCCTAGTCAGACACTCGTCCTCCATACTAATACACACTCGCCTGGACACACACTCAGATCCTCACACCCACTGTGATGTGCACCCACGCAGACACATGCAGAGACTCACACCCATACCTACTGACACACACTCGAACACACACGTGTGCACACACACTACACGCTATACACTCCCGTCCAGACACACACGTACATAGAGCTGCTCCCCGCCAGATTCACACACATATCCAGACCCACACATGCATTAGGCACAGAGACAGGTGGGCACACACAGAGCAAGAGACACGCGGAGATCTATGACAAGCACAGGCAGGAAGTCACAGTGATACACTCACGCACACGCACGGGTGCCCAGACGAGCACCCAGCACACATGGACGGAGACAGACAATATAGTGTCGAGGGCACAGAAAACAGAGAAACCAGTGAGCCCGTAGGCAGCTGTTAACTCCCCCGCTGCGGACCCTTTCCCTTCTCTTTCTTCTCTTTCTCTCCTCGCCCACATCCTCACTTGCCCTGGCTGCTGGGGGAGATCCTGGGGAGTGATGCGGAGATAGAAACCGAATGAGGACTAGGGTCATCCACTGCTGGCTACCCAGGGCACCCCTGCTCCAGGTCTCTGTTTGTTACAGGACCTGGAGGCCAGGGGTGCTGGGTGCGGTTGGCAGTGAGGGGAGGTTGTAGGGATGCAAAGCCAGAGGGAAGTAGGCAGGGATTGAACCTTCATGGAGCACCATTACTGGCTGCATTTTGCAGACCGGGAGACTGAGGCCCACAGAGGTAAGTTCTTCCCCGACGACACACGGGGTATTTTCGTGACAATTAGCAAAAGAAGCACAGGTTGGTGAGCCGATCAGGGGCTGGATTCCTGCCCCACTTGGCCCCTGGTGAAGGGTGCAACCCTACTCAGCAGTCCCGGACACAGGGCGGTTCTCCGAGGCAAATTCCTGGGAGAGGAAAGGAAGGCTGTCTGGTGCTGGAAGGTTCCTTGGAGACGGCCCAGGCCCACTGCCTCTCTTTACAGGGGGGAACTCAAGGGCCAGAACTCCCCCACCCCTGCTCACCAGCAGGTAATGGGGCACCTGCTCTGGGAGAGGTGCTGGGGGCCATACCCCAAGTTTCCTTGGGGAGGCAGAGGAGACCTGCCCCGGTGGGCTCCTGGGCAGAGGGTCCAGTCCCAGCCATTCGTATTGTGGAGATAGTGGTTACAAGTCCAGATGCGGCTCAGACAGCCTGGGGTTGGGCCCTGATGCATCACTTGCGAAGCACTGGGTTCATGTCCGTGTTGGTGTCGCACCAACTGAGTGGAGGAGGGGCCTGTGGTCACTCGGCCAAGGCTCTGGCTCTCGGGCTTCTGAGGATGGCAGTGAAGAGTCATGAGTCCTAGAACCTTTGAGCCTTGGCTCAACCAGCTTCCATCCCCTCGCAAGGGGAAAATCTACTCTGTCCACTCGTGGGTCCACTTTGTCTACATGTGTCTGCTCCATGTCACACACGTGCTAGCTGACCTCATCTCCTCTCTCGGCAAGCCCGGAAGTTGATCCCATGATCCCTATTGGGCCAAGGAGGAGCCTGTCTGTCACTCAGAGAACGTAAATGACTCGCCCAAGGTCACACAGCTCTAAGGGAAGGATTTGAACCCAGGGCTGTTGACTTCCAAGCCCTTGCTCACCCACCTCTACCACGTGAGGTCGGCCTACTCCAGGCAGAGCTGGCAGAGTGGGAGCCCCCTGGCTCAGTCAGGCCTTAGGGCCCAGAGGCCAGCCGCTAACTCCCTTGGGTCAGGTGACCCAGTGAGTGGGAGGCAATGGCTAGAGTAGAAGGAGCATGGGGCTTTGGGGGTCAGACAAAGACGGGTTCGAATCCTGACTCTACAACTTTGGGAAAATCGCTTTGCCTCTCTGAGCCTAATTTCCTTATCTGTCAAATGGAAATGATAATGTCTCCACTTAAGGGCTGGAGAGAATACATGTGTATATATAGTAGAATATATGTAGTAGAGACTATATGTGTTGTATCGGGTAGGTATTTAATACACAAGGGCTGATTTTGTCAGTTACCATCAGGGCTCCCCAGCAGGCCCAGGACAGTGTCCTTGGCCCATCCCATGCTGGGTTACTCACCCCATCTTCAGTCCCTACGTCTTCCACGGCCCTGCCCATGTCTGTGACTTCCGAGGGTCTGGGGGCATGAGGGTCCCTGGAGACTTGGAATAGATCCACAGACTTCTCATGAACCCAGGCATCATTCAGGCCAGAGGTTCTCAACCCTGGCTGCCTATTACAATCATCTTTTAAAAAATACCAGCTCCCAGGCTCTCCTCCAGGACATTCGAATTTAATTGGTCTGCGGTGGGCCCTGGGCATTGGCAGTTTTTTAAATGTTCCCCAAGTGATTCTAACATGTCACTCAGTGGTGAGGACCACTGAGCTGGGCCCTCTAAGGTGTGGCCTGCAGACCAGCAGCGTCAGCATCCCCTGGGAGCTGGTTAGAAACGCAGACACTCACCCCAGTCCCACCGAATCAGAACCAACATCTCCGGGTGATTTGTATTCATTCTAAAGTTTGAGAAGACCTGCTCTGGAGTGCTCTGTTGTTTCCAGAGCAAGCTGAGGTCCAAAGAGTTTCAATGGACACAGCAGGGTCGAGGCTCTCGTTAAGGTCTCCCCTGACTGAAGCCGAGTGTCCTCTTTTCCAGAAAAGGACATCAGGGAGCAGACGTCTCTGACCATTTTCTTCGAGCGGGATTCCTGGTCAGCGCATCCCTAAGTGCCCACTTCTGGGTCCTCATCTCCCCATCTCGGTCTGGTCTTGAAGATATGCTAATCAGTGTGGGAGTCCACCCTTTCCCGGAATTATCATATATGAGATGTGCCTCATCTCAGGATAATTTTCTCATCTGCATAATCGTATTTGACTTCCTTATGGATGTAAAACCCCCTTACCTTCGGTGAGTTAATCTCCATTGATTGAATATCAAACTCATTCGAATGTGGGAGAAGAGGCTTTTCTCTCTCAGCAGCAGGATGCTAGAGTCTAAAAGCCTTGCTCAGCTTGGGGCCGAGGTGGGTAGCTTTGTCCCTGTCCTGGCCCAGCTGCTTGAGGGACCCTTCCCTTCCGACTCACTTTTTCTCCAGCAGCATCTTTCTAGCTTCGGCTACTTCTCTCTCTTTTTGCCCTTTCTCTGTTTTGTCTCCATCTTTCTGTCCCCGTGGCGTCCGTTGGTGTCTTAGTCTTTTGATTCTGGTCTTTTTGTTTCGCTTTGCCGTTTTACCTCAATTTTCTTTCCTTCTTGGTATCTCTCTTTTTCTTCCCTCCTTTCTCCTCCCCTCCCCCACTTTTCTCTCTGAGTCTCAGACCCTCCCTTTACCTGAAACCCCGTGTCTCTGCTATGTCACCACCCACAACTTGGTGGAAGAAAAAAATCTAGCAGGTGCTCCCTTGCAGAAGTGGCTGAGCTTCTCAGGGAGACAGAGGGGACAAAGGGCCCCACAAGGGGTGGAGGTGGGCCAAGGAGGGAGGAGGACGGATTGCTCTGGGACCTGTGATACCTTGGCTGGGAGGCCTGTTCTCAGGCTAGAAAGTGTCAATCCTACCCAATAAGGAATGCTGCAGATGTTCACAACCATCCTGTGAGTTGGGTAGCATTTTCCCATTTCACAGATCCTTGTAGAACCCAGACCTGCCTAACCCTGCAGGCTGCCCATGATTATGCAGGAAGAGACGGAGGCCAGGCCTTCTGCTCCCAGTAAGTCTGGAAGCAGGTGAATGAATCAGCTTACTGAGTCTAAACTTGTCACTCCTCCCCACGGTTACGTTGTCATTCTGAGTGCTTAGCAAACTGTCTGGTCCACAGAAAGTGCCCAGTATGTGCTAGGCAGTGGTCGCCATCGTTGTCATTGTTATTCAAAACAGGCAGGGTTCAATTCTTGCTCAGGTGCATGAAATCTGTGTGACCTTAGACATCTGAGGTCCCTGAGCTTCAGCTGACTCATCGATAATGTGGTAATAATAATTCTAAATGTCCATTGACAGATGAATGGATAAAGAAGATGTGGTATATATAGACAATGGAATATTACACAGCTATAAAAAAGAATGAAATACTGCCATTTGCAGCAACATGGATGAACCTAGAGATTATCATACTAAGAGAAGTAAGTCAGAAAAAGACAAATGCCATATGATATCATTTATATGTGGAATCTATAATACAACATAAACGAACATGTCTATGAAATATAAACAGACTCACAGAGATAGAGAACAGACTTGTGGTTGCCAGGGAGGGTTGGGTGGGGAGGGAAGGATTGGAAGTTTTGAATTAGCAGATGCAAACTATTGAATATTATATAGAGAACGGATAAACAACAAGGTCCTATTGTATAGCACAGGGAACTATATTCAATGTCCTGTGATAAACCACAATGGAAAAGAATATGAAAAAGAATATATATGTATAACTGAATCACTTTGCTGCAGAGCAGAAATGAACACAACAGTGTAAATCAACTATACGTCATTAAAATAAAATAAAATAAAATAGAACTGCCTTGCAGGACTACTATGAGGATTAAGGCTCTGCATACAAAACACCTAGCTCAGTGCCGAGTACATAGTAAGAGCTCGGGAAATCTCAGCAACTGCTGTCACATTATGACTGTCATTAACGTTGCTGTTCTCATTGATGCTATTCTCATCACATCATTGTTATCTCTGAGTGCCCAGCACCAAGGAGGTGCTTGGTAAATATCAAATGAATGAATGAACGACCTCCTGTAGAGCTCCTTTTATACCTTCACGGCAGTTCCCGACTCCCTGACTTCACTTCTCCTGTATGGAGAATTGAAGAGTCTGCTTTGTGGCAGGCCAGGGTCACAGTGAAGTGCTGGGCTCCAGAGTGAAGAAGATATCGTTGTGCATCCCAGCTCTGCCACCTGTCAGCTGTGAACCTCTCTGAGTCTCAGTGGCCCCATCTGTAGAATGGGACGACCAGCAGTTCACACCTCATCAGGTAGTGGGAAGTAGAGCTGAGACTGGAGGTAGGGGGCAGGGGGAGGAAGGGACAGAGGTTTCTTACAAAAGCAGGGTAGGAGCAAGCTGTGAAGGCCTTGAATGTCAGGCTAGGTGCTTCGTGAACTGGGCCTGGCTTCCCCTTACCCAGACTGCGGGAAAGGGGCGCTGGTCTGAGGGCTCCGCCTGCAGACCCTTTGAGACAAAGCCAGGCTACGGGCATCCCGCAGCGGCAGAAAAACATCTTCACTGGACTCAGTCCTGGCTCCAGCTGGAGCTGGAGTGGTGGGGAAGGGAAGGCCATTTGCAATTCAGATCTGGGGCAGATGGAAGGACATCGCTGAAGGAGGTCGGGGGAGGTGGGACACAGTGGAGTCAGCTGCCTCACTTCTCACACACATCCCAAGCCCAGACCAGCCCTTCCGGCCCGATGCCCCTCATAAAACCACTCAGGCACTGACCTGTACCCAGCAACGCTCTCGGTGCTTTACATGAGCTAAGTGGTAATCCTACGAGGGAGATACCATTATTACCCCATTTTACAGGTAAGGGAAGTGAGGTCCGGAGAGGCAGAGCAACTTGCCCAAGGGCACGTGCGTAGTCAGCGGATTCACACCAGGCTGCCCGGCGGAACCCGCGTTCTTATTCATGCATTCGCACCACCTAAAACCTCCTCCCAATTGCAACCCCTCCACCTTCTGCCCCAAAGCCCCAAGAGGCTGTTGTATGAAGTGTGTTCAACACGCTTTGCTGAGTTTCTGCTGTGAACCAGACCTGGGGGCGTCTCCTACCTTCTTCACAGCTCATGCAGCTCTCTGGGGCCGCGAGGCCACTTTAGCAGACAGGTCATGGGGCCCAGGCCCCTCTTACTCTCTGGGCCTCACTGGACCTCTGGATCATCAGAGG
The DNA here is from genome assembly GCF_003676395.1 of Aethalodelphis obliquidens. NCBI lineage: Eukaryota > Metazoa > Chordata > Mammalia > Artiodactyla > Delphinidae > Aethalodelphis > Aethalodelphis obliquidens. The sequence continues at coordinate 10,822,678 of NW_020838002.1, read as the reverse complement.
GGACCCCGGTGATGCAGCAAGTGACCAGGCAGGGTGGGTGCAGGGACTCACAGGCAGGTGACCCCCGGACATACAGTTAATCCGTCTGGGATAAAACAGCTCAAATCGTGGGGAACTACTGGTTCCTTCTCCCTTTCCACAAACAGAGAAGAAGTACCAGGTGTGAAGCACCTTCATACACATACTCATCCCCCCTCTCCAGCCACCCTGCAGTCCCGGGAGGGAGGCACTGCTGGTTCCATCTTACAAAAAAGAGAATGGCTCTGCCAAGAAGGACCCCAGTCAGTCTCTGCTCTTTGATGGAAAAAAAGGTCTACCCCCCTCCACCCTTTTCCTTCCCCGTCCACTCCTGTCCCCTGGGTGGGTGGTAGCTCCCCGACCTGGACGGTCCTTCCCCTCTAGGGTCTTCCATTCTGATGAAAGTGCTCATTCATCCAGGTGCAGGTGATGTAGTGAGTGTCAGGAAAGAGCTGGTGATGGTGCTGGACAGACCCTCCCGCTGAAGCCAGACTTCAGCCCTCACCAGCTGTGTGACCTCGTATAAGCCCCTTTCTCTCCACCACCGCTACCGCCTCATCCGTGAAATGGGTGGCAGAGTACCTCCTTACAGGATTGTTTGCGAGTCCAATCGGCTGGCACCTGTGTAGGCCCCATACAGTTGGTGCCTCGTGAATGAATGCCCCGACCCCTCCCCCCCCCACATCCTTGGTTCCCTAGTGGATGGAGCCTGTCCTCCTCCCTCTGTGACCTCTGACCCCTCCCCCTCCTCCCCTCCATTCCTTCTCAGCAGGGGCTGTGAGTCCCTTCCCCCAACCAGGCCCAGGGGGCCCAGGGAAATTAGACCGAATCAAAGCAGAAAATGAGTTTTCATTCATCTTGGAGTGATGCGAGAGGTTACGGGCAAGACAAATAGCAGCCTCCCCCTCTTCCTTTATCACTGTCACCGCAATTAATAGGCTGTGGCCTTCGTTATCCAGGCCTCTGCTAAGGAGAGCGCAGGCCCCCCGGGCGACGCTAACGAGGGAGAGGAAGCAGACCCGTCTCCCACCGAGTCCTGTCACGAGGCTGTATGCTCACCTGGTGCCGGGGTGTGGATGAGCAAGGAGGGCGTGAGCACGTGGGGCAGCCGAATAGGACCGAACCTCCACCTGGGCCAGAGGGAGACCACAGTCCCCCGACACCCCTGGGAGCACCTGCCGGTCTGTGATTTGATGATCGTTACAGCTGCTGGGCTTCCTGAGTGTTTCCAAAGTGTCACCACGATGAGACACGTGTTATTTCTGCTTTATACAGTAAACTATAAGCGAGGCATCTGGCCTCCAAATTCTCTGATGAGAAACCGGGATTCAGAGAAGTACAGCTGCTTGTGTGAGGTCACCCAGATTTGGAAGAGGAACAGCCAGGATTTGGCCACAGGACTGCTTAAATCCCAAGTTTGGGGTCCTCATTATCATGTTCTACCACCCAATGAGGTAGAGGGATCAAGAACTGGGCGATGGCTTCCTGAAAGTCTCTGATTCCAGAGTTTTAGTAGGAAAAGAGCTGTAGAGGTGAACTGAGTCAGCAATAGCTCCCCACCCTGGCCCAGTCCTGGGGGCCTCAGACCCTTGAGGTCATTGCAGTCCTTGGCCTGACCAAGTCTTTGTCATGCATCAAAAGGAAGGCCCTTTGTTCAAGTGTGAATGGTTACTATTAAGATAATTTTAAAAAGGGATTCCAGGGCTTCCCTGGTGGTCCAGTGGTTAAGACCCCGTGCTTCCAATGCAGGGGACGCCAGTTTGATCCCTGGTCGAGGAACTAATCCCCACATTCCTTGCGGCGTGGCCAGAAGAATAAAATAAAATAAATAAATTTAAGAAGGGATTCCTTTAAAGGGTTCCTGAAAGCCTAGGAGGTTTGGCTCATTGGGTATTTGCTCAGTCAATGAATACCGCATTACTTATCTTTTGCTGTCAACAAATTATGCCCCCTCCCCCCCCAGAATTAGTAGCTTAAAATAATAATAAACATTTATTAGCCTTCACGGCTTCCATAGGTCAGGAATTCAGGAGTGGCTTGGCCAGCAGTTCTGGCTTAGGGTCTCTCACGAGGTTACATTGTATGTTGGCCTAGGCTGTAGCCCTCTGAAGGCTTCACTGGGGCTGGAAGATCTGCTTCCAAGATGGTACATTCCTATGACTGGTATTGGTTCTGGCCGTGGGTGGGAGGCCTCAGTTCCTTTACGTGTGGAGCTCTCCACAGGACGACTCACAACATGGGGGCTAGCTTCTTCTGAGCCAGTGATCCGATAAAGCAAGGCAGAGCCGCTATGCACTTTATGACCCAGCCTCAGAAGCCGTACAGTGTCACCTCTGTCATACTCTACTGGTCACTAAAATCACCCTGATTCAGTGTGGGAGGGGACTGCAAAGGGTGTGAATACCAGCCGGAAAGTATCGTTGGGGGCCACCTTAGAGGCTGGCTACCACAGATACTGAGATCAAAAGAGCATTTTGTAGAGGTTAAAAGCGGATCCTTGAGTTGTTCAAAGACAGGCCAAATATGACCTATAGCATGAAATACCAGGAGAGTCTTGGCCTTTGGGGGAGATAGGAACTGAGAAAGGGCCCAAGGAGGCTGCTGGGGAGCTGATCATGTTTATTACTTGATCAGGGTGCAGGTCACATGAACATGTTTACTTTGTGAAATATCATTGAATACGATGTGTGTACGTTTCTGTACGTACATGATGCTCCAATACAATACTTTGAAGGGGATCCTCGTACTTGAAAAGGTTTGGAGCGATTCGTGTGTTCAAATCTTCTCATTTTATGGAAGAGAACACAGGAGGACTCAGAGAGGGAAGGTGACTTGCTCCGGGCCCTTTGGTGGGTCAGTGGTGGGGTCTTGTTTTCTTCCCCATGTTATTATGATTTTCTTTTCAAAACATTTTTATTGAAATATAGTTGATTTACAATGTTGTAGTAGTTGCAGGTGTATAGAAAAGTGATTCAGTCATATATATACTACAAGATATTGAGAATAGTTCCCTGTACTATGCAGTAGGTCCCTGTTTCCTTGTTGCTTATCTATTATATATATATATAATATATATAATATACATATTATATATATATATATTATATATATAATATATATATATGCTTCATTGCAGGCAGAATCTTAGTTCCCCAACCAGGGATCGAACTCGTGCCCCCTGCAATGGACGTGCAGTCTTAACCACTGGACTATTTTATACATATCAGTGTGTATATTTTAATCCCAAACTCCTAATTTATCCCTCCCCAGAGGTGGGGTCTTGGACTGGCATTCGAGCCTCCTGGGTCCTGGGAAGGGCCTTTTGCAGGCACTGTGGGCACAGGAGCAGCAGACGTCAGAGGGCTGGGGGCTCCATTTCCTTGCTTCTTCTCCCCAGCTCCCCCAGTGATGCTCCGGAAATGAGAGACTGCGCCAGGGCTGTGCCAGGGTCCAGCTCATACAGCCCCTCCCAGCTTGCCCGCCCTGGGGCCAACTGGGGTGCTCTCTGCCCGCAGCCGACAGCCTGGGTGTTCAGGGAGAGGCTGAGTCTCAGGAGAGGACCTTGTCGTGAGGCGGGGAGGGGACGAGGGCTGGGGTGCGTGGCTGCTTCTCTGTATACACACGTCTGGTAAAAACCGCCTCTCACTCAGGAGACAGTCCCTCTGCCTTGGCTGGACCTCAAGGCCTTTCAGGGCTGGGACCCAGCCTTATTCAGCGCTGGGTCTCTTCCATCCGCCTGCTCATCCCCGCAACCATCCATCTAAGCAGATCTTTCCTGAGCATCTATTATAGGTGCTAGAGATACAACAGTGAACAGAATCGGCAAGATCCCTGCCCTCAGGGAACTAACACTCTAGTCAGGTAGACATAATAGGTAAGATACAGAATATGGGCGGCGGGGAGTTCATAGGAGCGTGAGTGTGTGTGTTTGTGTGTGTGTGCAGTTGTGTCCGGGAAGACTTTATTGAGAAGATGACATCTGAGCCAAGACGTGAGGGAGGTGAGGGGCTGAGCCTAAGGTTTTCTGCAGGAAGAGTATTCCAGGCTGAAGGAACAGCAGCGACGAGGCTCAGAGGCAAGGACATGCTTCGCATGCCAAGGAGTAGCAAGGAGGCCAGTGAGGCCTGAGCAGGGTGAGTGAGAGGAAGCAGATCGTGCAATGGAGACCCCGTGGCTCAGGCGCCATCAGAGCTGGCCTTGAACCTCAGGGCTGCAGTTCTCCAGCTAGGTGACCCAAGGACTCCTGGCTGTACAGGCAGGATGATACCACCTCCCTCACAGGGGCTTTTGAGGCTGAAACTCAACTTTGGCTTTAGTGACACATCCACAAAATTTGAACAAGACAGACGGTCCCGTTTCACCCACCTCCACTGGCATGTAAGCTCCTTGAAGGCCAGAGATCTTGTCTGTTTTGTTCACCATTAAATCCTCAGACCCAGAATCACAGACCTTACAGTGAAACACACAATGACAATACACTGTGATGATATAAGGCTTGGAAGGGCAGTGCAGTCAGCTGAGGGCGCTCTTAGCAAGGAAGCCTAAGGTGTACCTGGAGAACGGCAGGGAGGGCTTCCTGGAGGAAGTTACAGCTGGGACCCGCTGATGAGTAGGAGTCAACCAAGGCGTCTTCCAGGCAGAGGGAACAGCACGCACGAAAGCTCAGAGGCTGGAAAGAGCAAATTATTTGGAAGAAATTCGATATGCTAGAACAGAGCATTAGGAGGGATAAAGAGGCAGTGTGGCAGAGGGCTGTGGGTCTAGAGGGACCAGAGCGGGGATGGCTAGGAATTGGGTGAGCAGAGTACTGTGTCCTAAGAGCAATGGAAGACCCTGGTACCCATGCTGGATGTAACAGAGGACTTGGCACATAAAAGTGAGATGAAGGGGGAAAGAGGGAGGAGGGAGAGAAGAAAGGAAGGAAATAAAATGAGAACCAACCACAGCCTAGTCTCACACCAGTTTTCAATAGCACCTGCAGCTCAGCGGGACTCCTGGGAAATCCAGCCCATGACCCCTTTGCCAGCCAACAGTCCCTAAGGCCTCCCAGGACCAAGTCTGTCCTGCTCCCTCCCTCTCTCTGCGCTCCTGGCCAGGGAGGGCAGGGTGGGGCAGACGGGCCACAGGGTCCCAGCAGTGGATAGAGTGTTCTGGTTCAGTGGAAGGACCTTAAACTCCGAGACAAGGACACAGCGGTAAAGGATGATGTGACTGAACCCCTGGTTCCGCGGTGAGCAGACCCCAGGTGTGTGAGTGGGAGCAGTTAAATGCCATCATTACCCTTTCTCCGATGGTGTTTTTTATAGTCTTTTTTTACTACTGGCACTAAAGGTTCTGGACTCATCCTGGCGGAGTGGAGGACATCACTCGTAGGGCTGACTGCTCTTCGTGATATAAAAAAATGACAAGTCCCGGCTTAATCTTTCTGATAACTGTGTTCCGCGCCCCCATCCATCTCCACCATGGGGTTTGGGTGAAGCTAGAAGACAAGAGCATCCCAGCATTTAAGAATGAAAAATTAAGTGCCCTTTTTAAGCCCAGCGTGGAGCTCCTGGGCTTGGTGTTGTTCTGGAGGTGGGGGGTTGTCAGGGGTGGGGCGTGAGAGGGGGTGGAGTGAGAACAAGTAAACAGTGTCACCTCCAGGTCCTGGGGCAGGGGAGGTGGACAGTGGGTCCCATACAGTGTCATGGGAGTGTCAGCCTGAGCGTGTGTACTTGGAAGTGTGGGTGAGTCTCCTGTCCACCTGGGTGGGCCCTTACTTGTGCATCTGAGTCTCCATCCATGAGGGTCTCTGGTTATGTTTTTGTGTGAATGTCTGCGCCTCGTGGTGAGTGACTAACACAGGAGAGTGGAAACGGCCCTGCGCTGCAGATCGATTCGATTCCCAGCTCTGCTTTAGTTACCTACGGAGCCCTTTGTAGGTCATTCCCCATCTCTGGGCCTCAGTTTCCTCATCTGTAAAATCAGTGAGTGGGGCCACATGAAGCCAGAGTCTTCAAACCAAGCACTCACTCCCTGGATGCTCCTGGGCACGCCGCATCCCTCCTTTTTGCCTCCATTTTCCCATCTGTCCTGTGAGACCCTTGCTCTAGTAGACCTCCAAGGCTGTTTGTGCCCTGGGATGTGAAGACCTGAGAGTTGGGGGGCCAGCAAGACTTCATGAGGCCCAGGTTCCAGCCCAGCACCCCAGCCTTGGCCCAAAGCCAGCTCCCAGGTGTGGCTTAGAGTTTCCTGCTTGTGCCCAGGAGAGCGGCCACCTTTTCCTCTCTGTGCCCCAGAAATGGCCAAGCACAGGGCCGACTCTGGGAACAGGGTGCAGAGGGCAAGAGCACAGGGTTTGGAGCCTTCAGCCCTCGCCTTCATTTCCAGATTTATTTATCAGTTGTGTCTGTGACCTGAGCCTCAGTTGCCTTACCTGTGAAATGGAAACAAAGGAGACAGTAGGCCTCTCCCATGGGATCCGATGAGCTATACCTCATCCATAGTTAAGCGCTATCACAAGGGCACCCCACTCACGCAGACCCCTAAACAGAACTTGCCTGTTTGCCGCTGCCTAATCCCATCTCTGATTGCCTTCTTCTCCTTCTGTGGAAGGATGACAAAGGGGACAAATGGCCCTCTTGCGAAGATGTGACGGAGAGGGAGGGGAAGCTGAGCTGGGAGACTTTGGCTGCCAGAGGACTGGTCTGTCCCGGAAGAGGCCAAACATTTGTCGTTAATAAGAGTGAGAGAAAAACCCTGTGAGAAGCTCCCTCCTGGGCCCGGGCAGATGCACAATCCCTTTATCACCAGCAACGTGGTTTGGAAAACAAGATGACAGGCTGATAGGCCCCGGTTATCTGGGGTGGCAGCATTTATCTGGGAAGTTTCCACAGGGTCCCTGTTGGCGTGTGTGTTATCTGGGCTCGAGCTGCTGGGGACTTGGGGCCCCTACTCCACTGGGCAGGATGGCAAGGGAGGGGCAGATGAGGACCTCTTGTGTGGCTGGGAAGATGTGTGGTTAAGAGTGGCCAGGGCCCTGGGGCAACTTGTCCCAGAGATTTGGTGTCACCGCTGGAGCCCTTGCCAGGCATAGATGGTGATCTCATTCGCCCTGGATGCAGGAGGTTCCATTCCATTTTACAGACACTGAGGCCTGGACAGGTATGTCACTTGCCTAAAGGTGCCCAGGCAGAACCAGGATTTGAACCCTGGTCTGCTTGATTCCAAAAGCACTGGCCCCCAGAACAAACTCCATGACCAGGGCAGAGTGGACCTCAACCCTTTGCAAAGGAGTGACACTTAACATTTCCAGAGATGGTTTGGGTCCATTAACCCTGTTGATCCCACACTGGCCTGGGAATAGATAGCTTGAACTTTTTGCTTGTTCCCATTCTACAGATGAGGAAACAGAGGCCCAGAGAGATACAGCCCTTTGGCCAAAGTCACCCACGTTAGGGCACAGCTGGGACTTTGAACCCACTGCCCTGGCTCGGAGTCATCCAGCAGCCCTGCCCTTCTTCATCCCCAAGGCCTTAACAAGGAGGGCTTTCCGTCCTCCCTGACCTGCTGAGGTCATTACCATCTACACCACTCATGTGGCCCTTAATCATTTACTGCCTTTGCAGACAGCCTTGGTCAAAAGCAATAAAGTTCTGGCTCAGACCAGACCTTGTGTTGCTGCCATTTGTGCACGTGGCCCACCTCCCCTGCTGACTGGAAGGGCCTGGAGGGCAAGAACCAGGTGGCTGGATATTTCTGTGTTTTCCCTGCACTGCTGACATGCTGAGGATGTTTGGTAAGCAAAAGCTCAGACTTGGATCTGATGCTTGGAGCACTGGGCAAGGAGGAACCGTAGGGGATAACTGTAGGGGATAGGGACAGTGGGAGGGGTCGGCACCTCACATTCTCCAGGACCAAAGTTGAACCCAGATTCTGCTCCATCCACGTCAGCCAATGCTGCTCACACCCTGCTGTCCCATATTTGGTGACTGAAACCACAGCCATGACTGGGCCAAGCAGACCCCTGACTCCCTGCCTTGGAACCACCACCAATTCTGCATCTTACGCATTTCTTTTGGACCCGGCCGCCATCTTGGACTACTGCAACAGCCTCCTACCAGGCCTCCCTGCCTCCAGTTGCAATCAGAGTCCTCTTCTTCAAATGCAAACTGGAGCTTGTTCTTCCTCTGCTTAAACCCTCCAGGGCCTCCAAGGCCTTCAAAATGAAGTTCAAATGTCTTAACTCCCCAAAAGCTGGCTCTGACCCACCACTCCAGCCTTACCTGCCACCCTTCCTGGCTGCACTGAACTCTGGGGTCCTCAGAATGTCCCCCTCACCCTGCCCTGGGCCTTTGCACATACACATCTCTGTCAGGAGTACTCCTCCCTGCCCTGAGCAGGGAGGAGTACCTCCTCATCCTCCAGGTCTCAGTTTGGGGTCGCTTCCTCCAGGAAGCCTCCCCCGATCCCTACCAGTTAGGTGCCCACTTGTCCATGCAAGCTTTTGCACACACCTATTATGGCCCTTAAAACTCAGACTGGGAATCGCCTGTGAACTTGCCTGCTGTCTGTCTCTTCCATTAGACTCTGAGCTCCGTGAAGCCAAGGCCCGTGTTCCCGTTTATGGAGGCTGGTTCTCAGTGAGTACTTGTGAAGGAACAAGTGCTTGACAACACCCTCGCTCTTCCTGAATCTCTTTAACTCCTCAAAGGGACTTGAGCAGACAGCTCTAGGGTACAGGGAACAGAGGTCAGGGAGCCCACCCTGGGTTTTTCTTCTTTCTTTTTTTTCTGCTTTGTTAATTACCTTTTAATGTTTGTGATATTTTTGATATACAGTTTAAGCCTTTAACTTTCATTTTTAAAATGAAGCGTATCATTTGTACAAAAGAACATGTAAATAACATACATATACTCTTTGAATGATGACAACAATAATAAAACAATAACCCTGTACTCACATACCAGTTTAAGAAGAGTTTATTTCCAAAACTTTCAAAGCTTGTTGAGCTCCTATCATATCACATTCTCTCTCACACATTCTCTCCAGAGGTAACCAATTTTTAAAATTTCGTTTGCATTTTCTCTATAGTTTTATCACATATGGACAAATCCTAAACAATATACAATTTAATTTTGTATATTATTGAACTAGAATCATACTTTCCGGATTCTTTTGTGACTTTCTCCTTTTTAAAACTAAACATCATCTATCACCCATGTTGATACATCCTCCTTAATGCATGTGTGGTATTATATGCTGTTTCACAATTTATGTATTCATTCTTCTGTTGTTTCCAGTTTTGGGCTATTACAACTGGGTTGTTCTTAAAGATTACCTTCCCCACTCATTCTTGGGACCTGTCCTGTCCTGTGACCTCCTATCAGCCTCCTGCTGCCACACCGCAGCCCACTCCCCAGAGACGGAGAGTGGGGAACGAGGTTCCCAGTCAGGGCTGCCTCTACAGAACCCCTAAATCCACCCACGAGTCAGGGTGTGGTGGCCTGGAGGAGACCTGGGGCTCGGGGGCTGGCTGAGCACTCCCCAGGCCTCCCCTTCCCCTCTCCACCCTCCCCCCAGCCTCATGAGCTGCTGCACTGCCCTCCCCAGCAGCTGTCTGGATCCAGGCCCTCCCCCTGCTCTCCAACTGCCCAGCCTGGCAGAGGGCGTGGGACCGTGCATCCTGGTGTGTGTATCCAGCTGTTGCTTGCCACAGCTGGCTGCATCGGGCTCTGCAGAGCCGGGGAGGGCAGGCTGTGCCCTCCCCTTCCTCCCACTCCATTTAATGCCCGAGACTGGATGAGGATGAAGAGAACCTGGGAACGTTCCTGGCTGGGGACAAGACACATTTGTTCAGTCCTAGGCCTGGACTGATGGACTGATGGCGTCCCCTCCTCCCTTCCTTCTTGCATTCCTGGGCCCTGACTCTGCTGGATGCCTTCACTCAGGACTGTAAGAGGTGGTACCATTCCCCCTTGTAGGGCCTCCATTTTCTCTTCTCTACAATGGGATGTAGGCTGCTTCGGGAAAGCCCTCACCTTCTGGGGAAGGGCCTTGACAGGCCGGAGAACAGGAGTGGAGCCCTGCTTGGAGATGATGCCTGAATCGGGTAGGGGAGCAGTCAGGGGCTGGGAGGCTAAAGGGAGGAGGCTGTGGGAAGAGTCTAGAAGGGAGGGAAGCGCAGAGCACCTGGGCCACAGCTGCACCGTGAGACGCGCTCCCCAGGGCAGGGCAGGGCGGGGCTTTCCGTGGTGCTGCAAATAGCACCGGCCTTAAGGAACCAGGAGGGCCAAAGTCTGCAGAGGGTGGGCGGAGGGTGCCGTCCTGCAACCCGTCCACTCTGGCAGGCTGGGCACCGCACAGCCACTCATCTGGCCAACCAGCCAACAAGTGTTGATCACCTGCCTGCCTGCCTAAGGTATGCCAGGGAAGGGGCAAGCCTCTGCCCCGACCATCAGAGAGCCCAGCATAGCAACAACAGGAACCACCACGGGGCAGAAGCAGTTGAGTGGCCCGGATATGTGGACTGCCTGTGTGCCACGCCCTGTTTCCTGCACTTCCCAGATATTAATTCATTTTTAACCCTCACAACACCCCTCTGAGGTAGGTACTCTTGTCATCACCCCCATTTTACAGGTAAGGAAAATGAGGTACAGAGAGATGAGGTTGTTTGCCCAAGAGCATCCAGTTGAATTCCCAGGGGAAGAGCTGGCATTCAAGCTTGGTCCTCTGGCCCGGGAGTGCCCTTCCCACCCCTGTGCCATCCTGCCTCTTCCCCAAGGAGTTCCGGGAAAGACACCTCAGGGCCACTGTCTCCTCAAATACATTCTCCACATTCCACAGGCGAGGGAAGCAGAGCTCAGAGTGGTTAGGCGACTTGCCCACCAGAATTCCATCTCATGTCGATCTGACTTTAAGGCCATATGTAAATGCTATACTGTAAATAGAGCTGCAATGAACATGGAAGCAACCTAAATGTCCGTCGACAGATGAATGGATAAAGAAGATGTGGCACATATATACAAAGGAATATTACTCAGCCATAAAAAGAAACGAAAGTGAGTTATTTGTAGTGAGGTGGATGGACCTAGAGTCTGTCACACAGAGTGAAGTAAATCAGAAACAGAAAAACAAATACTGTATGCCAACCTATATATGTGGAATCTAAAAAAAAAAAAAAAGGTTCTGAAGAACATAGGGGCAGGACAGGAATAAAGACGCAGACGTAGAGAATGGCTTTGAGGACACGGGGAGGGGGAAGTGTAAGGTGGGACGAAGTGAGAGAGTGGCATGGACATATATACACTACCAAAGGTAAAATAGGTAGCTAGTGGGAAGCAACCGCATGGCACAGGGAGATCAGCTGGGTGCTTTGTGACCACCTAGAGGGGTGGGATAGGGAGGGTGGGAGGGAGACGCAAGAGGGAGGAGATGTGGGAATATATGTATATGTATAGCTGATTCACTTTGTTATAAAGCAGAAACTAACACACCATTGTAAAGAAATCATACTCCAATAAAGATGTTAAAAAATAATAATAATAAAATAAATAAATAAATATATGCAGGCTATACTGCCTTCTGTAACCCGGGGCACACCCTAGCTTTCATGACCTGAAGGTCAGGGTGGAGGCTTTCTTCTGGAGGGGCAAGTTTTCTTTGGACTAAGATTCCTGAGCCAACTGAAACAAGGCTATCAGAAACACATAGAACATACAGGTGCGTGAGTGTGTGTGCACTGCCTCGTGTGGGCATCAGCCAGCCAGCAACCTGGAGCCTCATTTAAGAGGGAAACAGGATTAGATACAGGGCATTGAGCCACAGTGGCTGAAAATGCCTCCAGATTGACCCTTACCTGGTCGTGGGATCTTGGGCCAGTGTCTTTGCCTCTTTGACCCTAAGTTTCATCACCAGAAAAATGAAGCAAAATAGCACTTACCTGACAGGGCACAAAGTAAGGGTCCAATACTGTTTCAGTTAATCCTCACAACAACCCTGTTCTATCACTAGCCCATTTACAGATGGCAAACGAGGCACAGAGAGGTTAAGTCATTTGCCCAAGGTCACACAGCTGGAAAGTGATAGAGTCAGGATTTGAATGCAGGCTATCTGACTCCTGAGTCCACAATCTCAACCTTTGCCCTGTTGTGAAGTAATAACAATAATAACACAGGCACTGAAGACTTCTTGGGCTCCGGGCTTCGGGCTAACCATTTATTTCACCTGGGTAATCAGATAAATCATCTAGGCAACCTTTTCTTTCCCAGACGAGGAACAGACTCAGAGAAGGGAACGGATCTGCCTGGGAACTCCCAACTCCCATCTCACACTCTTCTGGCAATGACATGGGGAAATCTTGAAGCCCAGCTTTGTCATGAGGAGGTGGCTGCCCCTACCCTGCCCACAGGCATCCTGTGCTGGGGACAGACACAAGCCCATCTGTCTCAAGACCTGGGTGCCCAGATCCTGTAGCCTGGCCTAACCCCCCTCACTCACCCCCATGCCCCAGCCTCTGCTGGTACCATCTGGCGGGTGGCAGGGTGCCCGCTCCCAGGGTTTGGGTGCCAGGGGCCAAGAGGGGAGCAGCTGGGGGGCTGGGCTGACCCCACAAGCAGCAGCCCAGCCCCAGGGCTCCGTCTGGGGAACTGCAGCAGGGTCACTGCATCTCCCAACCCCTGGGCGACAGTAAGGGTCTTCCCCTACCCCACCAGCCATGCCAGCTAGCCTGAAACCAGCTCGAACTTTTTGCCATTGGGAATTCCTATCTCTGGGAACTCATCCCTGCCCTACAGTTTCCTCCAGTGAAGGAACATGCGGTTCAAAGACTTCCCAAATGTCCTAACCAGAGTATTGAGCTCGCCGAAATGCCATGGGCTGTTGAGTAATAGCAACTCACACATCTGGGCTCTTACCATGTGCCAGGCTCTGTTCTAATCCCTTTACAATCATTAACTTTTTAATCTTTGCACAACTCTATAAGGTAGCTGTAATGACTATCTGCATTTCACAGATGGGGAAACTGAGCTACAAAGTAGTTAAGTAACTTGCCCAAGACCACACGGCTGGCACATGGCAGAGCTGGGATTAGAACCCAAGCAATCTAAGTTCTGAACATTGATTTTGTGCTTCCTACAAGCCAGGTGTCATTCTAAGGGGTTTTTTGGGTATGGATTAATTCATTTAATCTTCAGAATGTTGTTATTATCATTCCCATTTTACAGATGAGGAAACTGGGGCCACCGAGAGGTTGTGTAGCTTGTCTCAGGGCACACAGCTAAGAAGAGGAGGTGGTGGGATTCAAACTCAGGCAGCCTGGCTGATCACAAGGATCCCGAGGGCTGTGGGTGAAAACACTCGTGAAGTGTTATAAGTATAGCTGGACTGGGTTGTTTGTGTTTTTGATATTGAGCTGCATGAGCTGCTTATATATTTTGGAGATTAATCCTTTGTCAGTTGCTTCATTTGCAAATATTTTCTCCCATTCTGAGGGTTGTCTTTTCGTCTGGGCAGAAGACCTAAAAAGACATTTCTCCAAAGAAGATACACAGATTACCAACAAACACATGAAAAGATGCTCAACATCACTAATCACTAGAGAAATGCAAATCAAAACTACAATCACCTCACACCGGTCAGAATGGGCATCTTCAAAAAAATCTACAAATAATAAAATGCTGGAGAGGGTGTGGAGAAAAGGGAACCCTCTTGCACTGTTGGTGGGAATGTCAATTGATACAGCCATTATGGAGGATAGTATGGAATTTCCTTAAAAAACTAAAAATAGAACTACCGTATGACCCGGCAATCCCACTACTGGGCATATACCCTGAGAAGACCATAATTCAAAAAGAGTCATGTACCACAAAGTTCATTGAAGCTCTACTTACAATAGGCAGGACATGGAAGCAACCTAAGTGTCCATTGACAGATGAATGGATAAGGAAGATGCGGCACATATATACAATGGAGTATTACTCAGCCATAAAAAGAAATGAAATTGAGTTATTTGTAGTGAGGTGGATGGACCTAGAGACTGTCATACAGAGTGAAGTAAGTCAGAAAGAGAAAAACAAATACCATATGCTGATACATATATATGGAATCTAAAAAAAAAAAATGGTTCTGAAGAACCTAGGGGCAGGACAGGAATAAAGATGCAGATGTAGAGAATGGACTTGAGATCACAGGGAGGGGAAAGGGTAAGCTGGGACGAAGTGAGAGAGTGGCATGGACATATATACACTACCAAATATAAAATAGAGAGCTAGTGGGAAGCAGCCGCATAGCACAGGGAGATCAGCTGGGTGCTTTGTGACCACCTAGAGGGGTGGGATAGGGAGGGTGGGAGGGAGACGCAAGAGGGAGGGGATATGGGGATATATGTTTATGTATAGCTGATTCACTTTGTTATATAGCGGAAACTAACACAACAATGTAAAGCAATTACACTCCAATAATGATGTTAAAAAAAAAAAAAGAATATCTGGAAGTTGGGCTCCTTACTTCCCTCTCCAGTCCAGCGGCCTCCTTCTGCTTCCCCTCTCCCTCGCTCCCCTTTTCCCCAATATCCCATCCCCAGCGGTCACAGCCAGGGAGGCAAAGCACAGGAAGCCGAGAGCATCTGTGAGCCAGGCAGGCGGGCGGGCGCAGGCAGAGCCTGCACATGCTCAAGACGTCTCTTCTGTGGCCAATTAAACAAATTGCAGCAAAACAGCATTTTATTAGTATTTGCCCATAGCAGTCTGGGGCTGCAATAAATTTCCTCTGGCTGCAGCCCTGGAGAGGCGGGTGGAGGGGGGTTGTGTATGCAGGGAGAGATCGGTGCCATTGATGGGGCTGTGGGGAGCAGGGTGTGAGAGACAGAGCTGGCGTGTTAACCAGGGGATGGTGGAGGAGAAACGTCAGGACCAGCCCTGGGGGTTGGTGGGTATCAGAGTGGCTGTCTTCCCAAACAACCGCTCCGCTTCATCATAGACACAGTGAGTTATGAGGTGGTGGTGCGCGCTGCACACCAGCATCGGTGCCGATGGAGCTGCCTGCCCGGGTGGTGCTGGGGGTGGGCAAGTGAGGGTGGGCTCGGAAGCCCGGTGCCTGGCTGTGGGTCCCACCCAACTGCATGGCACCTGCCCTGGGTCCAGCCCTCTCCATGGGATACCCGGTTGCTGAGGCTGTGTCCTCACCGGTCCCTCTTCCTCCAAACTCCATTCATTCATTCATTCCTTCAAGAAATATTTATTAAATGCCTGCTGTTTGCCAAGTCCTGGAGTGAACTGTCTGTAAAGCATGCCATTCTTCTGTTTAAAAAATCTTTATTGCTTCCCTGCTGCCTTCAATCCTGAGCTTCTGAGCCTGGTGTTCAAGATGCTTCCTGGGCTTCCCTGGTGGCGCAGTGGTTGAGAGTCCGTCTGCCGATGCAGGGGACACGGGTTCGTGCCCCTGTCCAGGAAGATCCCGCGTGGAGATCTTCCCCATGGAGCGGCTAGGCTCGTGAGCCATGGCCACTGAGCCTGCGCGTCCGGAGCCTGTGCTCCACAACGGGAGAGGCCACAGCAGTGCGAGGTCTGCGTACAGCAAAAAAAAAAAAAAAAAAAAGATGCTCCCTGAGCAGGCTCTGCTTCCCATCTTAGCCTTTTCCACGGCCACCCCTCTCTGCCTCCCTAACAAAACTCATGATGAGAGCAGCTCACATGTATGGAATGTGAAATGTCAGTGCCATGGGTCCCATGCTTTACCTGTACTAGCTCATGGCATCCCGGACACGGTCCTCTGTGAGCACGGGCTAAGTTCTCCTGTGGTGACAAACACCTCCCACGTGTCAGTGACTTAAACAACCAAGGTTGTCTAGTAAAGTACGTGTCTAGTGTGGGTGCTCAGGGACTCTGCTCATCGGAGAGACTTGCAGATTTGGACAGATCGTGCCGTCACATCTCTAACCCCTTTGGGCACTGCCCTGGGCCAGAAATAAAACCAGAAGGTGCTGGAGGCCCTCCCGCCGACCGTGAAACATCCAGGTCTGGAAATGACACTTCTGCTCACTAGCTCGTTGGCCTAGACTGCTCACATGACCCCACCTAACCACAGCGGGGCCAGAAAATCCCTCCCACAGTGCCTGGAATGGGTGAGAGCCAAGTGGTAAATAGCATTAATGACTACCACAGCTATTCTTAACACCTGTAACAGATGAGGAAATGGAGGTACAGAGAGGGTAAGCAAACTGCCCAAAGTGACCCAGCTAGAAAGTGGAGCTGGACTTCTAACACGGGCATTCGGATCCGGTTCTGCAAAGCGGCCTCAGTTTCTCAGACCCAGCTTCCCTTACCCTGCATGCTTTGCTCATGCTTCGCCTCTGCAAAGGATGCCCTCCCACCACTTCTCTGCCCGACCAACTCCTACTCAACCATAAAGACCCTTCTGGATACCCCCTATTCTCTCTGGTTCCAGACAGAGGGAACCGTTCCCGTCTCTGACCTTGCACAGCACCCACATATGCCACCACTACGGCACTGATCGCACAGTCTTGAGCAGTTCCGGTGCCCTGCTGAGGTCACAGGGGACAGGGCCTGCTTTATTGTCCTGGCATCCTTAGTGTCTCACGCTGGCATTGAACTGGCCTGGGGCTGCCTGGCAGAGGTCGGGAGCAGTAGGCATTGAGGCCTAGCTGGTACATGTAGTGAAAGCTCACCACCCCTCCCCTTCTGGAAGTTTCTATACCTAGGCCCTCTCTTTCTCAAGACCCCAGACTAATGAGACATGAGGCTGGAGGAAGAGAGACAAGGTGGAACTCAGGAGGCTGGCTGGGGGAGGGGTGGGCGTGACGGAAGCAGCAGTCTCCCCCTCCCCTGCCCAAAACCTTCCTGAGGGCACCGAAGGGTCACCAGATCCCGGGACCTGCCTGTAGCCCTACCTCCTGGCTTTGGGCCCAGCTGTCGGGCTGTTCCAGTTGAGAACTCTCAGTCACAAAGGTGTTTTTTTGTTTTTTTTTTTAATTACATTCCCTCCTCTTCCCCCACCTATCTCCCAGCCTTGAAGGGGCCAGCTCAGATCAAACCAGTCCTTTCCCACCCTCCCAGTAAGTATCACTGGGTTTCAGGAGCTGGGTGCCAAGGGGCCCCCTGACCAGCCCTCCTCTTACCACGGCCTGGGTGGAAGGTGAGCAAAGGGAGAGGAAGGTGGGTTAGGGAGGCTCAGGCCAAGCCCCCCTCACACTCAGTGGCAACCGCAGCACCTGGCCTCACTGCTCTGCACCGGCTGGAAAGAGCCAGCCCCTCAGCCCGTGTCCTGCCCTCCCCACCCCCACACCTCCCCTCGCATTCCTTCTCCTCCAGGAAAATGTCCTGAGTTTTTAACAGCTGGGAAGCCATGTTTCCTTATTCGAGTGCCCTTCCTCTCCACTGCTGACATCCCCCTCCCTGGGCTGGCACACAGTAAGGATTCAGTGAGTATTTGCCGAGGGTATGAATGAATGAAAAAAATTCCATTCAAGTGAGACAACATATCACTTGCCATGTCCGGGTGGAGAAACAGGGCCTGAGAATCCCCATCTTCATCTTGTCATTAGAAGGATCATTATTTTGCTGATCATGAGTCATCCCACCCCACATCTTAATATCTGAACCCCTAATGACATCTAAATCCTGCTGGTCCCTCAAGAGCAAGGCAACTACGGTCTCACTGCTCTCAACAGGGTTATACCAAAGGCCGAGGAAATATGCCCTCAACTGGTCAGCCAACAACATTTACTGAGCACCTACTGGGTGCAGGGCATGGCTGCCTTGGATGGGCACCCTAACTTGGAGTGCGTGGGATTTGGGGCCGGGGATTCTCACAGCAAGGCAGGGAGGTCAAGGCTCAAGGCCTTGGATGCCTTGGGCTGGGGTCCAAGGTGATGGGCCAGGGCCACTAGGCGGGAGAGTGGGGCTGGAAGCTTCATCCTGGTCTGGCTCAGCCACAGGAGGTGAGGGAACCCCAGGGATCGTTCGAGTCAGTGGGTGAAAAGCCCTATTCTGCAGTGAATCGAGTGTAGTACGTCTAGGGCAGGCTCCAGCACTGACAAATGTCCTGGGGGTGGGGTGGGGTAGAGGTGTCAACAGAACAAGGCTAGGGATGGCAGTAGGACTGGGGGAGACCCCTGTGACTGGCTGGAGGGAGGAGGGGACCCATAAATCTGTATGATCACGTGTGCAGCCCACTAGGTTAACAAAGTACTTTCCTAAGCACTTGTCACCCCTAGCCCAATGAGATGTTATTTCCATTTCACAGATGGGAACCCTGAGGCTAATTTACCAGAGATCACACTAGTGATGAAATGAATCTCAGCCCAAGTCTTCTGATTACAGAATGTCTTTTTTTTATGATGCCAATTTGTCTGATAGTTCTGGTTCACGAGGGAGACAAAGGAACACCCCAAGGCAGCTTCCAAGCCCCCTCCCAAAAACAGCTGTGGGAGGAGAGCAGGGAGAAAACAAGGGCCCCCATCACTTCAGTGGTCCTACTGCAGAGCCCACTGCTCCCAGGCGGTCCTCCAGGACGCGCTGACTCATAGCCCTGAACGGGAAGGGCGCTTCGGGGCCTCCACGATGCTCTCTTGGGCTTCTTGTGAGCCTTACAATGTACAGTCCTGAGAGGCGCATGGCTGGTAAGACTGTCCCACTTGAAGAAGCTGAAACTCAGAGAGGTGAAGCGATTGGCCCAAGGTCATACAGCAGCTAAAGGTCTGAGCTGGGACTAAAGCTGTGTGACTCGGAGACCTTTGCTCTCTGGGTCCTCTCTGTGTCCCCATCTACCTTCCCACCCCTCTTCCCATATGGAGAGATGCCAGGGCCTGGAGCTGGAAGTTTCTGGGCATCAGACTCTGCCACTCTCCTCTAAGATAGCTGGGCCTTTATAGAGAATTCCCAACCTTCTCCCCAGAGAGAAACTCCAGGAGTCTGGCCCAGGCTCCAAGTGGCAAGGCTCTGGCTAGGAGTTTGGGCTAGAAGTGGCAGATTTCTCTAAAGACCCAGCTGGGTGAGTCCTCCCTTTGGGGCCCCCAATCTCACCTCCCTCCTGGTTTGAATAACCAGTGGGATCTTGGGCGCATGAGTGGACCCCTCTCCCCACTGGGGTGCTCCATGTGGAGGAGACAACAAAGCGGGTGCTGGGCAGGGGTGAATGACAGCCGCAGGCCCCAGTGGTGGACGATGACGATAACTGCTCTCGACAGATGAAGATGCAGCCCAGGCAAAAGCTACATCCTATTTGGCTTTTAATTTGGAGGCCCCAAGAGTGAATTCTGAAGCTCCCTGCTCTCGTCCTCACGTGCAAAGTGGATCTGACTTTCAGGAAATGACCTGAAGTGAAACCACATTACTTATCAGAGTGGCTCTGGGATTCGTCACCTTCACTCTCCCTCCCCCAACCCTGAAGGAATCAGGGCTTCTGCTTGGGTCCCCTCACACACACCTCTATCTCTTTTTGTTTTTTTGGCTGCGTTGGGTCTTCGTTGCTGTGCACGGGCTTTCTCTAGTTGCAGCGAGCGGGGGCTACTCTTCGTTGTGGTGCGCGGGCTTCTCATTGCAGTGGCTTCTGTTGTTGTGGAGCACAGGCTCTAGGTGCGTGGGCTTCAGTAGTTGTGGCTCGCGGGCTCCGGAGCGCAGGCTCAGTAGTTGTAGCGCACGGGCTTAGTTGCTCCTCGGCCTGTGGGATCTTCCTGGACCAGGGATTGAACCCGTGTCCCCTGCATTGGCAGGCGTTAACCACTGCGCCACCAGGGAAGCCCTACACCTCTATCTTACTGAGGGGCAGTTAGCATGGCCCAGGTCCCTGGGAACCTCAGAGGTGCATGGGTAGACAGCAGTGTTCAGCTCTAAGCTTGGACTTGGGAAATCACCACCAATACTGTCATAGAAATCAGATGGCATAGATGTCATTTGTCATCTGCAAATGACAGCCTGTTGGCTAAATCCAGTTGGCTCCACGCTGGTTTTTTTTGGGCCACAAGCTAAGTATGATTTTTAAAATGTTGAAAAAATGAAAAGAAGAAATTCTGTGACATGTGAAAAAGATATGAAAGTCGAATTTCAGCATCCTTAAATAAGGTATAATTGGAACACAGCCATGCCTGCTCGTTTATGTATCGTTCGGGGCTGCCTCTGTGTATCACAGTGAAGTAGTTGTGACAGGGACAGAACGGCCCACATAGTTCAAAATATTTGCTCTTTGGCCCTTTACACACCTAAACGCTCATTTCCCCCAGGTGAAAGCATTTAAGAGTCAATCGGGGGACTTCCCTGGTGGTCCAGTGGTTAAGAATCTGCCTTCCAATGCAGGGGACATGGGTTTGATCCCTGATCAAGGAACTAAGATCCCACACGCCGTGGAGCAACTAAGCCCGCACGCCACAACTACCGAGCCTGTGCTCTAGAGCCCACGAACCACAACTACTGAGCCTGCACACTCTGGAGCCTGCGAACCACAACTAGAGAGCCCATGCGCCGCAACAGAAGATCCCGCACGCCTCAGAGAAGGTCCTGCGTGCCACAACTAAGACCAAATGCAGCCGAATAAATAAATAAATAATTTTTTTAATTTTAAAAATTGTTAAAAAATAAATAAAAGACGATCGGTGGTGGTGGCGATGGTGGGAACAGAGGAGGCATCATCATGAAGCCCCCTCCCCCTCCAACCGTAGGCAAGATGAGGGCGTGTCTGCTAACTCTTCCACGTGCCCCCATCTCAGAGGCGGAAACTGATCCTCATGCAGCCAACGCACAGGTGTCCCTTTGTCGGGCACTAACTCTAATCAACCCCTGCGACAGAGGCGATAGAAAGATGACTAAGTCCTGCTTCCGTGCTCGGGTCTTCAGGGCTGTGTGTATCGATGGTCCACAACGTGCAGGAAGAAGCCTCGGGGACAATGGTGAGTGCCCCTTGCCCCGACATTCAGGTGTTCACAGTCTGGGGTGGAAGGTCTAGACGGACAAGTAAACAGAAAACGAGCATGTGGTGGGTGTGACTTGTGAAGATGTGCCCCAGGTAGCGGAGGAGACAGAGGGGGTGGGAGCCGAACCCAGCCTGGCCTGAGCGAAAGCTTCCTGGACAAGCATCTCTTAACACCGGCAGCTCCTCAGACTCACCAGAGGGCTTCGGAAACCGTGCCATACCTGAGCCCCCCAGAGCTTCTGGTTCCTTCTGTCTCAAGTGGGTCCTGGGCACGGCTAAAGTCTCCCCGGTGATCTGAAGGTTCAACCAGGGCTGTGAACCCTGAACCAGGATGAGTAGGAATTGGCTGGGTGAAGTGGGCAGAAGATGGTCCAGACAGGGCAGGGGACAGACACGGACAAAGGTAGGGATGGCCTGCACACGTGGGTGGCTGCCTCTGCCCGCAGGCCTCGGGGTGTCTCCCCGCAGCAAGTCCCCCCACACATCTCAGGTCCTCAGGCAGCCCTTCTCCCTCAAGGAAGTACCGCCCCCATCCCGATAACCCCCTTATCTCTTCAGGAAAAGTGCTGATCCAATCAGACTCATTCACAAACGGAGCCAATTCCCTGGGCTCAGTAAAAAGAATGTCCCTTGGTGTTAGATAAGGGAGGAAATGATACTCCACACATCATTAGGTCCAGCGCCCCCGGGCCCCCGTTCCCTCACGCCCCAAACATGCTGTGATTTAATCCTGGGGCGGAGATCTCTCCAGGCCCAGGTGAGAAGAGTTTTTGAGCCTTCATTTCCCCTTCTCCCCGGCCAGGCCCCGTGGAATTCCCTCAGGAATGAGGCCTGAAGGAGGGGGCGTGTTGGGGGTCGGGGTGCTGGTCCGGGCCTCCCTCCTCTGGC
The DNA here is from genome assembly GCF_003676395.1 of Aethalodelphis obliquidens. NCBI lineage: Eukaryota > Metazoa > Chordata > Mammalia > Artiodactyla > Delphinidae > Aethalodelphis > Aethalodelphis obliquidens. The sequence continues at coordinate 10,800,871 of NW_020838002.1, read as the reverse complement.
CGGTCCAGCCTCTCCGTCCTCCAGGCTGGGCTCCGCGGCCCTATCTTTGATCGCTCAGGTGATGGCTGGGCCTGCACCGACGCAGGCAGGGAATAGAGTTAGCACCCACGCTCTGGGAGCCCTGACAGCCCGTTTAACAAGGTGTCCAACACCCCATTTCCTCTGCACTTCCTCTCGCCTTAATCCTTTTATGCGAAACTCACTCAGGAGCAAGCCCTGTGAAATTGAGGCCTCTCTGTACACACGGCCTGGCCGCTCCCTGCTCTTCCCCGAGCCCGGGCCCCTCCCATCCCAGGCACCTGGGAAAAGCAGGGCCAGGCAAGGGGAGGGGACCTGGGTGCCCCAGAGGGTCACCTCCAAACTCTGGAGGGTGGGCACCAAAGAGGTGGCTTAGAGTCGCTGACCCAGAGGTGGGGCTACTGGAGCTGCCTCTCGGGCCTGACACCCAGGCCACCCTTTGCTCATTCTCCTTCTTCCTCCCTGGGTCACACACCCCTCTGGGCTGGGGGGCCTCAGGCGCAGAGTCCGAGTTGGAAGAAGGAAACCCCTGGTAGCTCCCAGGAAACCCCTGACCCCACACCCTATCCCTTCCAAGAAAAACAAATCATTAACATTTTAACATTAACACCCAGGGGCAGGAGATGAGAATCCTCCAGGCTACCAGACAGGGCGCAGATAAAGCCAGGTTATCTTGGACGAGGGTGGTAGGGAACATAAAATGTTAACGCTCCAGGAGAGGCAAGTGGAATAAAGCAGGGGCCCAGGCCTCCACCTTCCCTGACTTGGCTTCCTTCTGGCCTTCGAGGTAGTGCCCTTCCTGCCATGGACTCCGCATGGGTTCCACTCGCTTGCCATTTGCCATGTGACACTGGGCAAACATCTCAATGTCCCCTGGGGAAAATGGGGCTGAGACTCCTCCACTCCTGTGGGGAGAGCACCTGGCACACTGTCAACTCTCCACCCAGGCTGGTTCCTCCCCTCTCTTGGACAGAGACTCTCTGCTTGACCAAACTTTAGTCAGCCTCCCGAACCTTCTCCTAGGCCCATCTGTGCACTTCTTTGTGAAATCCAGTCTTAGCAAGAACCCTATTAAGTCAGTTTGGCAAAAGCTCCCTCACCCCGTATCTGATACCCTCAGGGGATGTCTGATCGCCCTGGCCTGTTTGCAGCAAGAATTCTGGTGGGTCGGTAACCCCCTTTACCCCGATGTTTCCTCTTAGTAATTTTCCATCCACTGACCCCCACCTGGCTCCTTGGCTACAGAGTCCCACTTGCCGATGCTGTGTCTGGAGCTGAGCCCCAAATCCTTGCAAAACCCCATGGCAGTGGTCCCTATGCTTACTGTGATGGCCCTGATTCACGACTGCCTAACCAGCTTTACTGAGTGTTCGGAGTACTTTTTCTTTAACTAACTCCCTCCAAGCCAGCTCCTGCCATCCACCCCCTCTGAGGCCTGCTGGTGAGTCCAGGGGGTGGAGGATAGCTTCTCCTTTCGCTCCTCAAACCTGCCTTTGCTGTGGACACAGGGCAAAGGTGAGAGTCACACCTGGATAGTGGGCCATGGTGGGAAAGTTAGCTTTGGCTGGTTGTAGTGGTGGCAGGGAGGCTGTCCCCACCCCTTTCTTCCCTGGGACTCAGGACCTCCTAGCTTGGCCTAGAGCACATCTTCCTCAGGAGAGGCCGGTCCCTCTCTGCCCCAACCTCACTGTCTGAAGTACAGCTCGAAAGGGGGTTTTGTGGCTGTGACCTTGGCTCGCCCATGATCTCTAGGTTTGCTGTGTCCTGGTGGGCTGTGCTGGATTACACAGCGGGCAGGCCGAGAGCACCAGCAAGGTAGGACCACCAAAATATGGTTTGGGGAAGAATTTAATATTCCTAAGAAAGCATAAAAGTAACATGGGGGAATCAAATTTGTTGGCCTTCCTTACACCTATTTATCGCTGAGTTGGTGGGTTTTTCAATTACATTTGGAGAGGGGCACCTAAAGGTCTTAAGGTAGCCCTGATGCCCCCTGCCCCCCATCACAGGCCCAGACCTCTCCCTTCCCCCTCCCCGTGTGAGGTCTGGAGGTCAGCCAGCACAGGACTGTAAGACCCTGGGCAGCCCCCCGCCCCAGGACCTCATTTGGTAAAGGAAGGTAAAGGCGCACCTGCTCTAAGGCATCCCCTCTCCTGGACAGCCGCAAGGCTCTCCCCGCCTTGAGGACTGTCATACCTGCGTACCCACCACCTCAGTCTTAAGGGTCACAGCGTCTGACCCTGTCCATTTATAGAGGAGGAAACAGAGGTCCAGAGAGCTTCCATGGTTTGGCCAAAGGAGACATACAACCTGGAAGGAGTCTCTGCCAGCCTAGGCCCTGCCCGCTCCCCTCTCCGCCCCACGGCCCCCTTGAGATTCTGAGGAGGGCCTGGCCTGCTGTCAGCCAGCAGCGAGGCCGGGCAGAGAAAGATGGCCAGGGTTCCCAGGACCTGGAAAAGAAGCACAGACAGAGATAGACACCGGCCGAAAACGGGGACGTGAGCTGCGAAGGGAGCCAGAGGGAACGGGAAAGGAGGGTAAGACAGAGAGAAACGAGGGAGGGGAAGAGGCAGCAGCCTCTGAGGAATCCTGATCTTTAAGGCTGACTGATAAAAAGCTTGTTCCGAAGACAAATTCTTTCAAACCAACAGCTCCAATGAGACTTTCCGTCATTCTCCCTATCACAACCTGGCCCCTTCTCTCCAGGAAGAAGATGAAAGGACATCTTCATCTCCTTCTCTGCCTCCTGTCCTCCCTCCCTCCCTGCTCCTTCTGTTCCAGCACTTGCTACAGTCAAACCTCCCCAGGAGGCTCTTCCCCGACCCCCACCCCTCTCTGCCCGGCCCCTCGCCCCTGCTGTCCCATCTCCCATTTCCCACTCCCTCCCCATAGTTTCCTGTTTCTCTGGATGAAGAGCACTTCCAGCACCTGACTGGATTCTCTTTTCGTTCCCTCCCCTCTCCTGTTTCTTTCCCTGTCTCCACCGGCCTTCCACCCGCAAGATAGCTCATGAGCGAGGGCCCCAGGCTTTCTCCCCTGCACATCAGCCAGAGCTTCCGGGATGGGGAAACTAAGGCCAGGAGGGACTCCTCTTCTCACCTCCTCCTCCTCAGTGGTCACTGTCTTGGCCCCGGGCCTAAGCCGGCTTGGGGGGTAGGGCAGGTGGGCATCCTCTCCCTGCTCCCTCCACCCTTTCCTTGCCATTTGCAATTAGATCTGCCTAGTGCCCACATTTGGGAAACACCCCCCAGATGGGTCCCATCCCACCTCTAAGAGGTGGTCCAAAACCCAGAAATGAATTCTACCTCTTTTTGTACTCATTCAGGGTCTCTCTTTTGTCAAATTTTCACTCCTTTCAAATTCTCTCCCTCTTTCTCTGGAACAGCGCCTACTTATTCTTCAAGACACTTCTCAACTGTCACCTCCTCTGGGAAGCCCTCCTGACTCACCCAGCTGCCCCTTCCAAACTCATTTTGTATGTGGCCAACAACTTGTATGTGGGTCCATCCCTGCTGAGATTGTGATTGCCTTGAAAGCATCAACTTCATCATTTCACTTAGCAAACATTTGTTGAACGCCTACTGTGTGTCAGGCTGGGAACAGAATGATGACCAGAACACTCTTCCTCTCTCCCCCTGGGGCTTACACTCTATATGGCATATGGACCCGCAAAAGGGTTATCCTACAGGGTGGTAAGCAGTGTGGTGGAGTGAAGGGAAGAGCGCACCTCACCTAGCTTGGAGAGTTGGGAAGTCTTCCTGGAAGAGGTGAATGAGATTTATTCAGGTGAAGAGCAGAGGAGAGGAGGTCCTGGACTGAAGGTATTGAAAGTAAGAGAGAGCATGGCTCAGATGGGGACCTGAAGAGGTAGGTCAGATGGGAGTCTCTGTGGGAGTGGCAGGTGGGTAGAGAAGAGGGACCAGGCCTCAGTCATCATCTTTCTCCAGGGCCTTGGGCCATGTCCATAGTCCAGAGTAGGAGCCAGGTGAATTTCCCACTTTTTTTTTTTTTTTGGCCTCGCCGCGCAGCTTGTGGGATCTTAGTTCCCTAACCAGGGATTGAACCCGGGCCCTCAGCTGGGAAAGCGCAGAGTTGTAACCACTGGACCACCAGGGAATACCCCAGGTAAATTTTTTGACATCGAATGAATGGGGAGTCCAGCTAATACACGCCAACCAAGTGTCTACCATGTGCAGGGCACTGGGCCTTGGCATAGAAGACAAAATGTACAAAGAAAATAATAATAAACAAGAGCTAACATGTATTAAGTTGCTCAACTACTGAGTGCCTGGGACTATGCCCTGTGTTTTATAGGTGTCATCTCATGGATACCTCATGCCAGCCCTGGATGGGGTGATTATGATGATGCCCATCGCCTGATAGGTGTCCTCTGGCACAGAGAGGCAAAGTGAATTTTCCAGAGTCACACAGGAACCAATAATTGAATACTGGCTTAACTGCAGCACAGTAGCCTCTCCCCAGACTGAGAAGGGATTGGCCCTGCCAAGTTTGCTGACTGCCATCTTGCAGAAACCCTGGCCCCATCCCAACCCCCTGAACTGCAACCTTTCCTCCCTCAGAGCCAGCCTTCCCAAGGAACCCACTGCGTCCTCCCTCCTTCCTCTTTCTTTCCTCTGCCCCCACAGCCTGGGTACTTCCATTCCTCCCTGGCCTGTCCCCTCCTCGCAAAGAGGGAAAACATGGAGAGAAAATGGATCTTTAAAGATACACGTCTCCATCACTATTATTTACACTCTAGTGTGCTTCGATGGCTCGGCTTCAGTGCGGAAAATGTAAATCAGGTGGACACGGCTCCTGAAAGCCCTAAAGAGTTTGGCTCCCCCAAATTAGAATAGAAAACGCTCTTCTAAAATGCACCTTTAATATGTAAAAGCCTGCCAACTTGGGCTCTAAATAAACCGAACTTGAACCAGATGCCAAATAGAGTAGATGAAGGACAGGTGCACAGAGGGTCCTGGGGTGGGGAACGAGGCCTAAACAGCTATTTATATTAATGCAAAGAAAGTTCAACACTCTTCCCCTTGATATATGCTGCAGTGGGAGGTGGTTTTTGTCCTACCAGCGAGAATAAAACGCACAGCTCAGGATGGGCAGGGTCACGTGTGCGAGATAAAAAGCTCTGGGTGTAATATATGTCCCCGCCGAGTATTCTCGGCAGACTTCGAGTTAGATCTGCGGATGACAACAAGAAAACACTTACTCAAGGTTAGACTCTGCTCGCCAGGCTCCCCATCACAGCTGCCTCTCCTGGGGAATGTGGCTGCCTCAAAATGCGCCCAGCAGAGCCCTGGGCTGGGGTCCTGGGGCACCCGGCCTACCTTGGTGTTGAGCTAGCAGGAATCTCAAGGGCTGCTGGCTCAGGTCAGGAATGCCTGCGTGTGCCTCCTGGGGGGCCCGGGAATGCATGTCCTTCCCCCTGGGGACACCCCTGCCCATCCACAGGCTCCCTGGTTTAAAAGTGCCTGGGGAGGGGGTGGAGTGGGGGTGGGAGGGGGGATGGGGGGAGGGTCGAATGAGGAATGACTGCTTCAAAGGGTACAGGGTTTCCTCCTGGGGTTATGGAAATGTTTGGGGACTGGATAGAGGTGCTAGTTACACAACAAGGTGAATGTACCAAAACCCACTGAATTGTTCACTTTGAAATGGTTGAACTTTGTTGGGTGAATTTTAGAAATTCAATGAAAGAAAATCCCAGGCAAAAGAACAAAACAAACAAAAAAACCCAGACAAGTGAACAGCAGCGCGGGCAGTTTGTAAAGTAGGCCTATGTGACTCGGGGAGGAGGCGGGCTTTCCCAGGTATGTCCCACGAAGACCTGGCCTCTGTGTGTGTAAGTCAGAATTCACTTATTCATTCATTAATTTCATGCAGGCAACCATTCATTCATTCAACAGAGTATTATTGAGAAATTGCAGGACCATGAGGGGAGGCCGTAGGATGGAGAGGTTCTGGAGGATGTGAAGTGAAGATGATGGTAATACTCATTCAAGGAGGTCAGCTAGGTACGATGTGTAGCGGAGGCGGGGCAGTGGTAGGCAATCAGTAGACGCTGGCCTCGTTGTGCTGGTCGTTGGCGGCAATGTGTGGGAGGGAGGGGCAGGCCCAGTGATGACTGAGGAGCTAGTCACGCTGCGAGGACCTTACCGTCTAGGGAGGACTGAGCACACGGACAGATAAGCAAATAAGTAAAAGTTCACGTGAGAAGTCTACGATAGACGTATGTGCCATGAGGGGTACACGTCAGGATGGACCAGGGAAGCCTTCGAAGAATAGATAAGACTTGACCTGGGACCTTAAAATACTTAGTAGAATCTCCTCAGGAGGAGGTGTGACTGGAAAAGCATTTTAGGCAAAGGGAACAAGCAAGTATAAAGAGATGGCTTGATGTGCTGAGGGGATAGGAGGAGCTTGGTGTGTCTGGGCCTTAGATGTGGAAGAGGGCTGGGAGTCGCAGGAAATGTGGTTGGAGGGTAGGCAGGGGTCAGCCCACCGAGAGTCTTGCAAATAAGTTAAATGTTTATTCTGCTGAGAATAGGAAACATGAATTGAAGAACTGTTTTCCCGGATTGAGGCAAGCTATGCATTTGATCCAAAGGCAACTAACCCCCCACATTGGCTCAGGTAAGGTCTTAGCTGGACCAGCCAGAGGCTCTTTTTTGGTGGATTAGTCAGGACAGGCTAAGTTACACTGTGGTAACAAACATCACCCAAATCTCAGTGGTTTAACACAACAAAGATCTACTTTTTGCTCATGTGAATTCTTTGCTGGGTCTGGGCAGCTCTCCGGAGCAGTTGCCACCACGTGTGGTTTGAGCATTTCGGGCCACTTCCACCATAGCACCTCCATACCAGCAAGTGCTTCCATAGGGGCCGGGTAAAAAGACACACAGAATTGAAGATCGGCTCTTAAAGACTTCTACCGGGAAGCGACACATACCCCTTCTGCTCACCTTTCACTGGCCCATGTAAGTTTCATAGCCTCGTCTAACCTCAGTGGGGCCAGGAATACAGTCTTGCCCAGAAGGCAAAGCAGAACCGAGAATACCACTGAGCACTAGCAATGTCTATCGTACTTGGGAAATGCGGAGAGAAAGAGCTGGTTCTCAGTGAGAAGAGAAGCTGACGAGATTGAGAAGCAGAGGCGCCACCGACCCCATGGCAGCTGTGAACAAGAGATGGTCACAGTGGTTGGCCGCTGAGCAAGCAGGTCTTTTGTTCCTGACCTCTTGCTTGGTGTGCTCCTCACTTGCTCCTTTGTACTGTTCCTCCCCGCTCTAAACTGTGAGGATTCCAAGATATCCCAGAAGCCTTGTGATCTCCAGGAGTGGGGAGGGGATGCCGATAGTGCAGAGGAAGGGAGGGGGGCCCAGCCAGAGTTTCAGCAAACCTTGGAGGAGGCTTGGACTGTGCCACTAGGCCTGGGGAGTTGCCATTCCAGGCTCCACATCATCCTCTAGTACATCTTGATTCGTAACTCAGAAACCTCTGGTTGACAGAAAAGGAAGCCTTGGGTGGAGGATGTAAGGGCAGGGCTTGGTTTAAAGGCCCTAAACGCAAAGACCTAATTCCCCTAAGTCCTGGAGCTGGTGGCTGTAAACTTGGAAGGGTAACAGTCTGGGGGGCAGGGGATTTGGGGTGGTGCGGGGATGGGGAGCAGGGTTCTCCAACTCCCTTGGGTCCCGGGGGCCCCGGTAGATGAGTGAAAGGCCAATGGAGACCCTCTCAGGGGCGTTGTGCCAGCAAGGCGGACGCCACAGCCCTCAGCTTTGCCTCTCACTTTCCCTTCCCTCAGAGGAGGAAGGGTGGTGGGAGTGGGGTCATAACCCCTGCCCCTCAACCCTCCAGCACCTCCAGATTGCTTCAGTGTCTGGCTCCCAAGGAGTGTCACCGATGCTATAAATCAGAGGCGGCAGGTTAGGCTAGATGGCCTCTGATGGTCCTTTACAACGTGGATGGGAATCAGGGGCCAGGGGCAGGGTCCTGCGGGAGGGGAGGGGAGGGGAGGGGAGGGGAAGCAGTCCTGTGTGCCCAGCGCTCCTGAGGGATCATGGGAAGGGCAAGGAGGAGCCTGCTGCTGGGGTGGGGGCTGGGAGGGGGAGCAGGGAAGAAAAGACAGAGGAGGAAGAGAGAGAAGAAAGCAGTGGAGGTGGAGGAGGAGAAAGGAGAGAAAGAAAGAGGAGGCGGAGGAGGTAAATAGGTCAAAAGGAAGAGAGAGGGCTTCCCTGGTGGCGCAGTGGTTGAGAGTCCGCCTGCCGATGCAGGGGACATGGGTTCGAGCCCCGGTCCGGGAAGATCCCACATGCCGCGGAGCGGCTGGGCCCGTGAGCCGTGGCCGCTGAGCCTGCGCGTCCGGAGACCGCGCTCCGCAACGGGAGAGGCCACAACGGCCTTTTTTGCCGCGTACCGCAAAAAAAAAAAAAAAAAAAAAAAAAAAACAAAAAAGGAAGAGAGAAAAAGAAGGAAAAGTGAGGAGGGAGGGAGGAAGGAGAATTAAAGGGATAGTAAAAACAAAGAAGAGAAAGGAAGGGGGAAAGAAAGAGCCTCGCAGCACTCCTGGGCCCTGGGAGCAAAGTCGGGGCACCCTGGCTGCCTGCCGGCCCTCCCTCAATAAAGGAGAGCACAGTAGGCCGCTCGGAAGATCTATTGGGCCCCGCAGTGCCATTGTCTTCAGAAGGAATTAAAAACAAATTGCTGAGGGCCAGCACATAATTTAAAGACTCAAGGCAATTTTATGACTTGCTAATGTTCCTAATTACATGCCCGTGAAAGGCTTAATTAATTGGGGGATGTAGCAAAAAGTGGAGCCTGTGTTTGTTATCATGGTTCCACTGCATTGATTTTAGTGCCTATGGAGAATTTAGGGCCTCTTTATTTGCACAAAGAAAATGCAAGTCTCTCAAAAAAATGCACATTAAGATCAACCCCTCGCTGCTATCTAATATACTTTCCTCTACTTAACCAAAGCGCTTGAAATCATATTTTGTAAATGTTGGTGCTGTTAATTGCATTGTGAGGGAAAATAGGTTCCGCTTGGCTGGTTGTGGAGAATTTTATAAAGTTTGTTCCCTGCACCCCATTCCAGGGAACTCTTCCTGGGGAACTTGCAGAGAAGTTGGGATGCCCAGGCCCGGAAGTTGGTGTGGCTGCCCCGAGTTTCTTTGCTCCTGGCTGCAGCTTGGCTGTCACTACCTCTGCTGCTGGGGCCCTGATGGGGAGCAGAGGGCAGTTGAGTGGGACCGGGAGTGAGGGCAGTGGACATAGAGGAAGGCCAGAGGGACATTTCCTCTCAAGAGCATTGGAACAGAAGACTAACTTCTGGTGTGGGCCCAGCCACACCTTCCCTGTGAGGCCTCGCATAAGGTACTTAGCTTCACTGAGCCTCAGTTTCTTCATCTGTGAAATGGGGTAACGATCCCGGCCCGGCTGACATCATCAAGTAAGGGAATGGAAGTGAAAGAGGCCCAGATCTAAGGCTTGTGGTTATTAGCATTAGCTGCTGTCTCCTCTCTTCCTTCCACAGTGGACGACAGGGAAGTTCTCCTTCAGCTGAGGGCTCTTGGTAGGAGAGGTTCAACCACCCCATTCTTTTAGACAGGTGCAGAAATGTTTAGCGGGAGATGTGGTGGGTCCTGGGAGATGCAGGGGAGGAGCAACTCCTGTTGGCCCCTCTAAGAAATTATTCTTGACACTGTCTCTCCCTGAGAACAGACCCTTACCCTCCCTCTGTGCTCCCAGAGGCTTTCCCTAGCCCAGAACCTTCCCCAGGGGTTGCCATTCTTTGTTAAATGCAAACTCCTGGAGGGCAGAGACTGGGTCTCACAGCTCTCCATCCCCAGCAGGTAGGATGACGATGGTTACTCCTGGCACAGAGGATACACCCAGTAGCATTTTACTGAATAAGTGACTCAGTGGATTAAGTCACTAATTTGGGCACTGGGGCTTGGTCAGAGTGGGCTGCCCAGTCTCAGCTCTTTATCTCTGTCTCTGTGGTTGAGTTTACAGACCAACAGGTTCTCCCCCAAACCCCACCCCCACCCCCATCTCACACACTTACTCCCCATATACTCCTCTGGGACCCCTCTCTGGGCGAGGAGAGTCTTCTTCTAGAGATGATTAGAGTTGGAGTCTTAGGCTCTAACATGGACCCCGTCACCTACTTTCTCCACGTGGCAAACCAAAGTGATCTTTCATTCTTTTGTTTTTGTTCTTTTTGGCTGCGCCGCGTGGCTTGTCCTAAGCACTGGACTGCCACGGGATTTCCAAAGGGATCTTTTAAAAATGCAAATCAGATCGCGGCATGCTCCTGCTTTAAGCCCTGTGCCTTCCCATTGCGTATACAATAAAAACAGACTTTTCCTGGGGACCTGCAGAGCCCATCAGTGTGATCCCACCCCTTCCTGGCTCTCTCACCTCATCCGCTATCACGGTCCCCGAAGGTCATCCCAGCCAGCACACTGCCTCTTTCTGCTCCTCAACAGGCCTAGGGCAGTCCTGCCTCGGGGCCTTTGCACTTGCTGTCTCCTCTGCCTGGAAGGCTCCTCTCCTGTCAGGAGGTCAGCTCCTTCTCATTCAAGTCTTATCTCATATGTCTTTTCCTCACAAGCTCTTCCCTGACTACCAGTCCAATGTTGCCTCTTTAGTCATACTTAATTCCCTCATTTACCTCTTTTGACAGATTAAATATATACATTTGGGGTTCTCTGAGAACCCCATGAGACGAAATTCACAGGGACTAAACCTGCTGCTCGTTGTGTTGGCTGGCTCTCACTCATGGTTGCTGATTTCCTTGTAGGATGTGTCCTATGTGTTTGGAACGTGGGCTTCTGCTTGAAGAGCTTGTTTATGAGATTTCTGAGAGGCTTGGGTTGGAGGTAGGTCTCTCCAGAGACAATCAGTCTTTCCTCAACCCTAAGGCGAATGCCAGCTTAGGTCCATTTTAGTTCACTTCTTGCCTTGGGTTTTCCTGCTGCACACGAGTGGTGGAGAGTAGACCCCTACCCATTTGAAGGCAGGCCTGTGCTTATGGAATTCTCACCAGAGGCTTTTTCCTTTTCAGTCAGGGTCCAGGTGAAGACAGGAATGGTCACGTTTCTCTGCTGATTTCCTTTGAGTAGGTAGATCCCCACTCCCAATCCCCAAGTTCTCCTCTTTACTGAGGGTGTAGCTTTTCAAGGGTCTAGGCTTCAGTGGTGTGTGTAGGAGATGAGTGTCTCATTCCCATCTCCCCACCTTGTCTCCTGTCCCTCCCAAGACTATTAACCTCAAAATTGCCAAAACCAGCAGTGGAAGCTTCAGATTTCCAGGTTCTTCTTTGGTTTTGACCCCCGATATTTCCCTTAATTTTTGCCACCTCAGCTCTCCCTGTAATGGGATATGTGTATATTGTACTCTGGGTTTCTAGGTGTTTTGCATTAGGAGTTTGGGGCAGGGTGTCCAGTTCATTGTATTGTAAGGAATGGAAGTCCCTCGGGCACTCTCATTGTGCACTTTGAAGCCTCTCGGGCACTTTGTCTTCATAACACTTGTCATTCCTTGAAATAACAATCATCATCTGTTTGCTCACTTACTGCCTGCCTGCTCCAACTAGGATGTGAGCTCCAGTAGGGCAGGAAGCTTGCCCACCCTGCTCGCTGCTGTCCTCAGAGCCTGGAACAGTGCCTGGCTCCTACAAAGAAGTATTTGTTGTTAGAGAGCCTGGGTTCAGATTCCAGTTGAGCAACTGGGATTGTCACTCGGGCCCCTCTACACTCAGTTGTCTCATTCATACAATGGGAGTAGTGATTATCACCTAAGGGAGTTTGTGAAATGAGATGTTTGTCAAGCATTTCCTTGAATCACTGCCAGACACACAGTAAATGGTAGTTACTGTGCTGATGGCTTCTGGGTCCCCTGTTGCCCTGTCCCACCCACCTCCTGTGAAGCCAGTTCTTCCCACCCCCTGGGCTCTGCCAATTGGAAATCCAGGCTCTTGCCTTCCCTCCCTCTGTGCAGGAGCTCGTGGCCCTCTCTGACTTCACAAACACAAGGGATGAGACTTGCCTCCAACACATGGCAGGCCCGCTTGGCCCTGTGTCATTCAGAGTCCCCCCTCCCTGCCCGGTGGGAGGTGAGGGATCGGGGTTGAGAGGAATGTGCTCTTCTGTGTAGACAGGTGTGGGAGGAAAGCCCAGGAAGAGGGACCCGAGTGGGAGGGCAGGAAGGATGCAGAGGGTGATGGTGCAGAGTGTTTAGCTGCATCCTGGCTCCGCCACTTATACTCTGCTGGTCGTAGGTGAGATACTTAACCACTCCGTGCCTCAGTTTCCCCACCTGTAATATGGGATAATCGTGTCTACTTCACAGAGCTCTTATGAGGATGAATAATAAATGTAAAGTGTTCTGGAGTGGCTGATATTTATGTGTTAATTTTTATCATGTCTACTTCATTCCCTGTTGAGTTTCCAGAATCTTGCACAGGGCCTGGCACATAATAAGCACTCAACAAATGTTTTGGGAATGGATAGGTGGATGGATGGACAGATGCATGGATGGATAGACTAGCCTGAGGGGATGTGTGTACAGTGGACACCTCAGATGTGCCCTATTAACCTTGCTGACAATCCTAACGTAATTTAGATAGAGACTACCACATCCTAGACTCCCACAGTGCTGGGCCTGGAGGGTTCTGAGAGGTCATCTTGCCCAGGTGTGGGTACCACAATCCCCAGGGGCTTTTTCAAATGCCTGCTTCCCTTGCCTTATGGAGAGAGACTCTGGTCACCTTGGCTGGGTGTGGAGGGGGGATGTTGATTCTGATAGCTCTGTCTGGTTGATTGTCCCTGATCTGATCCGCTAATCTCACACTGCTGATAAGGAAACTGAGGCTCAGAGAGAGACCTTGTGCAAGGTCATGCAGGGGGTTGTGAAAGAGCTGGGACCCCAGCTCAAATCTCCTGAGTCTTGGTCAGGTGTCTATTACTGGTCTGTTTCCCTGCACACCCCTCCCTGCATGCCCCCCCCCCCCCCCCTGCAGGCTGAAGCAACTTAACTATTTGAAGTTTTTTTGTTTGTTTATTTTCATAGAAACAGGGTCTCTGTGATAAGGGTGTGGGGAGGACTTGAACCCATGGGCAGGAATGCAGCTGCCCTGGGAAAGGGGAAGCTGGGACCATGCCTAGGAAGCATCAGAACCCTCTCTCCAAATCTATCTCCTCTTTTTTTTAAAAAAATGTTAACTTACTTATTTATTTTTGGCTGTATTGGTTCTTTGTTGCTGCACGTGGGCTTTCTCTAGTTGCGGCGACCGGGGGGCTACTCCTCATTGCAGTGTGTGGGCTTCTCACTGCGGTGGCTTCTCTTATTGCCGAGCACGGGCTCTAGGCATGCAGGCTTCAGTAGTTGTGGCACGCGGGCTCATTAGTTGTGGCTCGTGGGCTCTAGAGCGCAGGCTCAGTAGTTGTGGCGCACGGGCCTAGTTTCTCCGTGGCATGTGAGATCTTCCCAGACCAGGGCTCGAACCTGTGTGCCCTGCATTGGCGGGCAGATTCTTAACCACTGCGCCACCAGGGAAGGCCTCTATCTCCTCTTAAATTATCCTTCACTACTCAGAGCCTCCCACCTCTATTCTTATTTTTTAAATTATCTTTATTATAAAATATTTCTCACACAGAGAAAACTATAAACAATAATATAATGAACACCCAAGTCTCTTCTACCCAGCTTTGTTAAATCTTAATGTTTTGCCATTTTTGCTTCAGATTTATATTTTCTAAATAAACAAAACATTATAGATACCATGGAAACTCCCTGTCTCTTCCTCCCAAGGCTCATTCTCCTCTCCTCCTGAGAGGGAACCACCTTTCTGAATTTAGGGGTTATTTTCTTTCTTTCTTTATTTTTTTGCGGTACGCGGGCCTCTCACTGCTGTGGCCTCTCCTGTTGCGGAGCACAGGCTCCAGACGCGCAGGCTCAGCGGACATGGCTCACGGGGCCAGCCGCTCCGCGGCATGTGGGATCTTCCCGGACCAGGGCACGAACCCGTGTTCCCTGCATCGGCAGGCGGACTCTCAACCACTGCACCACCGGGGAAGCCCTAGGGTTTATTCTTTACAAGCAGGTTTTAACTTTACGTTATCAATACATAAGCACTATACTGTATGGGTGTGCATGCTTCTCAACTTTATATAAACTTTATATATTACATCCCGTATGTAAACTTCAGCACGTTGGGTGTTTCCTTCAGCATTTTTTCATTTTATCCTTGTTGTTCCATGTGGCTCTGTGCCATATTCATTGAATGAAGTTCTATGCCTCAGTTTATTCTTCGTTTATTAATAGGCTGTGATACGTACCCTTGTACAAATCTCCTTGTGCACACATGCAAAGTCTTCTTTGGGCATATAGCTAGGAATGGAATTCCTGGATGACAGGTTTATCAGTTTTCTATTTCTACATCATAAACCACCCCAAAACTTGGTGACTTCAAACAACATCCCTTTTATTTGCTCACAGTTCTGTGGGTTAGTAATTCAAGCAGGGCACAGTGGTGAGCGATCTCTTCCACAATGTCTGAGGTCTCAGTCTGGGCCCCTTGAACACCTGGGACAGTTCAACTGGGGCCATATGTGTGGGACCTTGGTTCTAGCTGTCAGATGTGTTCCTCAGTTTTCTTCCACGTGGCCTCTTCCTGTGGCTAGCTTGGGCTTCCTCACAGCATGGTGGTCCAGGATTCCAAGCCACGTTGCGCAAGTGCTTATTAAGCCTCTGCTTGTCTCACTCTTGCTGATAACCTGTTGGCCAAAGCAAGTCACATGGACAGGCCTAGAGTTCAATGAGGGAGGGCGTGGATCCAGCAAGGTATAGTTCATTGGGGACCACCAATATGACAGCCTACTACAATAGAGTACAGCATCATCAACGTTATGAGATATTGCCAAATGGCTCTCCAAAGAGGAAGTATCAGTTTATAATCTCCCAACCCTTGTATAGTCTCCTGCCAATGGTGTCTGGGTGTCCACACCAATACAAAGGTATTGCCAGACTTTTAATTTTGCCAATCGAATGGATGTGAAATGGTGTCACAGGATTGTTTCAGTTGCACTGTCCTGATTACTAGTGGGGTTGATTATTCTTCCCCCGCCACAGCTTTATTGAGATATAATTGACATATAACATGGTGTAAATTTAAGTGTACAATGTGTCAAGGTTGATTATTCTTTCCTGATAATTGACCATTAATCTGCATTTCCTGTTCTGTAAATTCCCTGTTCCTATCCTTTGCACCCCCCCACCTTTTTTTTTCTGTCAAGTTCTTTTTTTTGTCATATTAATTTTCAGTTGTTTGTATATTCTGGATCCCCAATTTTTAAATGTTTAGACTGACCGTGGAGGTCAGACTCCACGTCCTTACCCACAAGCCCCTGGATTAGAAGGCCATTACTGAGGACGCTGGACCAGAAACTTAGGTGACGAGTTTGGGATGCTACAGTTCCTTGGGGTGTGACTCTAAATGGCCTCAGCATCTGTCCTGCCCTCCTGGTGTCTCTGCCAGAGTTAGGATGCAGATGGGGAGGCCCCGGGCTCCCCATCACTGTTCAGTTCTCACACAGCCCGTGGCCATCTGGCTCCCTGCTTTCCTTCCCATCGCTTCAGATGGGGCTCCGCCCCTCCGGCACGCAAGGCCACCACATTCCCTGGGAAAACTGGACAACAGTCAGAGCATGACAAGGCAAAGGGGACCGCAGCTCAGAGGCCTGGGGAATCTGTGTGTCCTGCTGAGCCTCTGTGTCTCCTGGGCACTGGACATTGGCCCTGAGCAGACCCTGAACTGCCTGCCTCTGTGTCTTTCCTTATGCTGTTCCCAGTGCCTCCAGGGTCTATCTCAATGTCTCCTCCATGAAACTCTCCCTCAACTGGCCCTCCTACCCCCATACTGGATGCAATCCCTTCCTCTTCTGATACTCCCTAGAATCTTTTTTAAAATAATTAATTAATTAATTAATTAATGGCTGTGTCGGGTCTTTGTTGCTGTGCACGGGCTTTCTCTAGTTGCAGTGAGTGGGGGCTAGTTCTTGGTTGTGGTGCATGGGCTTCTCATTGCGGTGGCTTCTCTTGCTGCGGAGCACGGGCTTTAGGCGTGCAGGCTTCAGTAGTTGTGGGTTACAGGCTTAGTTGCTCCGCGGCATGTGGGATCTTCCCGGACCAGGGCTTGAACTCGTGTCCCCTGCCTTGGCAGGCGGATTCTTAACCACTGCGCCACCAGGGAAGTCCCTCTCTAGAATCTGATTTTACCGTTTATCACCCTTTACAGACCCCAATTTGAGTTCCAGACAGGACTAGATTACTCAACAGACAGACTTAGTGGTTTGGGGTACCCCTAAAACAAAGCCCAACCCCCCAACTTCTCACTTTAATAAACTGAACCAGAATTCTGCAAGCAGAAAATCTAGAAAGAAGGGATGTCCAATTCAACAACCAGTAGTCACACGCGGCTATGTCCAGGTAAATTCAGATTCATTTAAATTAAATTAAATTAAAAGTCCGCCTCCTCGGTCACACTAGCCTCCCTTCAAGTGTTCAAGAGCCATAAGTGGCTACTGGCCACCACAGGGCCGTTTCCACCACTGCAGAAAGTTCTATCTGATTTTTATTAGTCCTATGTTTCACAGTTTAATGTTGTTTCTATTTTGAAACACCTTTGCTGGGGGAGAAACAAAATCAGTTCATTATTTAGGTTTCCAAAGACCTAAATATTGCCCTGGTCCCAAGCCACGAATGAGCTCTGTGACTTTAAGAGCGTCACCCTCTCTGGGCCTCAGCTTGCTCGGCTGTAAAATGAAGGAGCCCGATGTAGAAGGCCCTTCCGCCTCTGACTCAGTCTGGTTCCACCTTGGGAAACAGTTATTTGTGTCCAGGCAGGAAGAGCAGAGGGAGGGGTGGAGAGGGGAGCCGGAGGGAGGAGGAGGAAGAGGAGATCATTAATGGCTCCCAATTCTTGCCTTTGATCAGGTAGTCTGGAGTGAGGTGAGGGGTGGTGGGAAGGAGAGGAAGAAGCAGAGGGTCAGGTGAGTGGTCAGGTGAGAGACTCAGCTGCTGAGCTGGCAAGAGTGGGGGTGAGCCTTCCACCCCGGGCTCCCTCTACCTGAGAAAAAGCTGAGTCCCTGCCCAGGGGCCAGCCCCTCCCATCCCTCCTTTATTCTTTTCTTAAAAATTTATTTATTTATTTATTTACGGCCGCGTTGGGTCTTTGTCGTTGTGCGCAGGCTTTCTGTAGTTGTGGCGAGCGGGGGCTACTCTTCGTTGCGGTGTGCAGGCTTCTCATTGCGGTGGCTTCTCTTGTTGCGGAGCACGGGCTCTAGGCGCGCGGGCTTCAGTAGTTGCGCCACATGGGCCCCGTAGTTGTGGCTCATGGGCTCTAGAGCGCAGGCTTAGCAGTTGTGGCGCACGAGCTTAGTTGCTCCGCGGCATGTGGGATCCTCTCGGACCAGGGCTCGAACCTGTGTCCCCTGCACTGGCAGGCGGACTCTTAACCACTGCACCACCAGGGAAGCCCCCTCCTTTATTTTAAGGAGAGTTCAGCGCTGAGGCTGGGTTCCCTGCTAACCCCACTGCCAGCTCTCCAGTTCTCACGGCCATGCAGCAAACACAAAGCCAACGTGAGCGCTGATGTGCCTCCAGAAGAAGGAAAACTGGGGTCTGTGGTGGAGCCCTGGATGCCTGTTTGTCCTACCTGTGCAGGTTGGGGAGGGAGGAGAGGGCCCCCTGACATTAGCCACTTTGAAATAGGAAAATGGCAGCCTTTTGCGAGCTGTTGGCTTTGGGGACTGAAGCATATAACTGGGCTGGTGACCAAGAATTGAAAATTACCTTTCAGGTGGGAGTAGGACTTTCCAATGGAGAGATAGCCCTAGATTTGGGATCAGATCTCCAATCCTAACTCCTTGGATAAGTTATTTAACCTCTCAAAGCCTCAGTTTCCCCATCTGTAAAATGGGACAGAGGACACAATAACAACTGCGAGGAAGAAATGAGGCCAACCACGTGTGTAGACGCCCAATACCTGTTAGGGAGCATATGTGTCTTGGAGCCCTGAAATCCGGGCCTGCACTCCTGCAGGGGACCCTGTGCACAGCACGTCCCTGCCCCCCCCAGCCCCACCACAGTCCCTCCTAACCCAGGGCTCTAACTGCACGGTGGGGAGGGGCCCAGGACCCTTTGATCTCAGTTCGAAGCATCTCTGGAGGGGTGGCTGGCGTGGCTGGGGAGAGGGCACTAGCGGCTGAGCCTGCTTGGCTCAGACCCAGAAACCCGGGTTTCAAAGGTGAGCTTCAAAGGCAGGGCTGTATTAATGTGGCTTCTTTTGTACCTGCTCAAGGAAGGAAAACAAGCCAGTGCCCCCTCCTGCCCAGGATGGCAGCTCAGTGCCAGGAGATACTCCCTGCCCCCATTCATGTCCCACTACAGTTAGTTTGATCTCTCCATCCGCAGGATTTCTGTCTCATCAGAGCAGTGATGAAGGAGCAGATTAGGGTGGGCCCTGTCCTGGTTCACCTGGGCGCCAGGCTGCCCTGGGGGTTATGGTGACAAGTGGTGGGGGTGGGGAAGTTGAGGGAATGAAGGCCAGGACCTGTGGCTCCAATGGGAGGGGAACAGCGGCAGTGAAGCAGAGCAGGCGGGAGAGGTTTGAGAACCAGGAAATTGGCTGGGAGTGGTGGTAGAAAGGTGCCTGCTGAGGCCTGTAGCGGAAGGGAGGGGAAGCTGAGAGGGATGTCCCATCACCCCCTCCCCTCCTCCACCCTCCTCCAGCCTTCTGAGAAGGCCACTTACCTGTCACCAGACCTGAGAGGGCCCCCCCTCCCACCCCCGTCTTCCTCTGCTGGCTAGACCTCACCCTGGCCAGCACGGGAAGGGAGGCCCTGCCTGGCTTCCCCACCCCAGGGGCCGGCCGTGCCAGCATCTCTGTGACCCCACAGGTGCCCTGGCTGGGCTCCAGCGAGGGAGAGGGGTAAGGGGAAGGTGAGCATCCAGGCCCTCCCACAATGGGGCCAGAGCCACTCCAGTGGAACCGCGCTGGGCAGGAGGCGGCTGGAAAATGAATGAAACGCTTATTCTTCTGTCAAGTTACCCACACCTTGGCCTGAAATTCTGGGGCCTCTTGAAGGAAAGCCTCCCACTGCCTGGTTCTCTGCCATGACCCCTCCCAGTAGAAGTTTCTAAAGTTCTAGAACCTTGGACAAGCAGGATTCTCTTGGGATTGGTTTGCAGATTTTAGATTTCTAAGCAGAGAACCCCATGCCAATCCCAGGGAACAGTCTAAGTGTTAATTCATTCACCATCCATCCATCCATCCATCCTTCCTTCCTTCCTTCCTTCATTCATTCATGTGGCAACATTTTATTGAGCACCTACATGTGTCAGGTACCCTTGCTATGAGTCTATCATTTAGGCATGATTATCCCCATTTTATAGGTGAGGAAATTGAGAGTCAGGCGGGTTAGGAAACTCACCCAAGGTCATACGGCCCTGAGGTTGGTAGACTTGTTCGTGCCTAGAGCCCAGCATGTTGCCTGGTATGTTCTGGTCTTGGCTGGGCTGCTGTGGGACCCGGAGTGAGCCCTTCTCTTGAGATGCAGCTACACTATTGGATTATCTGGGCCACACATCCTCATCAGGAAAGTGAGGTCGATGGACTGGCTCAGTGCTTCCTTTACCCTCGCTGCACATTAGTCGGTATTTAAAAAATATATTAGTTAAATATTTAAATACATATTAAAAATGACCCTCCCCCTTCCCCCACTAGCCCAAGAAATTCTGATTTAATTGGCCTGGGCTGGGCCAAAGGCATTAGTATTCCTTAAAGCTCCTTAGGTGATTTAGGTGTGCGCCAGGGCTGAGAATCTCTTGGACGAGACCATGAGCAGTTCTCAGGGCTAAGGGTACAGCCCAGCCCCAGCTTCTGCATCTCTGTGCTCAGGGTGGATACACTGGGAAGAAACATGGCACAGCTGTCTCTTTAAGGAGCCAGCAGAGGGCCCAGCCCAGTTGGCCAGGTGGCTGGGGAGCAGGCTGGGGCGGAGCAGGTGCCTCTTCGGGAGCTGGGGAAGCAACCTTCCAAAGGCAGGCAGGGGACAGAGGTCCCCCCTTTTCTGGAGAGAAGCAGCTCCTTGGTCTGACCCTCTGAGACCAGCTCTGGGAGTACCAGCCTGGGAGGGACAGGGACAGACCATGCGAGCCCTGGTGCCTCTGGGGAAGGTGAACCCAGCGCCCTTGGCCACCTGCCCTGCCATCTCTGCACACGGCGTCCTTACACTTGGTCCCCACGTGGGAGGGGGAAACTAGGGGCACCTTGACTCTCCTTCCAGAAAGATGTGCTGACAAAGAAAAACTTCCCCACCCCCACCCTCTCTGGCTGTGGCTGGCAGGCACCTCCAGCGGTTCAGGCTGGGGAGGGCCTCCTCTCTCCCTCCTTCCCCTGTGCCCATGGCCACATGCTGTCAGGCTTCAGGGATCCCAGGGTCTGTGTGAGCTGCTCAGAACTTGGGGACCCAGGGCAGGGGGAGAAGGGGCTTTTGAGGCCTGGACCTGTCCTTCCTCTATTCAGATTTTAGCTAAAGCAGGGCTTCTGCAATTGTGATGGGCAGACACACCACCTCCAGGTCTTGTTAAAATACAAATTCTGATTCGGTAGAGAGGGCTCTGCATTCCTAACAAACTCTCAGGTGATGCTGCCAGTCTGTGGACCACACTCGGAAAAGCAAGGGGCTAGAACACCCCTATGTCTGTTCTCTGAGCCCAGCCCTCCAATAGGCCTGCAAGCAGCTGGCACTCACCAGGGCAGGGCCAGGCTGGGCGGCGGCTACCAACCCTTGGTGCCTCTAACGAACAAGTGGTCCTCACCAGCCTGGCACGTGGCACCACTGACGGCTCAGTGCCCAGAATGGGAAAACATAAAATCTCATTTCAAGCCCCAATGATGGTTTGGTTCAGCTTTCCCGGCTTTTTAGGAACTTAATTCCACGGATTTTTCTTAAATTCAAGGCTGTAAGTCACCTGCTTAAAATGATTTTTTCCCCTCTACATTTGAGTGGAGACGGGCAAAGGGAGGAGAATGCTCTTCCTTCCCTTTTCCTGGTCTCTGCTGTGTCTGTTTTGACATCTGTGTGTGTTGCCTTCTCTTGTCTATTTCTGTTCTTGAGCTAGTGCAGGGCTTTGTCAAGTACAACCTGAGTTTGAGAACTTCTTTTGCCAGCGTGGAATGATACTGACTTTGGGCAAGTCTCTTAACTTCTCTGTTTCTTCATCTAGAAAATGGGCTTTTAAAAAAATAATAACTAATTAATTAATTTATGGCTGTGCTGGGTCTTCGTTGCTGTGCGAGGGCTCTCTCCAGTTGTGGCAAGCGGGGGCCACTCTTCATCGCGGTGCACGGGCCTCTCACTATCGCGGCCTCTCTTGTTGCGGAGCACAGGCTCCAGACGCGCAGGCTCATTAATTGTGGCTCACGGGCCCAGTTGCTCCGCGGCATGTGGGATCCTCCCAGACCAGGGCTCGAACCCGCGTCCCCGGCATTGGCAGGCAGATTCTCAGCCACTGCGCCACCAGGGAAGCCCTGAAATGGGCTTTTTTTTTTTTTTTTTTTGCGGTACGCGGGCCTCTCACTGTTGTGGCCTCTCCCATTGCGGAGCACAGGCGCCGGACGCGCAGGCTCAGCGGCCACGGCTCACGGGCCTAGACGCTCCGCGGCATGTGGGATCTTCCCGCACCGGGGCACGAACCCATGTCTCCTGCATCGGCAGGCGGACTCTCAACCACTGTGCCACCAGGGAAGCCCATAAAATGGGCTTTTTAATAGGCACCTCATAGAGCCGTTGTGAATATTTTTATAAAGATCATAAACATTAAAGCACTTCGTCGAGTGAAAAGGATTGGCCAATGATACGGGGTCATCATAGGGTGGCGGTTAATAGCACAGGTGCTGGAGTCAGAGCGTCTGGAATGGAATCCCGACTTCACCACTTATTAGCTGTACAGCCTTGGGTAATTTATCTAACTGCTCTGAGTCCCAGTTTCCGCATTTATAAGAAAAGGATAATATTATTGCCCCACGGGATTAGGTTGAAGAGGCGTGGATGCTGCCCGCACTAGGGCCTGACATAGAGTCACACGCACACACCCCAAACTGGGCTTATACTGTTTCCATTCTGATTCCCACCCGCACGCTTGATGTCCCTGTGTTATTATGTACTGTTAATGGTCCCATAATATTCCATCAGATGAATGTATGGAAAATTGTGGCCTAAACCCTTTATTGTTGGTCATTATGGTGGTTGAGGTGGGATCTGGAGTGAAGTTTTACGATGAAGACCAGAAGGGCCCAATAATCGTACCCTTTCCTTTTCAGCCACGTGGATGAAAGACCACTCCTTGGACTAGGAGCCCCTCACTCAAGGCTCTGATCAGCTAGCCTCCTCGTTCTTAGCACCTCCTTCTAGTCAGGGAGCACAGAATCCTTTTCCTCCTAGGGTGTCCTTTGTTAAGCCCTGATGCTGCAGTACTGGAGGCCAGATGTTATGATTTGCCCATTCCTGCCAGAATTGGACAAGTGACCCAACAGAAATATTCAGGATACACAGGCAGACAAGCCAGCAGGAAGCAGAAACCTTACTTACTTACTTACTTACTTATTTATTTATTGGCTGTGTTGGGTCTTAGTTGCGGCACGCGGGATCTTTCATTGTGGCGCGTGGGCTTCTCTCTAGTTGAGGTGCGCAGGCTCAGTAGATGTGGCACTTGGGCTTAGTTGCCCCGCGGCATGTGGGATCCTAGTTCCCTGACCAGGGATCGAACCGGCGTCTCTTGCGCTGCAAGACGGATTCTTAACCACTGGACCACCAGGGAAGTCCCCAACAGAAGCCTTCTTGATGCTGAGAAAAAAAGTGCAGGCAGGGATGAGTGATGGGCGTATGGGCAACCCCCTCACGTTCTGCTTCTGCTGGAGGACTTCTTGGAGGTGGAGGTGGTCTCTGGCACAACTGGGTGAGCCTAGCTGAGCAGGGAAGACATGATTCTTTCCCATCCTCTCAGGAACTTGTAAGTTCAACCACTTACAAGTGGTGGAGTCTGGGAAAGATTTGACTCCTCTGGGCCTCAGTTTGCTCATCTGCTAAAGGGGAATAAAAGAGAATGTACTTCCTGGGGCAGTTGGGAGGATTTCACAAAACCATGTCTGTAAAACAGCACATGTGAGCGTTCAGAGAATGTCACTGTTGGTCCCAGTCTTAGTCTGTCCATCCCCTCTCTCTGCCCCTCCACCCCTTTCCCAACACATCCTTGTCACCAACATTTTTACAGCCTTCCCCTCCAGTACACTCGGGCTCTCCCATGGGGGACATTACTGAGAAGCAGGACTTACTCTGGGATTGTGTAAAGAGCCACAGCAAACCCAAAACCCTAGTGTGAGGGCCTCCCCCATCCTTACCGGAGCAGCATGTCCAGAGGCCTGGCCTCTGGACTGGGGGTGATGGGAAGGACATACGTCCTGATGGGCAGGGTCCCAGGAATTGGAGGTTCCCCATCTTCAAGAACACGACCTTTATTGTTGGTAGTGTCGTTTCACAAAGGACCAAATAAAAGTTGCCTTCCATATCCCTGGAAGACCCAACAAGGGTCAGTGGATTAAATTAAAGCAGCAGAAATTGGAGTGGACTCCAAGGCAGGCTCTCCTGATAGCTTGGGATAACAGGCAGGAGAGGCCGGGGGAAGGAGGCTGTACTTCCCCATCCCAGGAAGGAGGCCTGAGAACTGGCGTGGGGACTCCTGAGGTGCCCGTCCACTTCATACACTGGAGGAACGAGGGCGGGTCATATCACCTCTCCTGGTCTAGAGTTCAGTAATTGTGCTGTGATACCGAAATTTCCTTACAAGCTTAAAGAAAAAAATAATCTATGAGCTTGAATGTGGCATTCAGCAAAGGCCTCTATCGACAGGGGTCCCCACCCTCACCCTCCAAGCTTCCTTCCTGAAGGCACGTTTTGGCTAAGAGACAAAGTTCGAGGTGTGAAACCCAACTGTCAATACAGCCACTCTCCGCAATCAGGCAGAATTAATTGTGTGAACACCATTGATCAAACCACTTAATACTTACAGGGGCTGAGAAGGAGCTGAAATGTAATTTCATTACCAACCTGCTCACCCCTAATGAAACTCCTAATAACTCTCTAATTTTTCTTTCAGATAAGGGCTGATGGGTGGAAATGGGGGTGGAGAGGTGGTGGGGGGAGGACAAAGAAACTTCTCTTCTTTGCTCGACTCTGTCTCGATAGATCCAAGTTAAATACTTACTCCCAGGAGCATCTTGTCAAAAGTCACATTAAAGGTTGTGGTTGGGCTTCCCTGGTGGCGCAGTGGTTGGGAATCCGCGTGCCGATGCAGGGGACACGGGTTCGTGCCCCAGTCCGGGAGGATCCCACATGCCGCGGAGCGGCTGGGCCCGTGAGCCATGGCCGCTGAGCCTGCGCGTCCGGAGCCTGTGCTCCACAATGGGAGAGGCTACAATAGTGAGAGGCCCGCGTACCGCAAAAAAAAAAAAAAAAAATCAATTCTGATTTGCCTTCAGGTGATTATTCAGTGATTCAAGAGCAGCTGATACCTTTTTAGGCTGAAAGCAAAACTCAGGTGGGTTCTCTGGGCAAGGGACAGGGGTGGTGAGGTGTGAGCAGAAGTGGTCACAGGTTCAAAATGTCAGAAGGTGATAGTTCTAAGGGTAGGTTGGGGAAGGTCACAAAGTAGTACAGTTGCAGAGCAATGTGAATCCTGGATCAAGTTCTGAGTGAGTCCTTTCTGGGACCTGCACACACAGACACAGAACCCAGAGAACACAGAGCATGAGCGCTCACTGCACACCTGTGTGTACACACATCTGCGTGGGCCAGTGCAAGTTCCACGGGGGCAGAAACACCATCATGCTGGCTGCTTTCTCCCATGTCTCATAGGTTTAAAATGCAGCAAGGGGACTTCCCCGGGGGTGCAGTGGTTAAGAATCTGCCTGCCAATGCAGGGGACCCGGGTTTGATCTCTGGTCCGGGAGGATCCCACATGCCGCGGAGCAACTAAGCCTGTGGGCCACAGCTACTGAGCCTGCGCTCCAGAGCCCGCGAGTCACAACTACTGAAGCCCGTGTGCCTAGAGCCCGTGCTCTGCAACAAGAGAAGCCACCGCAATGAGAAGCCTGCGCACCGCAACGAAAGTAGCCCCTGCTCGCCACAACTAGAGAAAGCCCGCGTGCAGTAGCAAAGACTCAACACAGCCAAAAATAAATAAATGAAATAAATAAATTAAAAATAAAATAAAATAAAATAAAATAAAATAAAATAAAATGCAGCAAGCACTCAATAGATATTTAGAAAATATGCCCAAATAGCACATGCATACGCACACACATGCCCTGCAGGCACACAGGCCTGCATACACATGAGTGCACTCACATCTCCATCCTTTTGTTCTCTGGGAGGGCAGGGAACCTGCTGGTCTTATTTGCCATTTTGTCCCCAGCACCTTGTGGGCACCTGGAAACACCTGCGCAGAGAAGAGCTGGATGAAGCCCGCCTCGAAGCTCGATCACCCTTCATTCAAAGCCCTGCTCAGACCCCTCTCCCAGGAGGCCTCTCCTGCTCTGTCATCCACAGGGATGGCCCACTCGCCTGCATGATGTCTATTTACACTGGCTGCTCTGGGTGTCTTCAACATGCGCCTCTCTCACCACTTTTGTGTTCCCAGGCTGCCCCCTACTCCTCGCTCTCTACCAGACCAGGAACTTCTTGAGAGGAGGGACCCTTTCCCCTATCAGAGTGGGATCTTCCCCTATCAGAGTGGGATCCCCCATCAGACTGCAGGTCCCCCCATTGGTCTGAGAGTTCCAGAGGGGACAAGCCTTCCTCATTCGCTTCTTTTTTTTTAAATTTTTTATTCCTCATTCGATCCCTGTAAGAGATTCCCTCTCCACTTGTTGGGGCTGGTGAGAGCACCCCCCTGTTTGTTTAGCTCGCTGCTGGGCCCACTGAAGTCTCCCAGTGCCTGACAGATGCCAGAAAGCCTGCCCCATGCCCAGGTTCCAGGGTTGAGCTCACAGGGTGGGTATGTAGGCAGAAGAGGCGGAAACAGCACAAACTACTGGGCTTTGTGGGGTGTACGTGCGTGTGAGCACGCGTGCACTGTGTGTGTGTGTGTATGTGTGTGCAGGCAGGTCCTGCCTTCCTGGACTAAGCCAGTTTGGGCAGTAAAACCCAGGTTCCTATGACCCAGCCGCACCGTGCTCTGCCCAGGACTCCCCCCAGCCCACCCCAGGTCCTAGGATTGTGGCCTTTCTGGGGTTGGGATGTCGGCAGGGCACCCCCCGCTTCCAGGTCTCACCTCCACCTCTCACAGCCTTCTTTCCGGCCCTCGCTCCCTTTACCTGGCTTCTGAGGTCTGGGAAGGAGGGAGGGAGGGGCAGGGTGAGAGGTGGGGGCAGCCGAGGGTAGTTATTTACAAAGCCTGTGCCCTGGGGACCCTTGTCCTGGACAACAATTACAGCCCCTTAATTAACTGAAATGCAGTCCGCCTGTCGATGGAGGCATGTCTCCCACCGAAGTTTGCTGTGCCTGCCACTGTCTAGTACTGGTTAATGAATATAAATCAGATAGTTTATAGTTAGCAAGCAGGGAACAGGCTGGCAAGGGCCTGAATTCCAATGCAGAACGCCCGAGGATAGGAACATACCCACCATAACAGGGGCCAGGGCGCCCATGGGGGCAGCTCGGGTCGGGGCTGGGGGCTGGGGGTAGGGTAAAGCCTGTCCACCTTGCTCTCAGGCTCTGAGTGCAGCCTGTGCACAGAAGGGCCACCCGGGGAGGCACAGAAATGAACGATTCTGCACGGCCCATAATCAGAACAAGACACAGGCAAACACCGCGGAAGCACGGCCCTCAAGAACCCCTGGCCCCTGCCCTCTTCTAAAATCCACAGAGCCTGGAAGCTTCTCCCTTAGATGCCAGAGCCTATGCCTACTGCATCTGCAAGAGCCAGGTCCAATCTCATCCCCAGGTCAGCTCCCCCTGATTCTAGGGGTCAGCCCAGGCCAAGATGCTGACCCACTTCCCCCTCCCTGGGCTGGAGTTGCTGGGCTGACTGCACCTAGCAGAGGCTGCAGTGGGGTCACGGTGGCTGTAGAACCCTGACTCCAGGCAGAGAAGCTTCTAGAATGTGTGTGGGGATTTTACTTAAGGCCTTCACAGCTGCAGAGGAAGTAGACTGACCTGGCCCTAGCCCAGGGCAGGGTTCATGGGCTGGTGATGTGTGCACGGCGCCCCGCAGTTAGAGGGTTTAATGGTTTAATGTTCTGCTACTGTCTTGGAAGTCTTACTAACTGGGAACAAGGAGCCCTGAAGTTTTATTGTGCATTATGCACCCCAAATGCTGTAGTCGGTCCTGTTCTCGCCCTTGACACAGGGCCAGTGGGACAAGGCTGTGTGCAAAGTGTGAGTCTGGGGTTCTGTTGTTTAGGGGGTCTCTGCACAGAGCTCTAGAGAGGAGGGTCACTTGTGGAAAGTGCACTTTATCCGGACCTGGAGCTCTGTCCTGCTGTCTTTGTCACCTGGGCAAGTCACCTCACCTCTCTGGGTCCCAAGCTCAGGCTTCTAAGGAGATGACCTCTTAGCTCCTTTCTAGCTCAGCCACTCTTTCCTGGGGAAGAGGCCAAACCTTGGAATCTTGGCACCTACTGCAGGGACACACACACACACACACACACACGCACACGCACACGCACACACACCCCAGCCCCACACCCAGGCAAGTCCAGACAAGCTGCTTCGGAAATCCAGAGACCAGCCAGCACCTTTCCCAGGCTTGCCTCCCCTACTAGAGGCTGGGGAGCTGCAGAGGGTGCCGTGGTTATGGCTGGTGGGGGCGGATCAAGTAATTGGCATCCACTGCTTGATGACACCCCCGCGTTCCGCCTGGCTGCTCAGGGCCGGGAGGGGCGACAATTATTTACTTCTCCTGGGCTCCCCTGCAGGGAGAGCTACGGAGAGGATCTACGGGTTCTGGAGACAAAGGAAAATGATCCTATGACGGGGGCGTGAGTGGCAGGGCGCAGGAACGCGAGAGCGCGACGCGGCTGGGGCCAGGGTGGCGGCGGGGCGGCGGCTGGCGGGGTGCAGGGCGTACACGGTGCGCACGCGCAGACAGTCCACGGCCGGGGCGCCCCCATGGTCCAGGCTGCCGGAGGAAGGGGAGGGCCCCATACGGTAACCTGGGTCCCCCACCCCGACCCCGTCTTGGGTTCTGGGGCCCCGTCCTGCCGTCGGGGGATGCCGCTCCTAGGGGCTGCTGGTCTGCTGGGAAGGGGCCCTCTCGCAGCCCCTGTTGGCGCCCCTCAAGCCTTGCAGCCTGCTAGTCTGCGTGAGGGAGCAGCGCTGCAGAGCTACCCCCAGCCGCCATCCTTCTGGGACGGCCCGGGGAGGGACCGTTGCTTGTCCAGGTGCATCATTTTGATGGAGTTGACTGGCGAGGAGCCTGGCGGTACTCACCTCGGCCAGAGCCTCCTGCCTCTGACGGTGGGTCTTTCACTGACACATCCCCCAATCTCGGCTAAGCTAATGTCAATACACCCATTTCACAAATGGAAAAGTAAACAGAGAAGGCACTCACTCCCCGAAGTCCTGCAGCCACATTAAACGTTAAAGGCCAGGGGACTGCTCCCTGATTCCAGACTGGGGCCCTGGAAGGAGGTCAGTGCCCTACCACCCCTAATCCCTGCTCCACATATACATAACAGAAACCCAGAGGTGGACGGGAACTCGGGAGAGGAGGGCCTCCTCATGGGGGCTCCAGTGCTCTGTGCACTGTGCCCTAATACACCCTTTCACGGACCAAGAAGATCCACTGATCGTCACATCTCCTCCTATCCCCATCCTCGCAGGTGGGTGGAGACAGGGAGGGTGTGAGGAAGGAGAATTCATAAAGACTGAAGCCAGGGTAGGTGCTGGAATAGGTTTGCACTGTGACTCGTCTGGAGTTGAAATCCATTTTGCCTCCTAGCCCCTACACACACCTGAGACAAATAACGCCTCCTCCTAGGGAACTGGGCCCCCAGCGTCGGGGTGTGATGGGCGGAGGGAGGAGGGTGGTTGGGTTTGGTCTGGTCTGGAGTCTAGCCGGGCTCTCAGAGACACTTGATTCTCGGTTGAGGCCATCACATCAAATGAGTTTCTAAGACGCTTTCAGAGGCCAAGGCTCTGTGGTCTCGGCCATGGAAGGCTTCCCAGAGGAGACAGTATTGAGGGATGCTGTGAGCAGGGTGAGGCTGAGCCCGGGCGGGGCTGGGAGACCTGTGCCTGAGTGGACCAGCCCCGTACTCCTCCTGGGCTCTGAGCTCAGCAGGCGGCAGGAACGGAACAGCCCTTCATCTTGAGGTGAAATGAGGAATTATGAGCTCAGGAAGCCAGTTTCTGTTAGAGGATCACTGACATCACCCCATCAGACAGCAAGATGGATGGCGTGGGGAGGCCCCTTCAGCTCAGGCCTGGCTCAGAAGTGCCAGAGTCAGGGTGCCTTGGACGGGCCCAGGCCGGGCATCGGTGGCTGCTGCCCCCTGGGCTGGGGGGAGGGGGAGAGGCAGCTTTAGTGCAGGTTCTCCCCTTCCACTCGGGAGCCTCGGGCAGAGCTCACCTCTTCTCCGAGGCCTCCTCAGACTGACGCCAACCTGGCCCCCACTCACAGGTGTCTCCCCCCTCACCTCCTCCTGCCAGGATTCGGGGAGGCGGGAGGGCAACTCCAAGACTCACAGACCAGCCGGTGAATTCCGCACTCCTCTGAGGATCGTGGGAAAGAGGGGAGGGAGAGAGAAGGAGAAGAGGAAGGACCTCGTCCACCCCTGGCTTGCTGATTTGAGCTCCACAAGCCAAATTCTCAGCCTATTGGGGGAGGGACAGGGCACTGGCCCCCAGCATCACACAGCGGCTTAAACACAAGGATCTGGGTCTGAGTTCCGCCCCTGACTTCACTGGTTGACCTTGGGGCTCCGGTGCTACTGGACTCCTGGAGAGGAAAGGGGGGAAAGGGTCTTGTGCTGGGATCTTCTTGAGTCTCCTGAGACTCGTCCCTTCCCCCTGGACTTTCCAGCTCAGCTGCCACGTGACCTTAAGAAAACTCCACGACCTCCGTAGCCCTTGGTTTGCCGTCTGTGCTAAACCCCCTCCAAGGGCTATCGGGAGCCAGAGATGTTCTGGCTCAAAAGCCTGGCCCACAGCCTGGTGTATTATTATTTTTCCCGATCGTGCTGAGCATACGCTTATACATGATTGGGATGGGGTGGGGGCGTCCTTCTGCAGCCCCCGAGAAGGCCCAGACTCTTTGCTCTCCAGATATCATAAAAACCTCCAGCAGCCCAGCCCACGCTGGGGAATGTGTGTTTGGAGACAGCCGAGGAAAGCGAGGGAAAGGTTGACTGCATTTTTCCCCCTCCCTCCCTTTAGCGTGGGTGACACCGGCGAGAAGCGAGCAGCTGACCCGGGTTTGAATTTAGAGTGTTCATTAATACGATATTATGCCATATGCTCCCATGCACTGTCTTCCTCTAATGCAGCCGCCAATTTGCTGAGCGGCCCTAATTAGTAATGGTATAATGAGAGTATTCAGAGGGTAATGTGGTGGGTAGGGACGAGAAGGATGGGATTGCTCCTGGCCAGGGGCGGAGGGACAGGGGCTGGCTGCAGAGGGTTGGAGCTGGGGCCAGGATTCCCCGGCAAGGGGTCATCTGGACCCAGGGCTGGCTGAGGCCCAGGAAGCAAGGTGCCTTCCTTCCCCCCTCAATTCATTAGGGAGCAGAGGCTCAAGGTTGTGGAGTGAGGTGGGCAGCAAGGGCGGACAGGGTAGAGGGAGAGAAGAGAGAACCTGGGTGAAGGAGGAGGGGATGGATGGTCCTTTGTTTTCTAACCTGAGGTGGATGCTAACGGAACTGGAATGGTGGTGCTGTGTGTGTGTGTGTGTGTGTGGAGTGCAGGCCTTGAATCCTTTGAGTACTTCCTATGTGCCAGGCACTCTGCTGGCCCCTCAGAATCACCCTGCCAGGTGGCGTGACCAACACCATCTTTCAGATGAGGAAACTGAGGCTCAGAGAGGTTCAGTGGTCACTTAACCGGTGAAGGAGCAGATGACGGACAGCCAGGACCGCCAGACTCCAGAGCTGGAGAAGCTCAGTTTGACCATCCCTCTGGGGACGATGCAGTCATGGGTGTGGGGAAGCGTGATGGAGGGTTTGAGGGTGGACATGGCCCAGGAGTGACTGGCCGCTCACAGCCCCCGCCTTGCCCCACTGCACAGTGCTTTATCTTTATCTGTCCCTCCTTCCTTCTTCAGTCTGCAGTTTCCCAGCCTCGGTCCCTGGGGTGAGAGGATGCGCACGATCCTAGTTGAGAAGCCGCTCTACACGACGACCAGAACAGACTCAACACCTTTGGCCACGGCCATGCCAATCAAACCTCCAGCCTGGGCAACGTGAGCCTCTGAGCTTATGGTCAAGTCTGCCCCTAGTCAGAGGCAAACCCCAAGGAAGGAGTGGGAGCCCCAGGGAGCACGAAGTATCTGTGCCCCAGATTCATGGCTGCCCTAGTTGCTCTGAGCCTCCCAAGGCCAAGGGTGTCCACAGGAGCAGGACGGTGGGCCCTGGAGAGCCTGCATCTTTGAGATGCTATTGCCAGCACCCCTCTCAGGCCCCCTCCTTCCCAGGCACGCTGGGCAGCGTTCCCTCCCCGGGTGATCGCAGCTCTCCCGCAAACCCACGCTCAGGAGATGAAATATTCATCACGTACATATTGGCTCCTCCAGCGGCTTTTAGGGAAAGCAAATGAGACTGACTCCGGGAAGGAAATGAGTGTGAGGCGGTGGGGGGTGGGGGCGGGTGGGGGATGGTGAGGATGAGGGTGGGGAGGCGCCTCCCAGCTTCATCCTCTCTCGGATCCAGCTTCTGGGAGCAGGATGCACCTTCTATTCCTGGCGTCCCCGACCAACCACATCCCTGCCCCCCGACCCCCTTACCACCCCACCAGCCCCAGAGCCCCCACGTGTTCTCCTGGAAGACAGGAGCTCACAGTTTTACTCTCGCACACCCAAAGCACGGATCTATCTAACCACCAGCCACCCTCAGCCGGGCGCTGCCCCACGTGCTAGGCCTACGGGGGTGAGTAAGGCAGCTACGTCCCTACCCTCATGGAGGACACAGGTGCATAAGATCATTTCAGGTGGTGGAGGGAAAGGAAGTAAACGCACATTTCAGTTTGAGTGAGCACAGAAGGCCTCTTGAGAAGGTGACATTCAAGCTGAGAGCTGGGTGGTGAGGATGAGCTTTCTCCAGGCAGAGGGAACAGCAAGTGCAAAGGCCCAGGGGTGAGAATGAGCTTCGAGTGTTGAAGGAGCTGCCAGAAGGGCAGCGTGGTTCTGACGCAGGGGGACAGCGAGCTTGGAGAGGGTCTCAGGGGCCCCATCATGCCGGGCCTCATAGGCCACAGAGGACTAGGGTTTGTTCTAAGAGCAAAGGAAAGCCTTTGGACGCAGCAGCAGGAAGGGCACTGGATTTGGAGTCAAGGGCCTGGATGTGAGGCCCAAGCAGGTCACTTTACCTTCTACCTTCACCTTCCTCATCTGTGAAATGGGGACAGGAAAGTCCAGCTCACAGGGAAGCTGTGAGGGCTAAATAACATCATTTATGGGAAAGTGTGTTGTTCTTCAATGATGGTATCATAAGCATCCCCCTCTGCCTGTCCTGGGTGAACCCCCAGGACTGCCTGGCCTATACGGAGTCACAGGACCTCAGAACTTCGGCACGGAGGGCATTCAGCCGGTATCTCCTGAGTAGTTGCTGTCTGCCTGGCACGATGCTTGGTGCCAGGATGCAGCTGTGGACATGACCGATTCATATGGACGGGAGAGAGCTGGACCAGCCCATTTCATAGAGTATGGGAAGGTCAAGGCCACACAGTGTTCATCTGTAAGTACGAGAGCCCACGTCCCCTGGCCACCAATCCAGCGTTCTCCCCTGGATTCAGACAGTGGGCGCCCCTCTCCTCCTCTAGCTGAGAGGTTCTCCCACACCACGACCCTCTTGGAAGGAAACGTGGCTCCCTGCCCCTCGGCCCTGCTGGAATAAGGAGGAATTCTTCTGAGGGGATCGGGAAACTTTCTAGAGCTTTCCTGGTAGTGATGGGGCTTGCAAGGACAGATGGGGTTTGGCTGCGAGGAATGGAGGGATATTCGGCAGAAGGGTCAACAAAGCCTTGGAGACTGGAAAACGCAGGGTGTGTATATTAAGCAGTGGGTGGGTCTGTGAGAGTGGAGAGGAGCAGGCCTGAAGGACCTGGGAGGGCGCGCTGAATGCCATCCCCAGGCAGCGGGAGCCACTGGAGCCCTTTGACTGGCAGTCTCAGGGCTGCTCTTTACCAAGCCCTGTGCTGACCTCGTGGCAGTAGGAAAAGGGAGGCAGGCAGGGCCGGGTGCAGACTATCGCAGTGGTCCGGGGAAGACTTAATGGGGGATGCTACTGGAGCAGCGGCAGCAGCAAAGAAGAAAAAGGAACGACTGGAGAGGCCTTACAGAGGAGGACACCGCCACCACCATGGGAGCCCACCCCTGCTGGAGTGTGGGGAGCACGAGGGAGGAGGAGACAACGCTCTCAGGAGATGGGAGATTTAGCTGCTCTTTATCGATTCCACGAACATTTCCTGAGCACCTGCAGAGGGTCAGACCCTGTGCCATTCAGGCAGGAAATTGAGCAAAATTGTGCCAGCCTCGAAGGCTGGTGATTTGTGCTCCTGTTGGGATGGGGGATGGGGAAGTGGGGGTGAGGGGTCATCGGGCTCGGGTGCCCCTCTCAGAGCCTTGATTTTGGTCTCTGTAAAATGGAGGCATTTCAAAGGACAGCCATCCTTTCCCCAAACAGCTCCCAGGGCCGGGGGGAACACGAGCTGGATGCTTCCATGAAGCTGCTTCTGGATAGATCCTCCGGAATTCTTGGTCACTCAAGCATGTGGAAATGAGGAGGGAGTGGGGAGAGGGGATGGGCTGTCCTTTGAGGTCGACAGAGCCAGACCCACATTCAGGAACAAGGAGCAAGGTCATGTCCCTCTCAGGACCCTTGGGGATGGGGTCTCAGGGCCCCCTACTTCCCATCTGGAGAAACAGACCCGGGAAAGGGACACTTCAGGAGCAGGGACCGTGGTGGTGATTCCTTCACCAAAGGCAGCAGCTAATGTTTCCCGAAGTCCTCTGCTAAGAAGCTTTCCTTGCACTAGGTCTGTCAATGCCCAGACTCTCTAGGAACAAGTACTGGTAGTGTCCCCACGTTCCACAGGAGCACGCTGAGACCATTCATAGAGCCGGAGTCGGAATCCAGGCTGCCTGAATCCCACACCCAGCAGCTGACCTCTTCTCTGATGCCCTCTTCTGATAACTCACCCAGGACCTGAAGCCCACCTGCCCTGCCATCCTCTCTACTAAGGGCCAGTCCCACATCCACTGAACAGTGGTCCCACCTCACGGTAGTGCAGGGGCGGCACAATCCAGGGTGGCTTCCTGGGAGCAGGAACATTTGACGGTAAAATTTGGACTTGCCAGGACTGGGGAGGGAAGGGTGTCCCCAAAGTGCCTTTAAACCATCAGAGCGAAAGCAAGATGGTCCCTCCGGGTGTGCTGAAGCTGGGGAGGGGGTGGGGGCGGAGAGGGGGGCTGAGCCCTGGGGCCCTCTTTGTCCCCATCTTGTCATCAGTTTTCCAGGAAGTTTGGAATCTCCCCTTGCCCTCCCCCACCCACCAGGGTGAAGGTTTGTGGGGAATGTTCTCCTGCAGAACTCGGCATGAAATAAATTCCATCCTTACTCTGCAAATGACACTGCACATAAATATTCAGTAAATTAGCAGCACGCTTTTATAGATTTATCAGTCATTGCAGGCACAAAATGACAGGCAATGTTGTAGCTGAAATATTAATGCTGACAAATTAATGATTTCTGAGTAAATGATGTCATTTTTGCACCGTTTCATTAAAATTTACTCACTTCTGCTTCATTTCTGGACCTAAAAAAAATTAAAATCATTTCTTTCTCTCTTTCTTCTTTCTTTTTAGTGTGGGAACAGTTCCCAAACCTGAGAGGGTCATAAATTTTCCCCAGCAGCACCCCGGAAACAGAGGTGGGGAGCCCGTTAGGGCTCGCCTCCCCTCCCCCAGGCCCTGGGGATGGTCTGGGGAGAGACCCTCTGGGTCCCAGAGGCCGGTTCCTGGCTGGAACAGAGCAAAGTGGTTTCTCTGGGACCAGCTGGGAGTGAGGGTGGGGATTGTAGGGTAAAGTGGGGAGGGATCTTGGGAGGGGGTGTATCGCGGTGGGAGCACCTGAGGGCAGAAGAAGCAGAAGGAAGTCATTACCCTACCCCCTTTTGGAAACCCCAGGGCCTCTTTTGTCTCCATCTTATAGGGCCTAACTCTCTTGCAGTAAATTGGGGGAATAATTAATTCCTGTGACTTGTGCAGTAGGAAAAGGCGGAATACCGATTGTGTAAATATGACAGACCCCCCCCCCCTCACCAAGGCTCCTGGAAGGAACAAATTTGAGTCCAAATCTTGGCCGGACCCCTTAAGCACAGTGTGACCTTGGGCGAGTACCGTTGCTTCTCTGAGCCTCAGTTTCCCTTTATCTCTTTATTTCTCCGGGTTCTTGGGCAGATTCAATAGGATGATGTTTACGAGTCCCTACACAGAGACAGGTCCCCCGGTAGGACGTCCCCACCGGACGCGCTCCCCTGGGCTCCCAGGCGCTCCCCCGCCCCTGGGAAGGTGAGGGGCTTGGGGAGGAGCAGCGAGGCCCCTGAGCGCCCTGACGGCCCCAGGGTGCCCTTGCCTGGCCCTGCGGGGGTGGGAGGCCCGCGCCGCCGCCCGCCTCGGTCTGGTAAACATGGCCAAATGCAAACAAGCTCGCTGGCCCCGGGGCCGGCGCAGCCGGAGTGAGGGCGTTGGGCGGGAGCCGCAAGGCGACACAAAGGAGAGGCGAGGGAGGCGAGCGCGCGCCAGAGCCCGGGCCAGCGTATCCGGCAATCTCCGGGCTAATTCGTGTCAGGGCCAGTCTCCTATCTCCCGCTCGGCTCCCCGGCCGCTGATAAAATTGAAGTGGAAATGAAGTTGGATGCTCGGGAGGATCCGTGAGACGACGGAGGTTGGGGGTGGAGCTCCGCCCCGGGCAGCTGCTGCCTGGGCGTCCGCCCTTGGTGCTGCCCTTGGCCAGGCCGGAGCGATGGGGCGGCGGGGTGGGGCGGGGCGGGAGGGACGCACCCGCAAAGGCCCGCAACCATCCTGTCCCTGTCCGTCCTTGTTATCATTCACCCAGCCATGGTAGTGGGGTAGAAATAACACCACGTTTATTGAGCGCTTATTATGTGCCAGGCTCAACTCAATGCCAGGTATGTAAAGTACCTTATTATCTTATTTACCCCCTCCCCTCCCCCGCAGCTCGAGGTGGATGGAGCGATTGTCCTCATTTTCACAGGTGCAGACACTGGTGCACCCGGAGTCACAGCCCAGGGACAGCTTACTGAGAGTGATGGGATTCGCACCCAGGCATCGGCACACTGCAGCTGAGGAGCGCCAGAAATGGGCTGAAAGAGTGTAGAGAAGGAGGACAGAAGCAGGGCACTGGCGTTGTGCACACCTGTTGTTTTTTTTAAAAATATAGTTATTTATTTGGTTGCGCTGGGTCTTAGTTGTGGCAGGCGGGCTCCTTAGTTGCAGCATGCGAACTCTTAGT
Organism: Aethalodelphis obliquidens; assembly: GCF_003676395.1. Lineage (NCBI taxonomy): Eukaryota > Metazoa > Chordata > Mammalia > Artiodactyla > Delphinidae > Aethalodelphis > Aethalodelphis obliquidens. Next base: position 10,764,033 of record NW_020838002.1, on the reverse strand, counting down.
TGGGGCATGCGGGATCTAGCTCCCTGAGCAGGGATCGAACCCTGGCCGCCTGCACTGGGAGCATGGAGTCTGAACCACTGTGCCACCAGGGAAGTCCCATGTGCACACCTGTTATGAGGCAGGCCTTCCAGCCATTATTTCCCCTGAACTCTGACCTTGATATCATCCCCAGGTGAGGATCTTGGGGCTGAGGCCAGGCACCAGGAATCCAGCATGGCAGTGGGGACTCGGGGAATGCAGGGTGCGCTGGCCCTCTGAGTTGTCTTTCTGACTCCAAATCGGTTCAGAATGAAGTCTGTATGCTGCACGGAACTTTTGGGAGGAAGCGGGCAGGAGCCTGGAGGTGACAATCGGCTCTTGCAATGCATTTCGGTTCTTATTCACTTATACGCATTTCTTTTTTTAAGAAATGTGTTAGTTTCAGGTGTACAGCAAAATGCTTGTTTTATATATATCTATATATATATATGATTCTTTTCCATTGTAGGTTATTACAAGATATTGAATAGAGTCCCCTGTACTACACAGTAAATCCTTGTTGCTTATCTATTTTAGTAGTTTGTATCTGTTAATCCCATACTCCTAATTTACCCTCCCCGCCTCTTTCCCCTTTGGTAACCATAAGTTTGTTTACTGTGAGTCTGTTTCTGCTTTGTATATAGATTCATTTGTATTATTTTTTAGATTCTGCACATATACGCATTTCTATTTTATTTATTACTTGGCCTGTGCCTTCTTCTCCCCACCACAGTCACCTCTCTCTGGCTCCAGCCCCACGGCCAGCTTTAGGCTTCCAATCCTCCAAAGTCTTCAGCTCCTTTCTAGCCCAAGGCCTTCACACACTCTCCTCCCTCAGCTTGGAATGCTCTTCTTCTGGGCAACTTTTTCATCTTTCAAGTCTCATGATGTTTCAAATGATCCTTTTAATACACTGATATACCAAAATGTATACACCATTTTTCAACTGGATATGGAACAGTAACCCAACTTGAACCCCTGGCCTGGCTCCATGGCTGCTAGTGGCTCTGAGCTCTCACCACTGTGGGTTGGTGCCTCTCGGGGGGGTTGGATGGGCCCCTTCTGTGGTCAACAAAGAACAAGAGTCGAATTCCACAAAACACCCAACTAGGTCTTATCTCTGCTCAGTTGCCCACCTCGTGTGACTCTCAATGTCTGTTTTCACAGTAGCTTCTCCTTGAGAAGACATTTGATAATATCCTTTCTCGCTGGGGGGACAGCATTGCTGAGCCATTTTTAGGGCTCTTTCTAAGTGTACTGCAAAGGAGTTATTTTCTTTTCCTTTTTTTTTTTTTTTAAGGAGTTATTTTCTAAGGGGGCTCACATGAAGGAATCTTTACCTGGAACTAGAAAACTAGGATCTGAGTCCTGGCTCTGTCACTTACTAGTTGTGTAACCTTGGACAAGCTGCTTCCCCTCTCTGAACCTCAGTTTCCAACTCTGTAAAAAATAGCAATATCTGCCTCACAGGATAAAGAGCATAAAGATAGGATACTAGCAATGAGATTGTGTGTGTGTGTCTGTGTGTGTGTGTGTTGGAAGATTCTGTAAGTTACAGTCTATACAAACATCAAATTTTATTATTATTCAAGGTCTCACCTTTGCCTGTGGTCCATCCCAGTGTCCACACACAGAGCTTTGAAATCCTCTCTGGTTCCCACTGGTCCCCCAAGGACATTGCATACCTCATCTTCCCTGCCGAATCTAAATTAATTTCTCCCGTTTCTGTCTCCCAGCTGTACTGTGTCTGGACCTCTTTGGGACCGTTCACTCTCTGCCTCATGTACGAATTACTTATGCCTGGTGTGCCCCTCTTGGTCTAAGAGTCTCTAAAGAAAGTGACCTTGACTTCTCATTCCTGGATCGCTAGGATCCTGCATGGTGCTCAACACATAGCAGGAGCTCAAAAAATGTCTGTAGAATAAAATACTCCTGATCCTTTGTTAATTTATCAAACCAGTGTCTTCTGGGATGATTTTTTTAGAGTTTTATAAATTATAGAAACAATAAAACAACATTAAATACTCTTTTTAGAAGAGAAAAAAATGTACTTAGAATCCCCCCACTATTTGTCGATACTTATTTTCATTTTTGCTTATTCTTTTCCAGTCTTTGTTTTTATGCCTGAATAGTTTACATTGCTGCAAATATAGCATGTGTTTAGCGTTCTTTTTTTTTCATTCCACATTATCGCGAACATTTGTATACTTTCTACATTTTCATAATGATGTTTTTAATGGCATAGAGGTACCAAAATTTATACATTTTTTCCAATCACATATGCAACTGTTACCAAAATTGAACATATATTAGATCCTAGAGGAAGTCTCAAAACATTCCAGAGAATCAACATTACACGGAACATGTTTCCAGACTGCATGCAAGAAGATTAGAAATCAACCATAGAAAGAGATCTGTCTAGACCTTCTGTGTTTTGAAACTGAAAGCCAAACTTCTAAATAATTTGTGGTTAGAGATTAAATCAATGATTCCACATATATGCATTAATATACGATATTTGTTTTTCTCTTTCTGACTTACTTCACTCTGTATGACAGTCTCTAGGTCCATCCATGTCTCTACAAGTGACCCAATTTTGTTCCCTTTTATGAGAACCTGCTGTATAGCACAGGGAACTCTACTTCACTTCGCTGTACAGTAGAAACTAACATAACATTGTAAAACCATTATACCCCAATAAAAAAGATTAAATCAATGAAAATTAATTAGTTATAATTAAATGATAATTAAAGGGTTAATTCTGAACAATTCTGAACCACTGTATGTGTACACTGGACTCAGACATTTAAGTTAATGGATGGGTTTCTCACTATTGTAGTGGGAAGTTATGGATGAGCAAGAGATTGAGGCTAGAATGAGCCATGTGGTGATGGATTAGAGTTGGAGACATCAGAATGGATTTATGTTTAGTTTAAGATAGATACAGGACTTCCCTGGTGGCGCAGTGGTTGAGAATCCACCTACCAATGCAGGGGACACGGGTTTGAGCCCTGGTCCGGAAAGATCCCACATGCCGTGGAGCAGCTAAGCCCGTGTGCCACAACTACTGAGCCTGCACTCTAGAGCCCGTGAGCCACAACTACTGAGTCCGTGCACTGCAACGAAGAGTAACCCCCACTTGTGGCAACTAGAGAAAGCCCATGTGCAGCAACGAAGACCCAACGCAGCCATAAATAAATAAACAAAAGATACAGATGGTTACATATAGAATCTTATATAGATATGCATGCATACATGAGTTAGTATACACACGTATATTTCCTTGCTCTGCCAGCTGAGAGGACCTAGAAACAATGACCCTGGTAGCAATGATCACACCTAGTACTCAGATCTTGGTTTCTAATACCATTCTTCAGTGAAAGGAACCAGAGTTCCTTAGAGACATGACTGATTCTAGGACTAGGGCAGGAAATATACAAGATGATCCTAGAGCATTTTGTTTTGCCAGAAAGTAAGAAAGTGCTCAAATATGAAACAACTCACATTGATGGATGTTTGTTCAGGAGACATAGGAGCCAACTGAGAGCTCCCAGTGGCCAAAGCTGGAACAATTTGAGAAAAAAACAAAACAAACAAACAAACAAAAACAAAACCCAAAAAACCCCCGTGGTATTGGATTATAATCCACAGTAAGCAAACATCCATGAGTCTGTACTGATAGAAATATATGGTTGAATAAATAGGGAGAATAGAAAAATCTGTGTAGAAAAATTCTAAATAATTTATGTTGATACTCTGCCCTCAGTGAGATGGAGCATAACTCCTCTCTCCTTAAGTGTGGGCTATGCATAGTGACTTCCTTCCAAACAGTCCAGTGTGGAAAGGAGACGAAAGAGCAACTTTACAAGAATCTGACAAGCCAGGTGCCTCTGGGGGAGGTTGGATGGGCCCTGATCAACCAGGTGATCAAGGTCAACATCAACAGTGATACATCATGTTGATAGTATGTACCCTTGGTATGACGTGATGAGAATAGCACTTTATCTCTATGGTCTCCCTCTCAAAAACCTATAACTCCAGTCTAATCATGAGAAAAAACATCAGACGAATCCCAGTTGAGGAACATTCTACAAAATACCTGACCAATACTCTTAAAACTGTCATGGTCGGGGGCTTCCCTAGTGGTGCAGTGGTTGAGAGTCCACCTGCCAATGCAGGGGACATGGGTTCGTGCCCCGGTCCGGGAAGATCCCACATGCCGCGGAGCGGCTGGGCCCGTGAGCCATGGCCGCTGAGCCTGCGCGTCCGGAGCCTGTGCTCCGCAACGGGAGAGGCCACAACAGTGAGAGGCCCGTGTACCACAAAAAAAAAAAACAACAAAAAACTGTCAAGGTCATGAAAAACAAGAGAAGCCTGAGAAACTGTCACAGCCAAATGGAGCTTGAGGAGACATGATGATTAATGTAATATGGTATCCTCGATGGGATCCTTAGGTTAAAAACTAAGGAAAGCTGAATGAAGTGTGGAGTTTAGTTTATAATAACGTATCAATAGTGATCCATTGATAGTGACAAATGTAACTCACTAAATGTAAGATATTAACATAGAGAAATTTGGGTGTGGGGTATAGGGGAACACTCTAGGTACCATCTTCACAATTTTTTTGTAAATCTAAAACTACTCTAAAATCAAACGTTTATTTAAGGATGATAATGAAAGTACAATGTAAAAATTGTAAGGAGCAGTTAAAGCAGTATTTAGAGGAAATTTTATAACCTTAAGTGTATGTGTCATGGTTGTTAATGCTGTTCACTAGATATTCCCAGTGCTTTGGCACATGGTAGGACTAGAATTCCTGGTCCCTTTTGGTTACATGGGGCCAATGAGTCGTGAGCTAAAGTGATCTGTGTCACTTCCAAGGTAGAACATTTAATTATTGGCACAAAACCACCTAGTGCTTTCTTTCTCTCTACCATGGCAACCACCACCATTTCAGATATTGGCTGCTCCAATAGCTGGTAGACTAGAGTGAGCGTGGCATAGGCAGAGCCCCTAGCCAACCTGTGATGGACTGGTAGTATAAGAGAGAAAAAAGCCTTTACTGTTTTAAACTACTGGGATTTTGCTGGTTATTATTGTAGCATAACTGAATTCATCCTGAGTGATACAGCAGGTATTTAAAAATATAAAATATGTATCATGTAGGTTACTTTCAGCTACTAAGTTACAGAAAACCCTGATCAAATTAGCTTCAACCTTAAGGGGATTTATTATCTCTGTAATAAGATGTTCTGCGGCAGGATTAGTTCATTCAAAGGCTGAGTGATGCCGTCTTTCTGCTCCGTCATCTTCACTGTTTAAACCACTACCTTTTAGGGTAATTCATAATGATGCAATAGATGGCTAGCCAGCAGTGCGTAAGGATAGGATGCTTGGAGCCCTGATAGCCGTTTGCCAGCGTGAAGGGAGCTACTAACAGGACAGAATAGTAATTAAATCAGTGTAACATCGGTCAAGGTTTGTGATGGAGATGATAGCTGTCCACCCAATTCCACTTTTCCCATTTTGCATGCTCGTAGAGTGGTAGTTAGACACATGGTGGCCTAGATGGCCACTGCTTTTCCCAGTCCTTCTTATAGTTAGGTGAGGCTATGAGAAAACGTTGTCATCAATGGAATCTGAGCAGAAGTGATATGTTCCCCTTCTGGGCTACAATTTTTAAAGCAGCAGGAAGGTTTTCTCCATGCTCTTCTTCCTTCCCCTAGACTGGAACCCATATGTGGCAGTGACCCAGATATCAACAGGGAATGATTGAGCCACAAGATGGAAAAAGCATGAGTTTCTGAATGGCTCCATGGAGCAGAGCCCACCTTGGACTATTATGTACGTAAAATATACACCTTGTTCTTTAAGTCACACAATTGTTGGGACTCTTCTTATATCAGCTTGTTTTTTTTTAAATCCTAATTAACACAGGCATAGATAATAAACCCATAAAACAGAAGAGAGAGCCCAGGAACATATTCATTTCTATATATAGGAAAATGGCAGTGTTAGAGATATCACCACTAATCACTAGGGAAAAGAAAGACTATGTAATAATAGACCTGTAACATATCACTCACAAAAATAAAATGTAGATGTTTTAGTGAACTATGAAAATCAATTAGAGGAAAATATTTTTCATAACCAGGATGGAGAAAGATTTCTCAAACAAGAACAACCTAAGAACAACCTATAAAATAAAAAATAGATTTATTTAACTTTATTAAAATTATATCTTGTCTAAGGCAAAATATACCACAAGCAAGATCAAAAGGTGGGCAATTTACTGTGAGATATTTGCAATATATAATGTATCTATCAGAATGTACGAAGAATTCCTATAATCTGTAAGAAAAAGATAACCTAACAGAAAAGTAGAGAAACAATATGAACAGACAATTCACAGAGGAGGATATTCAAATAGCCACTAAAGCTGTGAAAAGAAAATGAGATACGATTTTTCACCCATTAGATTAGGAAAAATTAAGAGGTCTAACAATATAAAGCGTTGGTGAGGATGTAAGGAAAATAATACTGTAATACAGGGCTGGTGGAAGTGTAAATACTGCCACTTGGAGAGCAAATAAACAACATCTAATAACATTTTTAAATGTACATACTCTAAGACCTATTCAGAAAATTCAATTTCTAGGTATGTTCCCTGGAGGATTCTGGTGTGTGTATACACAGGATGTATACTACACAATTGTTCACAAGCGGCCAAATAATGTAAACACTTGGAAGAGGGCCCCCCCAACCCAAGACTCAGGTTCAGACTCAAGAGGGACCCCACAGAGTTCACTGAGGTGCTTCAGCCAGAGCTGGCCCACAGCTGGCAACCAGGAAGCTGCCCACAGGGGTGCCACTGTAACCTGCTGGAGGGTGAGCACCACTGGGTCTCCCATATGCTGCTAGCAGCTCTGCCGTGGGAGGAAGAATTGCACACAGGAACCAGGAAGAGAAGCCCCTTCCTCTGCTATGCCTTGCAGTGCACCTCCAGGGCCCTCTACTCATAAAGCCTAACATCATGCCAGCTGATAAAAGAAAAGTGTTTACAGGGCCCAGCTCCAGTATCACCGAGCAGGGCAAACAGTGATGGATTTGGAGGTAAGAGGCAATACATTGGTGACTGGCACACTAATGATGGATGGTGGGAATACAGATGTTGGTTATATTTTTCTTAATTTCTTTATAGTTTAAGGATCTCAAAATAAAAATATTAAATGGTTACAAGTTAAAGAATTGTTAAACAAAACTTTAAAGTTAACTGGTAATGGAATAAAAACGTTTCCAAAACACTAGGGAAGAAAGGTAAAAGGGACAGTGCAGATTAGAAGATCAGAATCTTTGAAAGAATAAAAATGAAACAGGAGGGGCTTCCCTGGTGGCACAGTGGTTAAGAATCCGCCTGCCAATGCAGGGGACACGGGTTTGAGCCCTGGTCTGGGAAGATCCCACATGCCACGGAGAAACTAAGCCTGTGTGCCACAACTACTGAGCTTGCGCTCTAGCCCGCAAGCCACAACTACTGAAGCCTGTGCACCTAGATCCCGTGCTCCGCAGCGAGAGAAGCCACTGTAATGAGAAGCCCACGCGCCACAATGCAGAGTGGCCCCCGCTTGCCGCAACTAGAGAAAGCTGCACGCAGCAACGAAGACCCAACGCAGCCAAAAATAATAGATAAATAAAATAAATAAATTTAAAAAAAAATGACCCTGGTGGCTCAGTGGTTGAGAGTCCCCCTGCCAATTCAGGGGATACGGGTTCGTGCCCCGGTCCGGGAAGATCCCACATGCAGCGGAGCGGCTGGGCCCATGAGCCATGGCCGCTGAGCCTGCGTGTCCGGAGCCTGTGCTCCGCAACGGGAGAGGCCACAACGGTGAGAGGCTCGCGTAGCGCAAAAAAAAAAGGAAAAAAAAAAGAAACTGGGAAAAAAAGACATAGTTGCCGTTTTCAAGAGGCCCTCCCTATGTGTCCACTCCCCACAGATGTCCCCTTCTCTGACCCTGTGTTGATCTTATGAAAGTCCAGCCCATCCCTAGGTGCACTGGTCTCCTGTACACAACCATAGATTCTTGAGGACAGGGGTCTTGTTTTATTCTCTTTTTAAAAAACTCCATACTCTTGGTGGCAATGTACTTAATGGATACTTGATGGAAATGACACATTTTTCTTCTTGGGCTAAGCCTACCTGTGGAGAGCACACTTTCTGTGACTCTGGGAATAGGAACACTACCAACCTGGTGATGTGGTGGAAAGCACCCAGGATTTGGAATCAGCAGACCGGGACTGAGATGCCTGCTCAGCCAGTGTGGCCTCAGACCAAATGAGTACACAACCCTGAGCCTCAGTTTTCCTCTCCAAAAAAATGGGATAATAATGTGTGATTAAAGATAACGTGGGTCATTCTTCTCTGTCTTCTACATTGATAGAGCTCATGGGTCAAGGGCTTGTTTCTTTCCTCCCTCGGCTTTTCCCTGTCTCTTTGTCAAGCAGCAGAGACTAGAACTCTGTTAAGGGAACAGAATGCTTCTTATTTTTTGCCTTTATACCTTTTCTCCTTTTGAGATAATTGTAGATTCACACGCAGCTGTAAGAAATAATACAGAGAGATCTCATGTACCTTCCTCCAGTTTCCCCCAATGGTAGCATCTAGCATAATCATAGTACAATATCACAACCAGGAGACTGACGTTGGCACAATCCATTGACCCCATTCAGATTTTGCCAGTTGGGTGTGTGTATTTAGTTCTATGCAGTTTTATCCCATGTGCAGATTTGTAGACCCTTCATGCTACCCTTTTATAGACAAAGCCCTTAGTTATTTTTAAGGTCTTCTGTTTCAGAAGGACTGTTTACCCCATGGATCATTGAGGTTTCTTTCAAACACTCCAAGGTCTCCCCTTGGAGACCCCTGGACTCGGGAATGGCCCCTGTTCCAGCAGAGTCCTCTGAGTGGCAGGCACTAAACCCGCCCATTCCTGTCTCTCTGTAGCACTGGAAAGGATCATCCTTCTTGTTACCTGATTAGAAGGCTCCTGAGAGCTGGCTTCACCACCTGATTGGTGGAGTCAAGTCCTGCAGTCCAGCCTGGGCTCACAACGATCAGCTCTACATGCACATCACCTTTCCCTCCCTGAGTGGGGGTCCTCTTTGAGGCCGCAAGTTCCAGTTCTGGGTCCTTTCATCCTTGTAAGACAATACAGTCCTTGGGCATTTGGGGTCATGCCAGAGGAGCAGCTGACAAGACCAGGGACCCAGAGCTCTCACCATATTCCTATCAGGCGGACTCCTGTTCACTGAGAATATACCCCATCAAAGGTGCCTCTGCCTTTGTTTCCTGGAGATCTACTTCTCAGGTGTGTGCTGGGACTGGTGATCTAATCTCTCTGAGTCTCAGTCTCCCCATCTGTAAAATTGCACCAATAAGCCCTGACAGGGCTCTCGATGGGGCTTAAGTGTGATCACCTCTGCAGTAGGCCCAGAGCCTTGGTGTTGAGTGCTCAGTGAGAAGGGTTGTTAGCGGCCATCCTATTTGTCGTGCTTCTCCTGCCTTCCTGAGTCACCACCCAATGTATCACTCCCCTGAGGCTGGATTTGTCACGCTCATCGTTCGTATGTTTCTCTAGATTAATTGCCCTAAGAGTTGGGTCTCCTCCTCCCAAGGGTGGGAGGAGAAACCAAAACAGGTGGTGTGTAATCAGGGACTTAAAATTACTCAAGGATCCCCTGGCTGCATCCCCTGTTTCCCAGGCCATCTAAGCCACTTCCAATTTTACAGGATTAACTCGCTTGCTCAGACTCCCAAAGAAACCCAAGGTGTTTCCCTCTGTCTCTTTCAGGGCCCAGGACAGAATAACTCAGGGTTTCCCCGGGGAGAGTGGAAAGGATGAATAGTGGAAGGCAGGGCTCAGATCTCACTTCTTTTCTTCCTAGCCCCTCGCCACCCCCTGGCCCCGCCGCTGCACAATGAAACCCGGCACCCTGGGGTGTCCCTGGGGTAGCTGTGGACCCGACTGGCCCATCTCTCTTTACAGGGAGGCAGGATTTGGCTAATAAGAGCCAGCTGTGTTGTTGGTGGGTTTTACTGGGCCCCTCCCCTGTCCTTGCTCCGATAGCTGTGAGAAACTGATGACAACCTGTTTGACCTCTGACCTCCGAACTTGACCCACTGCTAATACCTCCAGCTGCTGATTGCCAGCCGAGCCCTTTGTCTTGGGCTGTTTGGGAGCCAAGACAGACGAATGATTTCTATTTGTCCTCTGGTGCCACGAATGGGGCTGATCGATAGGAACTGCGGATGGTGTCAAGGATTTGTCACCATGGCTTATGAATGACAAAAACACTCCTCGACCCCCCCCCCCACCTTTCCCCCTTCCCCAAAGAAACACCTTTTGGGGGAAAAAGACTGAAAGCCAGAGAAGGCATATTGATTTTTTTTTTTTTTTTTTTGCTTTCTTAAATAGCAGATCGAGCCACAAAAGAGAGAAAGGCAACACTTTTCTGTGCTAAAGTGCAGCAAAAAGCTTCCCAGAGAATGAGGCTGGCGATTAGATCAGCTATTGTGTTTAAGTACCACAGGCTGCCGCACGCCACAACTGCTCAATTTTGTCTGCTAAAGGCTGCGCCGATTCCTCCCCTGCTTCTCCACATCCCTGACTCAAAAGAGGCTCCAAAGGAGAAGACACTTTGCTCTCTCGCTTCTTCATCTGCCTCCAGCTCGTCCCTTTCCCTCTTACTCTCTCATTTTTTTCCAGGTTGGTCATGGGTTGGGCACCCCGGTATATGAGACTTGAGCCGGGACCAGCCTCTCTCCATTTAGAGGTTATCAGCAGTCCTTGAACTTGAACCCTTATTTGGAAAAGAAATGGCAAGGGGTGGGGAGCAGTAGTAATGATGGAGGACACATAACTTCGGAAAGACCCTCCTTGGTCCTCCGTGCAGGGGTGGGGAAGGGGAGTCAGGGGAGGCAGCCCAGCCCTCTGGAGAGCCAGAAGGCCCCATCGTCTTCTGGTGGGGAAGTGGGGGCACCTCCTACCCCTCCCTTCAACGTCTGACCACTTACTGTGAGTCTGCTCTGGGTGGGTGCTGACCACAGGGTGAGTGAGAGCTGCCTGCTTATCCTTGGGAAGTTGGCCCCGTAGTTCAGACAAGCAAACCATTAGTGTGGTGAGATGTATGCTGGGGCAGTGGAAAGGGAGCAGGAAACCTGTCCCCACTGGCGTGGGTGGGGATGGGACCAGGGTGGTCGGGGGCTGCCTAGAAGAGGGGACATCCTTGTTGATCTTGGACAGACGAGTGGCAGGAGAAAGTGGACCACTGCATTCCACTTGTGAAGACCAAGGACCTCAGAGCTGCTGGGGTAGAATCTTCAGGCAATGCCCTGGCCTGGGCGCCTCCAGTGTGAGTGGCTATTGCATTGGCTCAGAGGCTCCATGTTCTCATCTGTGAAGTGGACAGGGCGCTGGGGCCTCCCTCAGAGGCTTACCAAGAGGGGGAAATGGGATAACCCCTGTCAAGTGTTTACACCATCTTGTAGTACGTGATCATTGTTCTTGTCTTTATTGTTTTCACCTTTTGTGATTTGAAGACTTGCCTCCAGTCTGGGTATTCCTCAGTCAGGTGGATTGAACGAGGGTAGATACAAACACCCCCTGCTTCTCACACACCCTACCTAGAACCAGGATCTGGGTAGAGTGGGGAAACTGTATGGAGGCAGCTTGGGCAGGACGAGGTCTCAAGGTCAGAGTGTGACTCTGAAGGACACCAGAATGCCTTCTCTCCCCCAACCCAGGATCTGGGCATAGGCAGCAAGGAAGGCCTGCTCTTTGGTGAGGCTTGGACAGACTAGCTACAAGGATGCAAGGCGACTTAGGCTCTCACTACTGATCACTTAGACTATTGCAATGGCTGCTTACCTGGTCTCAGGCCTCTCTCATCTGTTAGCCACACCTTCATCAGAGCTACCATCCCATCTCAAAATCTGATCATGACACTTGTCTGTTTAAATCTCTCCAGGGTCTCCCATTATCTTCAGGATAAAGCTAAAACTCCTTATCCTGGCATTCAAGGCCCTCCCAGCTTAGGTTCCAACCGGTCATCTAAGTCTCCCCTGAAGCCCCCATATCATGCTCCCTATTTTGCCGTCACTTGCTTTGTGTCGTGTGAACCATACATCGTATGATCTCACTACCAGCCTCAAGCTGGTCTCTCTGCCTGGAATGCCCCCTTCATCTCCATTTTGGTAAGAATTTCCCCCTTTTTCTCCATCTCCTCCCACAGCACATTGTACTTCCATCCTAGCACGCAGAGCCCTTGATCAGAATGATTCTGCCTGCCCCTGTTTCCTACCTGGACTGAGGAATCCTGGGGGCCAGGAACCATGCTGTACCAGAACCTTCCCACCAGTTAACCGTACATTGGATGGGATAGCTGGAAGGTGCTTGAAGCTCAGAGAACACTGAGGAATTAGCGAGGGATGGTGGGATGGGAGTGTGGGTGTTGCACTCTGACAAACAAAAGATCATGGAAGGCAAAGGATGTTAGTCTTCCGATCGATCAAAATGGGAGGTTATTAAAGTCGTGGTAGCTGCCATTGGTGACTCACAAATGGCTGTTTAATTTTTTAAACACTGAAAATGTGACAAACTCATTGTAGAAAATTCAACCATATGAAAAAGTATTAAGAAGAGGGAGTACTATTCTTGTAAAATCCCTTTATATTGATTAGGACCATTTCTTTTACAAGAGATAGAAAACCAGCTCAAACTGGATTAAGCATAAGGGGATTATTGGCTCCTGAGACTGAGAAGCCAGGGGTGGGGCTGGCTTCACATGATGCCCTCTGGACCTGGTCTCTCTCCCTTTCATATTCATATTCATATTCCCTTTCTCTGTGTCTCTGTCTCTCTCTCTTTCTGGCTCTCACACATCCCTTGGCTCTCGTCCAAGGTGGCTTCCTGCACAGGCTTCCTTTTTTTTTTTTTTGCGGTACGTGAGTCTCTCACTGCTGGGGCCCCTCCCGTTGCGGAGCACAGGCTCCGGACGCGCAGGCTCAGCGGCCATGGCTCACGGGCCCAGCCACTCCGCGGCATGCGGGATCTTCCCAGACCGGAGCACGAACCCGTGTCCCCTGCATCGGCAGGCGGACTCCCAACCACTGCGCCACGAGGGAAGCCCCAGGCTTCCTTTTTGTGGTTCCAAGGTGGCTCTGGCTATTCCAAATCTCACATCTCTCAACTTTGAGTCCAGCAGGAAAAAAAGACTGTCTGTGGCCGACTGCCCTTTCCACAAGAGCCCACACTATCTCCCCTCTCACCTGCTCTTCTGCAATGTGACCTTGCACTTCCCATCAACTAGAGGTGGAATCCAGTTCCCCTCCCCTTGGATATGAGCTGGCTTTAGTAACCAATAGAATGTGACGGAAGTGATGCCGGCATGATTTCCGAGGCTGAGACGGAAGCAGCTTTGCAGCTTTTACCTTCATCTCTTGAAGTATTCTCCAAATTCTCCCCTCCCCTTATAACCCAGCTGCCATGCTAGCAGAAGCCCAAGCCGCGTGCAGCCCATGAGTAGGTTGCTCCCGTCAACAGCTCCAGCTAAGCCCAGCCTTCAAGTCATCCTAGGTGTCAGACGTGTGAGTGAAGAGCTCTCCAGGTGATTCCAGCCTGCAGCCATTCTGGTCATCTACAGCTTCCCAGCTGAGGCCCGGGGCTTCATGGAGCAGAGATAAGCCACTTCAGTTGTGCACTCTCCAGATTCCTAAATGGTGGTTGTTTTACACCAATAATTGTCGGCGAGCTTTGTTATGTAACACAGTCTTTCTCAGGAGCTCCAGAACAATCCGGATTGGTTCGGGTCCCCATGATCAATCCCCTTGGGCCTATACAAGGGGCACAGCCGGTCATTCTGACCCTGGGGTGAGTTAAGTTCCACCAGAATGAGAAGGCAGGGCAATGGCAAGCCCAGAGGGCCATGTGGCACTGGTTACCCGAAGAAGGCACAACCCACAGAACCCACTCTTCCTACCACCCAGAACCAGGTGACCATCCTTCCAGACAACCTCCTGGGCCTATCTACACACCTAGGTATAAAATTCAACATAGATGAAGCATACTCTACGTATTTTGTAACTTTTTAAAATTTAAAGGATCACGGGGCTCTTCTGAGGTCAGTGGACACAGATGTGCATCGTATTTTTAACTGAAGTCTAGTTGGTTTACAATGTTGTTCCAATCTCTGCTGTACAGCAAAGTGACTCAGTTTTACTCATATACACATCCTTTCTTAAATATTCTTTTCCATATGGTTTATCCCAGGCGATTGGATATAGTTCCCTGTGCTATACAGTAGGACCTTGTTGTTTATCCATTCTAAATGTAGTAGTTTGCATCTACTAACCCCAAGCCCCCAGTCCGTCCCTCTCTCCCTCTCTCCCTCCCCCATGGCAACCACAAGTCTGATCTCTATGTCTGTGAGTCTGTTTCTGTTTTGCAGCTAGGTTCTTTTGTGCCATATTTTAGATTCCACATATAAGTGATACCATATGGTATTTGTCTTTCTCTTTCTGACTTATTTCGGAAGTGCATCATTTTTAATGGCTGCATAATATTCTACTATATGAATGAACTATAATTGATTTAACCAGTTGTCTACTGATGGATCATTATGTCACATCCTCTTTTGGGGGGCGTCATTATAAATAGTGCTGAGATAAACATCACTGCACATACATCCTTGGGCACATCTTCCTACGTTTCCTTAGGATAAATTCCAAGAAGTCAAATTGCAGATTCTAAGGTTTCAGGCTTGCCAAGGTTTCTAAATTGCCCTCCAGAAATGTACCTCTTTACATTCCTGTTGTCCCATCACCAGGGCACGAAGGTGGCCATTTCTCTACACCCTCATTGGAATATCTGCCCATTGGAAAAGCGAAACAATGATTCCTCATCGCTGCTTTAATTTGAATTTCTTTGATTACCAGTGAGGTCAGGCACCTTCTCATATGAATATTGATGATTCCTACTCCTTCTTTTATAATATTGCTCGTTCAAGTCCTTTGACCAATTTTTTTATTGCAGTGTTCATATATATAATTATTGATTCATAAAACCTCTTTGTAGATTACAGTGTTAACCCCTTGTTGGTCCTATCTCTGCAAACATTTGTTGCTTGTCCTTTAAGTTTGCATAGGGTGGCTGCTCTTAAACTAGATAAGCCAAGCCCCCAAACAAGGCCAAGTAAGGCTTTCAAACGCAGTTGGCACCTGTTAAGAGAGCTCACTTGAACCACTTTTGTCAGAGGGGATCAGCTGCTTAAAGAAGAATCCAGGGCTGGGGAACTGGAAAGACCAGCAGAATTGACCATCCTAGAAAGAGGCTCAAGGGCATTCACTAGAAGGCGGGCAGGAGATGTCCCAGGAATCCCAATGCTGAAGTAGCAGATGAAGGTCAGACTAGGGAGGAGTGAGGAAACCAGGAGGCCACTGACTCTGCCCTCCTCCGTGGCAGCCCCATATAAATGCTGCTTCTGCAGGAGGCTGCATCCCAGGGCAGGATACCTATCTCTGGTTGGTTCCTGCTCCAGGGGCCAGGTAGGACCATGCGCCGCCTTGGGGGCCGTGTCAAAGGTAGGAGGCCCTTGGAGTCCACCAAGTTTGGAGAGGCATTTATAAGCAACCAGAGAAGTATGGTGACTTAGCCCAGGGAGGTCTCTGAGGGAGTGCTGCCGAAGAAACAGGACGAAGTGTTCAGTCTGAAGGGCAAGCAAAAGCCTGTAGTGGATTCTGCCCAAACCCTCGTTGCTGCTATGAGTGTTAGCTGCTAATGGCTCTGAGCTGCCCCCACCTCTGGAGGATCACCCTTGGTGAATGGGAGCTGCCTCCCGAGAGGACATGCATACTGGGTAGCCCTTAACCACTGAGTGATTGGCATGGGGGAAGGAGGGGAGCGCAAGAGGCTGGCTTCCCTGCCTCGAGAAGGGACAACCTCGGGAGCAGTTGTTGCTCCAGAGCTCCCTGGGGGGGTCAGGCTGAAGCTGAGACTGCATCCTTGCTTAGCTCTTTCGCTTGCCTAATTCTGCTTCTCTCACGCCCTTTCTCCTGAGACCACACCCCCAAGAAATCTTGTGTACCCAAATCCTTGTCTCAGGCTCTGCTTCTAGGGAGCCTGACCTAAGACAGAACCTAAGCTGCAAGTTCAGGAGTGAAATGGGATGAGACGAAAGGAGAGGGGCAGAGAGGAGAATTCAGAACCAAGGCTGGGCTGTCTGAATGGGCACTGGAGTTCTCTTTGCCTGGGGAGATGGTGTGGGGGACACTGTTGTTGACTGCCCAGCAGTTGCTGCCCCTTCTCAGGACCAAATTCCTAATTCCCTTTGGGACACTACTCCTTCCCCATCCCCAGGGGGTTTGAGTGGATTGTACCACCCATAACTCCAGGGATGGGCTCTGGATTAATTCAATCTTTGTGTCCCCCACCCTCACCTCCAGCCACAGTGATTGATTCCAGGGTGTGCATATAAACCAATCAGAGCCAATGAAAGCTGGGGCTTCTGGGAAAGGAAAGTGCCTTCCTTTCCATTGTAGTGAGTTGGTATCTATCCTAGTGCAGCACAGCTATTTTTGCCACCTTATGGAGCTGAAGAATGGAGACAACCATGGGCAACCAAATTGAGAGATGACTTCTGGTGATGTCATTTGGGCACTGAATCAAACTATACCTGAAGCCAGACCTATACCTGAACTACTCCATTATGAAAACAAAGAATTCCCTTCACTTTCTGATGCCTATTTGAGGAGGGTTTTCTCTCACTTGCAACCAAGAGTCTTCACAGACATGCACGCTGTGTTTTGCAAGGTTAGCACACCCAGCAAGCCCTCACAGTTAAAGCCAAAAGAGTACCCCCTAATCTACTTTCCTTCACTTCTATTCTAGGCAGCCTGCTCCCTCCTGGGGTCTGCCATGTTTACCAGGGGATTTTGGCCACAGTGAGGCCAGTCCAGGGCAAGCCCACCTCTGTTGTTATCACTCAGCTTCAGTGGCCAATTCCTTCCACTGTGGTCTTCAGACTCTCTCTGCCTCCCCCCAGGGAATTCATCATCTTTCTTTCCCCCTCTCTGGGATAGAGCAAAGGGAGCACATTCTAGGCAAGGAGAAGCAAGGCCCTTTCAAAGCAAAGGCCACATTACTTAAGTGGTGAGGGAGCTTCCTTCCTTAGGTGGTGAGGTGGGAGTGTTTCCTCCCAGGGCCAGGACCCGGGAGGCAAGGAGTATGGGGAAAAGACTGTGGGCTTCGGAGCTAGGTAAACTTGAGCTCCAGCCCAGGCATTTCCCAGTGGTGCCGTCTGTTATATGCTCTCCAAGCTTCAAGTTCTCCATCTGTAAAGTGTGAATAAGCACGTCATCCTTACAGGGGCCCTAGGGAATGGAGCAGATAAAGCCACTGACTGGGGTCCAGGATGAGCTTCCTTAAGGTGCACTGAGGTTGATGGGGGGATCCCTTGACCTGACTGAGGCAAGGATAAGGTTGGCTCCTGCTGGGATGCCAGGAATTTGGCCAAGGGGCAGGCAGACTGGGGCCTTGTGCACCTCCTTCCCCAGCCAGCCCAGGGCCTGGGGTTCATGTATCCACAGGGGGGACTTAAAAGCCCCCCCAAAGGGACAGGAAAGTGGTCTAGGCAGGACCAGGCTGAGTCCTCTCCCCACTCCACACCTAGAGGGAAAGGCCAAAGTGACCAGGGCCTCGGACAGAAGGTGGACAGGACAGGCTCCCCAGGCAATTTCTGCTGCCTGGGGTGGGGTGGGGGGACTTCTAGGCAGGTCTACTTCTGAAATGCATTAGACAAGGCCCTCAGAGGAAGGTCCTAGGGGAGCTCCAGTGCGGGGGGAAACTAGTGTTTACTGAGCACCTACTAAGCCCCATCTTAACTAATGCTCATAGCAATCTGGGGAATAGGGGTTATTTTCCCCATTTTGCATATGGGGAAACTGAGTCCCTTTGCCCTTAAGTAGCTTGCTCGAGGCCAGCTGAGGGGGTGCCAGAGCCAGGATTCCAGCACAGGTGGGTTAGCTTCCAAAGAGCCCCTGCTTTCTATCACTCAGCTGGGGCCTGGGTAACAGGTACAATGGTGCCCTTGTGATGGGCCCTGGAATAGGCACCTTGCCTGTACTCTGCTGCCTCTAGGGATCCAGGCCTGATGTGACATCTGCAATTGGCCTGGAGTCAACAGGCTGAGCCCAAGAGGCAGTCCTGGCTCAGCTGCTGAAGGAGAAAAGAAGAGAGAGATTCAGGAAAGTTCCCCAGTCCCTGAGACCACACCTTGACCTCAGTACCAGCTCCACTGCTCGCTGGAGGGATAGGCCTTGGAGAGGGACTGCGAAGGGTGCTGAGCCTTGTGGAGCGGCAAAGGGGGTGCCTCCTTAAAGGAACCACTTCACAGGGATCTCTCTCTGGATTCCTGAGTCAGTAGAAAGAAAGGCTAGAGCACAGAGTTACACAGATCTGGGTTCAAGTTCAGCTCCACCATTTCCTACCTGTGTGTCCACAAGTCCGTCACTTAATCTCTGAACCTCAGATCCTTCATATGAAAAATGGGAGCACTGCCTACCTCCCAGCATCCTTTGCCAGGACTAAATGAAGAAAAGCCTGTGGAAATCTTAGCACCCTGACTGGCACCTAGTGGGTACTCAATAAATTGTAATTCTTAACTCTCCATTTGAAATTCTCATTTGAAAATAAAATCTCGGGACTTCCCTGGTGGCACAGTGGTTAGAATCTGCCTGCCAATGCAGGGGACACGGGGTCAAGCCCTGGTCCGGGAAGATCCCACATGCTATGGAGCAAATAAGCCCGCAAGCCACAACGACTGAGCCCGCATGCCACACTACTGAAGCTCATGTGCCTAGAGCCCATGCTCCGCAACAGGAGGAGCCACCGTAATGAGAAGCCTGCACCGCATGCACTGCAACGAAGGGTAGCCCCCGCTCACCACAACTAGAGAAAGCCCGCACGCAGCAATGAAGACCCAATGCAGCCAAAAATAAATAAATCATTTTTTTAAAAAAAAGAAAATCTTGTCAAGCCCATTGATAGGACTAAATTATTAATAATACCTAACATCTATTGAATACTAACTATGTACCAGGTATTGTCCTGAATGTTTTACATCTGTTACCTCATGTAATCCTCAAAGAACCCCATGAAGCAGATACTATTACCCCCATTTGACAGTAGGGAAACTGAGGCACAGGTGTGAAGCAGCTTGCTTAAGTCATACAGCTAATGAGTGGCAGAGGCAGGATTTGAATCCAGGCACAGCTTGGCTCTGGAGCCTTCACTCCCCTCTCCTGCCCCCTGCCCACCCCTCTATAGGCTACTAAGCCCCTACCATGAGTAACTGCTGTGCCGGGGCCGGAGGGGACTAAATGAGCTATATCTTGAGGAGCTCACGGTCCAGGTCAGGAGATAAAAGTGCACAGAAACACAAGTAAAAAGTGGGAAATGTCGCAAGAGAAAAACTGAGTTGCAAGTTGAAAAGAGGGAAAGGTCAATGTCAGTGCCTGAGGGGGAGGTCATTCCAGGTAAAGGGAAGAGCAAGGACAAAGGTGGGGGGAACTACTGTGAGGGCACAGGATGCCTAAAGGGAGTTCTGTACCCAAGTTTAGAGGGTAAGTTGGGGCCAAATGCTGAGAGCCTCATTGGGACTTGGGCTCTGCACTTGGGGGAGAGGGGCTTGAAGGATTCTCTGGAGAGAAGTGACATGAGCAGGTTTGACCTGTATAAACCCAGCTCTGCCAGCAGCAAGGAGGAAGCTTGGGACTGGATGGGGCTGGGGACCGGGCACCAGTTAGGAGATAGTTGTAATGGCCAGGATGAATGCTGATGAGGGTTAGAACCAAGGTGGGGATAGTGGGATGAGATACCCCATGTCCCATCTCCCTGGGGGTGGGAGGAGTGGACCGCAGCTGGTGCCCCCTAACGCAGTCGCCCTCATTCCCTGGACGATCAGCCTGGCTTTGGCCACCTGTTCCCACCACCCAGTGATGTGGGCTGCAGGGATCATTAACCCAAGCCATGAACTCATTCTTCCTCCCAACACATCTGGCCGGATAGAGGCCCCTCCTCCACCTCCACTCCAGGAAAGGAAGAAACGGCTCCAGCCCAACTGAGCATTGCCCTCCCTGCAAGAATGCCAGAGACACACACCTGCCACTGTCACGACACCATCCTGCCCACTCGTACCACGCACAGGTACCTGAATCACATGGCATCATAGAAAGAGCACTGGGCTGGGAGTCAAGAGCCCTGGGTGCAGGTCCAACTCTGCTGCTCATGAGCTCTGTGGCTCTCAGCAACCCACTTATGCTCTCTGAGCCTCGACTTTCTCGTCTTTGAAATGGGGATAAAATGCCTGCCTGCCTGCCTTCCAGGATTGCTTTGTGAGAGGAGGGTGTCTATGAACATCTGTAAACTTTTGAAGCACTGCTTAAATGTTGAATTTCATGTACATTTTCATTCATCCCCGCAGTCTCTGTTGAGCTCTGACTCTCCACCAGATTCCAGGGAGTGAACACACCTTTGCACTTCCATATTCATAACCTTATTCCAGCCTTCACTCACCCTGTGGTGGGGAAGAACTTTGCTTGAAACATAGCTGATGTTCCCATCCTACGTAGGACAAATGAAAAGGGCTTAAAGTAAAGGAGGAAAGATCTTATTAGGACTAACTCCCCAATACAGGAGGTTGGCTGGTTCCTGGAAATCTTTCCAGAAGAAGAGAATCAATTAAGTACTTTGCCCAGAATAGACACCAAATAAATTGCTGAGTGGAACAGACTCAGTCATATTTGCCAGGAGACAGGAGAATGGGTCAGATAGGTTCTTAAGGCTCCCCCTTCATCTGACTTTCTAGGAACCATATATAAATACACATTTGCATGTACAATACACAGGTGAGAGTCTAGGGCTGACACTCAGTAGATGTGACGCAAACCAGCTGTGTGACTTTGGAAAGATCCCTGCCCTCTCTGAGCCTCTATTTCCTCCTCTGAATGAGAAATGTAATGAACCCCTCAGTGTCCACACTTAACATTCCACAAGTGATTGTTCAATAAATGAATGAATGAGTGAATGAATGAATGGCACTCCGTAAGGTGTACAGTTCATGTTAGCTCCTATTTCCTCTTCGGGCCTGATTATGCCCATCTGTCAAATGTGGTCATTGGGCTGCCTGTCTCCAGTTCCCTGTCAGTCCTGGCTTCTGTGATCTGCCTCTGTGCCCAAGGCCCAGGCTGGGAGGAGGGTAGCTGGGGGATTTGGGGTCTGCATCTTCACACCCAGCAGCTCAGGCTGCCCTCTCGTTTCAGGGCATGGGCAGCAGGTATGTGCTGCTGTTCCCACGGGGCCGCCCGGTTTAGCCTGAGGCTCCTTTTGCTGGGAGAGTAGCTTGAGCTGCAGCCCTGTGTTGACCTGCTCTTAACCCCCAGGAAAGTTACACAAACTCCTCCACGCTCCGCTGAGAGCTGGGTCATGCAAGGTGGGGGCAGGAACAATACCTCCCCTTGTGTCCTCGGCCTATTCCACATCAGCACACATCGGGGAGGGACACAGGAGGCAAGTGGGAGGGGGCGGCCCAGCTCTGGTTTCAACCATGCCTGGAAATTGGATCTTCCTCCCTGGCCAGAGCTCCCTGGGGCATGAAGGGGTGCTGGAACCCAGGTCTCAGCAGGAGCTTACTTTCTCCTCCCCATGTCTCCCACCAAGATCAGCCCTGTCCCTCCATTGCATAGCAGATCTACAGGACCCCCTATCACTGCATCTCCCTTCAGCAAATAGACCTCAGTTCTGTGTTGTACCTACATGGAGATGGTGGGGAAGAAAGGGTATAGTCTGGGAATCAGGAAGTCTGGGTATGGTTCTGCTATTACCAAGTAAGACACCAAGGTTTGGAAGGGCTGTGAAGGAAAGATATGGTGCCAAACCACCTGATTCAAATCTCAGCCTGCCATTTTCCAGCTGGTCGCCTCAGACCAGGTACCTACCACTCTGACACTCTGTTTCCTCATCTGCTCTAAGGGCACCTTCCTTTCTGAGTCATTATGAAGGATAAATAAGTTCTTATGCACAATGCACTTAGAGCAGGGATCAAGAAATTCCAGCTCTATGGCTTGCTCTCATATGGGCTTAGTGGGAAGTAGAGGCATGTGTAGTCCTCCCTTAACTTTCCAGGGAAGAGCAAATTGTCTATAACAGAATAGAACTACTTAAAGTACATGAAACTAGCTGTCAAAATTGTGAAACATAATCACAGTTTTGATTGCTCTGTGACAGTGTAAAAATTGCAAATTTTTCATCAGGCAAGCACAGAAACACAAAGACTAAGTACAGTCAACTCCATCACCCCTCCTATTTGTGTTCTGCATGCCCATCTGAATTAGTTTATTCATGTTGACACGTGCACAGCTTTGCATCACTTGAAACATACATTTCTTATTCTTCTTCAGTCATTTTATATTTAGGCTATTGTTGGTAGTGGTTGGTTTCTTTCCAGGTAACTGCAGTTGTTTGAAAAAAAATGTCAAAACAAAAGTCTCTCTGCTTCTCCCTGACAATCTGTCACAGCTGTGCCTCGCTGTAGCTTCTCTTCCTAAGCCCTTCTATTTCAGTGACCTCATTTCTGCCCCATGATCTCCTTCTTCTCTTCCTTGGTTCAGAATTCCTAGAAGAGAATGAACCGGAATCATCGATATCCCAGAATGGAAGAAATAATCGAGACTTGTACGAGTATGAGGCATTTCAGAACCACGGACAGCAACACGCGTGCCCTCGCCCGCTTGGTCCCGCTTCCCACCAACTCTCAAATATTTTGGTTTAGCTAAGGCTTTACCTCCCAGATAGTCAAAAGGGAGACTCTGTAAAAGGGGGAAGCCGTGGTGGCTGAGAGGGCTGAAGGTGGAGAAGACCATCTCTAAGACCTCTTACACCTCTGTGACCCTAGGATTCTTTCTTTGGCTTCATGGTTGACTTCCCTTCTCCTACTCTCTCCCCCTCCCTTCCCTCTTCCTCTCTCTCTCTATCCCTTTCTCCCTTTCTCCCTTTCTTTCTTTCTTTCTTTCTTTCTTTCTTTCTTTCTTTCTTTCTTTCTTTCTTTCTTTCTTTTTTCTTCCTTCCTTCCTTCTTTCCTTCCTTCCTTCCTTTCTTTCTTTCTTTCTCTCTTTCTTTCTTTCTTCTTTCCCTTCCTTCTTTTCCTTCCTTCCTTCCTCCCTCCCTCCCTCCCTCTCTCCCTCTCCCCCCACTTCTTTCTTTTTTGGCCACACCAAGGCTTGCAGGGTCTCAGTTCACGACCAGGGATTGAACCCGGACCGTGGCAGTGAAAGCCCAGAATCCTAACCATTAGGCAACAAGAGAACTACCTCCTTTTTTTCTCTTTCCTTTTTTTAAATAGGAATCTTCCATTCATTTTAACGGACTTATAGCCATCACCCTGGGAGAGGGGCCAAAGGACTGAGCTCCCCAGGACAGAGCAGTGAGCTGGCCCTCAGAAACCCTCAGAACTCAGCACTGAGGAGCCACCTGATGTCCTCTTTGCCCTCAGTCACCCAGAGACATCGTGTTGGTCCTGGCAAAAGGCTGAGCTGCTGTAACAAAGCGTCCACCGCTCTCATGTAACAGGGTAGGTAGGAGGGCTGCGCTGCTCCACACAGACAAGAACCTGCTGCTTCCTCAAGTTTCTCTCCAACAGCCCTTGGTGCTGCCCTTGTCTGCATGGCCATGCTGGGTCACAGGCATGTCCGTGTAATGTCTCCAGGAAGGAGAGACATGGAGAGAGCGCATGAGTAGTGTTTTAAGGGCCAGGCCTAGAAGTAGCAACACATCGCTTCAGCTCCCATTCCATTAGTGGGGAAGTTGTCACTTGATCACACCAAGCTACAAGGGGGTGGGGGAATTTGGTCCCTAGCTGGTCAGCCATGTGCCAAGCCACACCTTCACTGCTTTGGAAGAAGAGGAGAATGGATTTTGGTTCAATAACATTATCCTCTATTTAATGGAGAAAGTAGAGATGTGGAAATGGAAAGTTTTGCTCAGAGAAAGGGAAAAGAATTTATTGAGTTAGACGCCATGCTAAGTGCTTTCCTGTACACTTAAAAGGCTCTGGGATCTCATCTCCCCAAATGTCTGATTCAGTTAGCTCCCCAATCTTTTCTTGTACCGTTTTCCTCACCTGAAATGCACTGTATCTTGGATAAGAATTTTAGAGCCAGAAGGAACCTCGAAGTTCATTTAGGTCAATACCTCATTTTATAAGTAAGGAAACTGAGGCCCAGAGATGGAAAGTCATTTGCCCAAGGTTACACAGCAAGTTATCCACAAAACTGCATAGTTCATATCTAAGGCTCAGGACTCCAAGTCCACTTCCAGCACTAAGAAACACCCCCGACTGCCTGCCTCCTCAGATAAAACTGTACCAACCCCTCCCCACCTCCTCCTATGGAGGAATTCACAGTAGAATCAACAGAAAGGCTCATTTCTTCCCACATCCCTGGGCACCAGGCCTGGGGCTGAGCACTTTATATGTAGTATCTCATTTCATCATTAAAACTCCCTGGTAAGTGAGTATTATGCCCCCCAATTTTTATATGAAGAAACTGAGGCTCTGAGAAATTAATGGCTTTGATCCTGGGGTCCCCGAGGTGGAGAGAGAAGACCAATGGGGGAAGTTACAGGGAGATTTTAGCTCGATACAATAAAGAGCCTCCTACAGCTGCCTCTGGAGAGATGGGTTGTCTTGGAAGGGAGGGATTTCCTGTTCACTGGAAGTATGCACACACAGGGTGAAAGATCAAAGGACTTCAGAGGCAGGGGCCAAGAGATAGACTGTATCAGTGATTCCCAAAGATTATTTAGGAGATACCTTGGCCAGCATCAAATAACATCTGGTACACAGAGAAAAAGGTTACTCCTTCAATTATTTTTCAAACTTTCTGACTTTGACCAGAAGAAGGTCTTGGTTTGGTGCTAGTACAGCTTGCACTTCTCTACCACGTGTTTGTTCCCTTTTTAACAGGAGAGATTAAGCCTCAGGTTCAGAGCTCTGGAGCAGGTGACAGGACTCGCTAGAATGGAATAACATGGGATTTTCTCTTTTATTTTTTTATGGTTACCTTCTTTCATGGCAAACGATTCTGCTTTCCCCATTATTGCTGTGATATGAAGTTTCATTTTTTAATGAATGTATTTTAAGAAAATGAAAAGACAAGCCACAAACTGGGAGAAAATATTTGCAAAACACATATTTGATAAAAGACTTGTAACCAAGATATACACAGATGTCTAAAACTCAGCAGTAAGAAAACAAACAACTCCAAAAGTGGGCCAAAGAGGTGAACGGTCGTCTCACCAGAGAAGATATACAGATGGCAAATAAGCATGTGAAAGATGTTCCACATCATATGTTATTAGGGGATTGCAAGTTAAAATAACAATGAAATGCCATTAACTACCTATTAGAAAGGCTGACATCCAAGATACCAATAACACTAAATGTGGAGCAACAGGAAGTCTCATTCATTGCTGGTGAGAATGAAAAATGGTATATTCACTTTAGAATACAGTTGGAAGTTTCTTACAAAACTAAACATATTCTTACCATACGACCTAGCAATCATACTCCTTGGTGTTAACCCAAATGAGCTGGAAACTTAGGTCCACACAAAAAACTGTGCATGAATGTTTATAGCATCTTTACTGATAAAATTGCCCAAACTTGGAAGCAGATGCTTTTCGAAAGGTGACTGGGTAAACAAACTGTGGTACGTCCATACAATAGAATATTATTCAGTATTAAAAAGAAATGAACTATCAAGCCATGAAAAGACATGGAGCAAACTTAAATGCATATTACTAAGTGAAAGAAGCCAATCTAAAGGGCTACATACTGCATGATTCCAACTCTATGACATTTTTTTTTAAAGAGTTTTTTGATGTGGACCATTTTTTAAAGTCTTTATTGAATTTGTTACAATGTTGCTTCTGTTTTTTTATGTTTTGGTTTTTCGGCTGCGAGGCATGTGGGATCTTAGCTCCCCGACCAGGGATCAAATCCTCACCCCTTACATTGGAAGGCAACGTCTTAACCACTGGACTGCCAGGGAAGTCCCTCTATGAAATTTTGGAAAAGGCAAAACTACAGAGACAGTAAAAAGATCCATGGTTGAGGGGAGGGAGGGATAAATAGGTGGAGCACAAAGAATTTTCAAGGCTGTGAAACTATTCTGTGTGATATTTAAAAGGCAAACACAGGAAATTATGCATTTGTCAGAACCCATAGAACTGTACAACACAAAGAGTGAACCCTAATATAAACTGTGGACTTCTGTTAATAATAGCATATCAGTATTTGTTTATTAATTGTAACATGTACCACAGCAATGCAAGATGTTAATAATAGGGGAAACTGTGGGCAGAGGGAGTGGGGTTATATGGGAAATCTCTGTACTTTCTGCTCAATTTTTCTGAAAACTTAGAAGTTCTCTCAAATATAAAGTCTGTTAATTTAAAAATCAGTGAATGTATTTAAGAGGTTTGTCCATTAGGCAATTCTACTTCTAGAAACAGAGAAGTGTATACCCCAGTCTGTCCAAGACTCTTCAGAGCAGGACTGTTGGTAATATCTGAATGTCCACCAATAGAAGAGTGGATAAAGTAATCGTGGGATATTCATACAATGGAATACTATACAGCAATGAAAAAGAGCGAACTACTGTTACACGCAATGTGAACGAATCTCACAGACATAATGTTGAGCGCAAGAAGCCAAATACCGAAGAGTCTATCCCCTGTGATTCCATTTTTATAAAGTTTTAAAAATCAAAACTGATCCTTGGTGTTAGGAGAGCAGGGGTGTTGAGACTGCAAGGGGGTCTGTGGGAATCTCTGGGGTTCTGGTTATGTTTTCTCATTCTGGGTGCTGGTTACACAGCTGTATGTGTCCTTCCTTCATGAAAAATTCATCTAGAAATTCCCATATACGTTGTGTACTTTTCTGTATGTACACTGTCAAATTTTATACAAATGTGGGTCCATTAACAATACTGTATATAAACAGAACCAGAGGGTGAAACCCCAAGACCCAGTATCTTCCCCCACCACCCCAGCCAGAGGTACGCACAACAGAAACGTGTTCATGTATCCACCAAATGACATGTTAAGACCGTGCACAGCAGTATGTTTTTAATAGTCCCAGAAAAAAACTCAAATGTCTACCAACAGGATATTGGATAAGTAAACTCCGGTGTATAAATAGAATAAAATACTATACAGTGTGTGAAAAGGGCAACCTATGGCCTCACCCAACATGGCAAATGGAGCTCCCAGAAAAGATGCTGAGTGAAGGAAGCAAGGCAAAGGAAAGGGCCTGGTAGATGAGCCCACTTACATGAGGTTCAAAAACAGACAAAACCACTCTATGGTTACTTTTGGAGAGTAGAGTACCAACTGGGAGAGGGCACGAGGGAGGGAGCCTTCTGGGAGCTGGAGATGCTCCACATTGTGATGGGGGGAAACACATGCAAAAATCGATCAAGCCGAGTGCTTAAATATGTGCACTTTCAGCTTCAAGACACCAGGGAACTCGGACGTGGCCAGCAGTGTGAGAGCAGAATGCAGATGAGTGACATCTGGGAAACAGTGGCCAAGAAGTTCTTTGGGGGTTTCCTGAGAGCAGGACCCTCTAACTGTAGCACTACCCCCCCCCACCAAGGGCTCCAAGGCCTACTAAGGTCAGCGGGTGACCTGCCCCTTATCTGGCCTGGTGATCAGTGGAGACACCGGGTTTAGGGGGTCAGACGCCAGTTGCCCCCACTCTGTCCCCTGGGCCAGCTCTGAGCCCTGAAACCTGAGGCCTCAGGATCACGAGGGCAGATTCCTGCCTGAGCCTTTACAAACAAACGCAAGGGCTGAGGGAGTACACACGCTGTACATCAACCCACACGCGGTGGACCCTCTCCTGGGATCTCCTGGGCCTCCCCCGCCTGCCCCCATCTTGGACCCAAGCACTATTGGGCATCTTCCCATGGGCTCAGCCTCTGTGTCATTTTCACCCACCTGGTCTTCTCTAGCTTTTCTACAGGCTCGCTGTACGACGGATCACGTCCCTTCCACCTCTGCAGAATGTGGGGACAGAGAAGATTCCGATAGAAGCACAGACCAGCCCTACCCAACGGTGGGCTTCCGTCTGCAACATCCCATCAATCACCCAGCTTCTGCCTGAACATCTCCTGTAATGGGGAGCTCACTTCTGACCCCAGAAAGTGCTTCCTAGAAATAAGGTGCATCCAGTGGGTGACTCTTTTTATAAAAAATTTAAATTATCTATGTAAATATATACAAATATGTACATAAATATACATATGCCTAATATGCATAGCTACAGCTCTCTCTGGAAGGCTACACAATAAAACAAGCAATAATGGTTGCCTCCGAGGAGGGGACCTGGGAGGTCGGGTGCAGGGGTAGGTGGAAGATTTACTCCCTATTCTCACCCATTTGTCCTTTTGAATTTGGTACTCTGGGCGTGCATTACCTAGTAAAAGTAGGCAGATTACTTTTTTTTTTTTTTTTTTTGCGGTTCGCGGGCCTCTCACTGTCGTGGCCTCTCCCGTTGCGGAGGACAGGCTCCGGACGCGCAGGCTCAGCGGCCATGGCTCACGGGCCTAGACCGCTCCGCGGCATGTGGGATCTTCGCGGACCGGGGCACGAACCCGTGTCCCCTGCATCGGCAGGCAGACTCTCAATCACTGCGCCACCCGGGAAGCCCAGGTAGATTACTTTTGAAAAAACTGTTCTAGTTCTTATATTCCGTGGCTGGCACAGCTCGGAGTGAGGTCGGGGCCAGCTGTGCTCCACCCCGCTCAGACGCTGGGTGGAAACTTAAGGCTTTGGAAGCAAAGGTCTGAGCCCGAATACCCGCTCTGCCAGCACTCGTTGTGAGACTGGCAAATGGCTTAACTTCTCTGAACGAAGCTTTGCCTATAGAATGTTATAATAATGTCTGCCCCCCCGGGTTACTGTGAGGATTGAGTAAGTTAATGCCTGGCTTAGCATAGGTGCTTGATAATGTTTGTTATTATTAATCTGCACATGTACCCCTTTCAATTTACAAAGTATTTTCCTATTTAATTCTCATGACAGTGTTGGGTGTGTTCAAGCCCATTTTACAGATGAGCAATGGAGGCTCAGTGAGTTGCCCAAGGTTACATTCAGAAAGGTCACTGAGCCAAGAATCAGGCTTTCTGATCCCTGCGGTGCTCTTTCCTCCTCGCCAGGCTGCCTCTGGCTCTGGGATCTTTGTTAAGCATCTTAAATTATTCTCTGAGGGCCTTGGACATGACCCTGGTCCTCTTCCCTTCCACTCTCACCTCCACTGCTCAAGAAGTGTCAGTTTCTTAACTGAGTCCTTGTCCTGGAACTCGGGGCATTTTGAGGTGTGGGGATGGGAGGGAGATGGGCAGGGCTATCCCCACAGCCCAGCCCGGCCCAGCCCGGGCCCAACTCCACAGAAAGCTGGGGTCCCTGGGACTAGTTTGGGAGAGACCAGGAGGAAAGACCAGCAAACTTGATGGTCCCGGGGCTGCATGAAGATGTCACCACCAGGCCAGCACAGGGCAGGCAGCTGTAACTAAGACCTTGATTGGAGGTCAGTGTGGGCAGAGAAGGCAACTCCCAGGCCTCAGACCCAGCCCAGACACTGGAGGACAGTGATGCATTCAGACTCCCTCAGGCCATAAGGAATCTGCAAGCAGGCTCACCATCCCACGGGGATGTGTTTGTGGGCTTATCCCACTAAAGCCCATCTCACCCCTGAGCTCCAGTGGGTTCAGCTCACATCCGTCATGCTTAACAGCACCTGGCACAGACAGAGCCTGGCTCAAACTGGCACCCATTAAATATTTGTCGAGTGGACGAGTGGTACCCCGTAGGCCATCCCACCCATCCCCCAGCCTCTGTGCACTGCTGCCTCCATCACTCACCCATTGCGACCCTCCTGGTGCCTGGGAAGTTCTGCCTGAAGTCTACCCTCCAGCCTCCCTGCAGTAGCCTTGCCCCTGCCCCTGTGCAGTAAATGGAGCATCAGGCTAGAGGCGTGGGTGATATTTATAAGAAGCCACAGCAGAGTTACTGCAGCCCCCTCAGCTTCCAACGTGGAGGAGAAAATCACCGCTGTAAATTTCCCCAACAGCACCCTGCCCAACTCCTCCTCCCAGATTCCAGCCCCTTAGCCTGTGATTTACAGATGGAGAGAAGCAGAAGCTGCCTCTGCAGGCTGGAAGTGGGTACCTGCAGCCCTGGCAGAGGGGATGTCCTCACCCCAGGCCTGGAGCAGGGATCCACCAACACCTGGCATCCACCAACACCTCCCCCTAGGCATGGCATCCACCAACACCTGGCATCCACCAACACCTCCCCCTAGGCATGGCTCTTCTGTCTCCCAGCTGGCATTCCACCCCACCCCAGGCTCCTTGGGAAGCCAGGAAGCATCAGCTCCCAAAGAGGTTCATTTCACAGCCACTCTCCCTCACCTCTAGTTTTCCATCTGTCCAATGGGACTACTGGGGGGTCAATCTGAAATGGGGAGGACTGTAGCCAGGGCCCCACTAGAGTTGAGGAGAAAACCACAGCATTCATTATTTTTCGTTTATTCACTTATTCACTCAAAGCCAGGGCCCAGACTGCACAGAAAGGAAGTTTTGGGGTGTCTGGAGGGAATGGGGTAGGGGCTCTCGGGCTCCTTTTCTGCCCTGGGCCTCATCCCACCACGTGGTGATGGGGAAAGAGCACTGGATGGCGACCAGATGTCTGGATTCTAGTCCCTGCCCTGCAAATAGCGCCAATGTTCCCTTGGGTAAGCGACCCTTTCTGGGCATCAGTTCCTCCATCTATGTAATGGGGGCCTGGGACAGGTGGGGTGGGGAGCCTGAGGAGCACCCTCACTGCCTCCCACCCTGGAGTCTATATCCTGGGATAGCACTCCCTGAGCTGGCTTCCCCAGAGACCCCCATGCCCACAAGTCGTGTTATGCTGTGCCCCCAACTCCCTGATTCTGGAGGAGGGCCAAGGGTGGCCAGCTGCTGCTTAGGTGTCCCCTCACCCCTGGGACTGCCACCGAGGCCAAGGGCCCTGTCTCACCTCAGCCTGAGGGCACAGGCTCTTGGAGGCCCATTACTCTCAAAGTCACCCAGACACTGAAGCCACCTTCTGGGGCTTCTTATGGCAGCCCCTCCCCCCAACCCAGGCAGGGCTGCCCGGACCAGGCTGCGTTTCCTGCAGCTCTAGCAGGACCCCGGGAGCCAGGGGGCTTCTGAAAGGACCGGGTTTGTGTATCTCCTCTGGGCACGCCCAGCAGAAGGCAGACACTGGAGCAGTCCCCCTGCATCAGGGCCCCAGGGAGCAGAAAGAAGAGTGGGTGAAGAAATGACCGAGGTGGGGGACAGCCACGGCGGTTTCCATAAATGCTTAATGGGCTGAAAGCAGCCAATCTGGCTGCTGGGCCGTGGGCAGCGCTCAGCCCCCATTTGTGGTACAACCTCACAGATGACAATGATAAAGTCACATTTACTGAGCCGAGTACTGTCCTAAACACTTTACCCATAACAGCTATTTTTTTTCTGGCTGTGTTGGGTCTTCGTTTCTGCGCGAGGGCTTTCTCTAGTTGCGGCAAGCGGGGGCCACTCTTCATCGCGGTGCGCGGGCCTCTCACTATCGCGGCCTCTCTCGTTGTGGACCACAGGCTCCAGACGCGCAGGCTCAGTAGTTGTGGCTCACGGGCCTAGTTGCGCTGCGGCATGTGGGATCTTCCCAGACCAGGGCTCAGACCTGTGTCCCCTGCATTGGCAGGCAGATTCTCAACCACTGCGCCACCAGGGAAGCCCCATAACAGCTATTTTAATTATCACAACAACCCTAAGAAGCATATGCTACAATTATCCCCAACTTACAGGTAGGAAATGAAGCTCAAAGGCCGAGATAAGAGATCACGGCCAGGTTCACACCCCAGGGGTCTGGCTAGGAAGCCTGAGCTGCACCCACCACCCTGAGCATCAGAGTGGGGGACACCTCTGCTCTCCTCCTCTCGTGGGAAACAGAGGTCCAGAGACAGGAAGAAAATCCCCCCAAATCACACAGCAGGACAGAAGCAATCTTGTTGCTCAAACTGGCCTCCCGAGGGCCTACCCTGAGCTCTCGTCTGCATTCAGCCGGTCCTGGCGAGGCTCAGGGCAGAGCAGTCCCCACTACCCAGGAAATGAAGCGCCTTCCCTTCCCCGCCCCACCCCGTCCTCAGCGGAAGAGAAGCCGGGTCTCCCACATGTATGGGGCTGCTCCCTGCTGTTGGTTACCAGTTCACAAACACACATCCCATGGCTCAGATCATCAAAACCAAGGGCGTCATTTTTATTTTTATATCAGCCCGAGTGCTTAGGCATCAGTTTTGCCCGCCTGGAATTCAGCTCAGCTGTTGGTGAAACCATTGATCCGCCCTGAGACCTCCCATGGCCCTGCCCGCCCAGGGAGTGGTTTGCTCAGATACCCGGAAACAGGATCCAAACCCAGCTGAATGAGGCTCTGAGTCGTTTTTTTGCCAGGAGAACAATTGTTTCAAGGCCTTAACTCCCCCAGTGTAGGATCTGTGTTTCTCCATAAGACTGGGGGCCCCGAGGCAGAGCTATCTCTCTCCCCCAACCGACTGGGTTTTCTCCCCGGCTAGGAACTGCGTCTCCCCCATCAGACTGAGTAGGGTCTCTATCCCACTCCAGCCAGTCCCCATCCTGGGCACGACTGAATCTACACAATCTGGCACAAGGCAGTTTCTCCCAGAATGAAATTCTGGGTGACAGAAAAACTCCCCTATCCCTCCCACCCCAATCCCAGGTAACCAAGCCAGAGAGGCCGCTGTGAGGAGCCCCTGGGGGCCTGTCCC
Organism: Aethalodelphis obliquidens; assembly: GCF_003676395.1. Lineage (NCBI taxonomy): Eukaryota > Metazoa > Chordata > Mammalia > Artiodactyla > Delphinidae > Aethalodelphis > Aethalodelphis obliquidens. The sequence goes on along the minus strand of NW_020838002.1, from coordinate 10,731,039 downwards.
AGGCCAGCGGGGCCCAGCCTGACCCACAGGCTCCTCTCCCTGCCTGCCACCTCCACTGGGCAGCCCGGCGCCCCCTGACCCCATGGCCTTCCATCATGGGAGATCTATAACATTTACAATCCCAAAACAAAAGGCCCCGAGAGCTGAGGACAGAATTCATCTTCCCAGCTGACAAGCCCCGTTAATTAACGACTTGGAAATCGATGACGAGAAGGGACAGGCGGCAAATGACACCTCATCGTGGCCAGGAGGAGGAAGAAAATGTCCGGGGACTGGCGGACACGCACCGCAGGGCTGGCGGGGTGCCTGGGAGAGCCACCGCACCCATCTGTCACTGTCACTTCAAACGCGGTCGACTACCCCCCAGCCCAGAAATTCTCATTTCCCACTGCAGCAGACCCTCAAGGAAACAGGGGGGGCGGTAGGTGCCCAAAGAGTGCAGGGGAAGAAACGATGGAGAACCCACTATGTGCCAGGCACTGTGCTGCCTGCTCTTCATTCATTATAACCTCCACCAGCAGCTGTGAGAGGTGGGTTTTATGAGTCCTATTTTGGGGATGAGAACATTAAGGGCTGGAGGCAAGTCAACCTAAGGCTGGGGTTGTGTTTTAAAATGTCTGTTAGGGCTTCCCTGGTGGCACAGTGGTTAAGAATCCACCTGCCAATGAAGGGGACACGGGTTCAAGTCCTGGTCCAGGAAGATCCCACATACCGCAGAGCAACAACTAAGCCCATGTGCCACAACTACTGAGCCTGTGTGCCACAACAACTGAAGCCCGCGCACCTAGAGCCTGTGCTCTGCAACAAGAGAAGCCACCACAATGAGAGGCCTGCGCACCCAACGAAGAGTAGCCCCTGCTCGCTGCAACTAGGGAAAGCCCGCGGGCAGCAACAAAGACCCAACACAGCCAAAAATAAATAAATAATAATTTAAAAAAATAATAATAAAATAAAATAAAATATCTGTTAGAGGTTGATGAGACAAGCTTTTGGATCTAAAGAGGCAAACTGATTAGAGAAAAGAGCTCTGGATTTGAGCAAAAGATCTGAAACTGGCCTCCATCTCCACTGTCTTGTGATATCAGACAAGTTGCTTAATTTCTCTGAGCCTCAGTTTCCTCATCTGTAACAGAGGGAGAATAACCCCCACCCTACATAGCAGATAGAGGGCTCACTAATCCTTACGGATGAGTTTAGGATGCACTAAGGCCTACACTTGGGGAAGGGGTCAGACATCATTTTCTCATCACCAGGCCTGTGGATTCAAATCTGGAACATGACAGATATGGGATGAAATGATACAAGAGACAGAAGGACTGTGCCGGAGTGGGGAAGTCTTGGGAGGGCTGAAGGGTGGCCATCAAAGAGGCAAGGACTACAGGAAGCAGGCCCCCTTGTGCCCACCTGTGAGGGGGTGAATTTTTCTGAAGGAGGTAATAAGAACACCTACACCTCGTGAGGTTGTCCTAAAGCTGAGACAAATGATGTAAGGGCTCAGCATGGCCTGGCATATAGTAAGTGCTCAATAAATTTTGGAAAGTGTGGATGTTCTCCCATTCCCTACCCCTCTCCCAAACAAGTGCTTGTTGAGATGAGGTGCAGGAGGAGAAAATAAAGCACGTGGAGCCCCGTTGGCTCCAGGGCTCCAAGCTGAGCACCCATGGGAGAGGCATGGCTTCCGCTCTTAGAGAAAACCCCTGAACATGGACCTAAACCATAACTTAACCTTCTGCCATGAGGAGCTCAGTACTGTGACAAGGACAGAGCTTTCTGGGAGCCCAGAGGAGGATGCCAAGTCCTCCCTGGAGGAGGTGCTGTCTGTGTTGGAAGAACAAGCAGGAAGTTATCATGGATGGACATGAAGGAAGGGGACTCAGGCCAGAGGGAAGGAGTCCAGCCCAGAGCTGGCACACAGTGGATGCCTCTTCTTTCCCCTCTACCCGGCCCAGAGTTCAGCAGAGTCCCAGAGGTGTCTGGGGAACATGGGAGTACCTTGTGGCTGCTGGGGATATGAGGGTGGAGAGCCTGGGGCCAAACAAAAATGGGCCCAGAATGCCACACCACACATTAGAGCCTCAGCTTCCTTCTCTATAAAATGGGACCAGATTCCAAAGAAGATATGCAAATGGAAAATAAGCACATGAAAAGATGCTCAACATCATTAGTCATTAGGGAAATGGAGATACAATTTCACTCTTCTAAGATGGCTGTAACAAAACAAACAAATGAAAAAACAAACACAGAAAATAAATGGTGGTAAGATGTGGAGAAGTTAGAACACTCGTGCATTGCTGGCGGGAGTGTAAAATGGTGTAGCTGCTATGGAAAACCGTTTGGAGGGTCCCCAAACATTAAATATAATATTACCATATGACCCAGCAATTCCACGCCTTGGTGTATATCCAAAATAGAACTGAAAACAGGGCCGCAAACAGATACTAATATGCTAGTGTTCATAGCAGCACTATTCACAACAGCCAAAAAGGTGGAAATAACTCGTGTCCATCAACAGATAAATGGATAGGACTTCCCTGGTGGCGTAGTGGTTAAGAATCCGCCTGCCAATGCAGGGGACACGGGTTTGATCCTTGATCTGGGAGGATCCCACATGCCGCAGAGCAACTAAGCCCATGCGCCACAACTACTGAGCCTGCGCTCTAGAGCCTGCGGGCCACAACTACTGAAGCCCGTGCTCCACAGCAAAGAGAAGCCACTGTAACAAGAAGCCCGCGCACCGCAACGACGATTAGCCCCTGCTCGCCACAGCTAGAGAAAGCCTGCACGCAGATACGAAGACCCAACGGAGCCAAAAAATAAATTAATTTTAAAAAAAGAGATAAGTGGATAAATAAAATTTGTTGTGGACATACGATGGACTATTATTCAGCCACAAAAAGGAATGAAATTATGCTACATCCTACGACATGGGTGAACCTTGAAGATGTTATGCTAAGTGAAAGAAACCAGACACAAAAGGATAACTATTGTATGTACGTATCGTATTGTATGATTCCACTTATATGAAATCTCTAGAATGGGCAAAGTCATAGAGAGAGAAAGTAGATTAGAGGTTACCAGGGGCTGCAGGGAGTGGGAGACAGGAGGTCACTGCTTCGTGGGTACAGAGTTTCTGTTTGGGACAATGAAAAAGTTTTGGAAATAGTGGTGATGGTTGCACAACATTGTGAATATAACTAATGCCACTGAACTGTGCACTTAGAAAATGGTTAAAATGGCAAATTTTATGTTGTATATATTTTACCATAATTGAAAGAAGGTTTTTAATCCAACAGGAAAACAAATGGGGCCAAGACCTTCTTTGGCGAGAATTCTGCTCTAGCTCTTCTGAGGACTCTCTGGGATCAGGGGAGCCCTGCACTGGGCAGACCCTCTGAATTGAGGGTGGGAGACCGATTGTACTGCCCCTCCTTCTCCTTTCCAGCTGCCCCCAAGGCCCCCCGCTGCCCCTTCCTCTGGCCCAAGGCCTGGGGGCACGTTGGCCAGGACTAGGCCAACCTGGGCCTCCTCTGAGAGCATATGGCTTCTCTCTCCTCCTCTCTCCCCACCCCTGGACCCCTTAAAGAAGAAGAGACCTTTCCAGAATACTTCATCTCACCGGAGCTGTAAATACCGAATTTAAATTCATACTTTGTACCACCTTTGATTTCAAAGCGGATTACACCTCCGTGGTGAAAGGCGGCCACAGCGCAGGGTCTGAGCAGGCCTCCTGGGCCTGTTAACTCCTTCCACTTCATTAGGTCTAATCCTAGTGGCGCTGAGTAAGGGGGCCTGGGCTGCACCCGGCACTCGGGACCATATGTGCCCATTGTATCACTCAGCCGCTAATCCAGCACTGTTGTGGGCACTAGCCCACCGGACAGGGGCTCTGATCCCCCATGCTGGGCCGGGAGGGGGTCCTGGCCCTCAGGGTGGGGGGGCAGTCAGGGTCTGGCTCAGCTCCCAAACCCCCCACGAGCCCTTTGGGGAGTGAGCTGCAGGGAGCACAGCATGGGAGTCACGGAGAGGTGGAAAGACGGACACCAACCTGTCCTGCTATGCTTCTCTCCACCGACATACGCTCGCCTACCAAACGCCCAATGTGAATGCACACTCACGGGTACACTTACTCACACATCCGCACTCACTCTGCAACACACTTGTGCAACATGTCCACGGGCTCAGGACACCCAGCAGCACACCTGTGCACGAAACACTCAGCCCCCGGACACAACCACTCTTGTATGCACTCACAACTACCCCCAGGCTCACGACAGCCAACCCCCAGCAGGACTCCCGTGTGCCTGCACACGCTCACACACACACCTCACACACGCAGACATGTCCACACCCACGTACCCTCAATATCCCTGATCACCCACGTACGCCCACCCACGCACCTGTATCCACCCCGTCACATCTAACTGGTCCACTCTACAGAACTTTGCAAGTTTGTTTAAAAAAATAAAAGAGCCCCTGGCATTTCCCACCCCTCCACCCCCGCGACCCCGGCCTTTTGCAAAGCCCAGGATGTTAGCACCGGACGGGGCTTTGAAGGGAATTGAGTCCATCCTTCTCACAGGTGGGTCGACCGGGCACAGCAGAGTGACGGGGCCCGGCAGACAGTGGAAGCTTGGGCGGAGCGGGCCCTGAGCCCTGCAGCCAGCAGCTCTGCCCGCCTCGTTGGTTGACTTTGAGAAATTCTCTTAATGCCACAGAGCCGCGTGCTTCCTCATCTAACTGAAAAGAAAAAGGTATGAGAGCACCTATCCTGCAAGACTGTTGTGAGGATAGAGACACATTGCATCCCAGTGCTTTGTGAACGCACAGGTACCCCACACAAGCGCGTAAATGTCACAGATGGGCCTCCAGGGTTACTCATGAAACAGCAACAATGGGAAGACCAGAACCCAGAGCTTTGGACTCTGCCCAGGCTCTCTGCTGTCCATGACTTTTCAGGAGAGAGGTAGTGCCAGCCCAGACCCGGGGGCCCGGGAGGAGAGCACCAAACAGCCCACAGCTGGGCAGGTCCTGGTGCTGGGCTGCATTTTTGCTTCGGCTGCTCCCACACGGTGACCTGAATCTTAGGAGAAATCGGGCTTTTCAGGTGAAAAGAGTGAACTAGACACGTCTGGCCATCGATAGCTCCCCAGGCCCCGGCTCCAAGCCTAGTGCCCACGTCCTGGAGAGCTCACTGAAACGCACGCCAGCTGAGGGTGACGCTCAGCTGGGAGAGGGGGCAGAGGCGACCATGTCACTGATCGCCCATCCCCAAGGAGGGGACACATACACGTACAGCACCGAAGGCCAACCGTATGCAGAGGCACCAGCACAGCACCTCCTGTCTACCTGCCATCGGTCTTCGTGGTCTCCTGTCCACACTTAGGGCTGGGGAGGGAGAGGACACACGTTAAGGCTGGTGGGAGAGGGGTTAGTTCTGTTTCATCTGATAGTTTTCGCAGACCAAGAAATGTGCACGCATTGGAGTCAGCTCCTACCTCACAAGAGCCAATCACACACACCTCTTTCCAAGTCCGTGTTCAGGGACACCACGTGGATAGCTTGAAACCCTCTATGGTGGGAGGACTTACCCCTCAGAAATGGGTAAAGGCTACAAGCCAGGACATTTTTCCCCAGAGAGCCTGTTGGTAAACATTCACCAGCACCTCAGCACGCGTGTTCCTGCTCCCACTGGGAACTTTACGCCCCTTGAGTTAGTTCCTTAAGCCCAGGTGCCCTGAGTCCCTGAACTCCCCACACCAGCCAATGCCCCCTTCTACTTCTGAGCCTCAGATTCCTCAGCCCCCAAATCAGAGGGCCAACAACAGCACCGGGGGCAGAGCTGCTGGTACTTCAGGGTGCACAGGGACCCTGATGCAGACCCGGATTATCAGTCCGAGGCGGGGCCTGAGAGTCGGCAAGCTCCCGGGTGAAGCTGCTGCTGCTTGGGGGCCCCCACTCTGAGGAGCAAGGACTTATCTGTTAACAGCGAATTCGTACCAGGCACAGGTTTTGAGGCTGCCTTGACTGTCTGACCTCTGGTCTGACCTCTCTCCTCAGCATCGGGGCCCCTCCTCATGATGTGTCATCTCTCTTTGGGTGCTCCTCTCGGACCTCAAACTCAGTGGTTCTTAAACAAAAGCTCAACTGAAAAGACGCATCACTTCATCCCATACGCCTCCCTGCAGACGGTCATTCTCCCTGGGCACCCTCTCTCTCTTGCCCATGACCTGCTGGTCACAACATCGATCAGAAACACCCTCCGCTCCTTCTCTGATTGCATCGCTCGAGCCAGCACGCCATCCCTCCAGCCCCCACCCCTGGGGGCTGGGTGGCAGGTGTCCACCCAACCTTGAGATGGGCCTCACCCTCTTGACGTCCCAAGGCCGTGGTCTGCCAGGTCTCTTCCTGGCCTTGGCCATCTTCTCCCTCAAACCAGCACGTCTGCTTTAGGCCAGCATGTCCATGTCCCAATTCAGTGCCGCAGTTCACTGTCCCCAGGAGGTGCCAAGGGCATCCGAGCTGAGATCCTGCTCACGTGTTCTCAACCCCTCTCTACTCCTTCAAGGATAGCAGGGCAGCCTCCTCCCTGAGGACCCGATCTACCCTCCTATCTCTGAACACCCTCCTTTGGCTCTTATATATGCATCACCCAAAGGGCTCTATTCCATTTCCCCACTAGACCAGGGGCTTTCCTCAAGGCAGGGACTGAGTTTCCCCCATCAGCCTAGCAGTTCCCCCAAGGGCAGCAGCTGTGACTCTACCGTCAGATTGGGGAAATTTTCCAGGACGGAGCCCATCTCCTGCATCAGCTCAGGGAGCCCTCCCGCCCACCATCAGCCCAGAGGGTCCTCTGGCAGGACCTATGTCTCCTCCATCAACCTGGAATAGGTAGCGCCATGTTTCCCGTTCCTTCTGCAGCTCTGTCCATGGGACTTGGGCCTCCTCTGGTGGGGCGTGGCTGAACGCTCCCCCTTCTTCCCCCACCCCCCTAGGTATGCTGGATCCCACCTTTATCCAGCTGTGGCTCTCCTGGGAGAGAGGTCACTGAAATCACCCGGGGAAGGGGGCGCTCACGGCCCAGGGCAGGGTCAGCTTGGAGTCTGTCTCCTTCATCACCCCCTCATGGACCCCCAACACCTGTTTACAGTGCTGACCCCAGATCCAGAATGCCAAGGGAGCTCCGGACTCCCAGAGCCACAGAGCCACTTGTTAATTAATTGCACTAATTAGCAGGGATGAGGCCGGACATCTGGACCGTCTCCCAGGTGAGTTCAGACCCTCAGCGCACTCCGGCGGAAGACAGTTGCCCAGCAGGGATACCATCTCCAGTCTGCCGGACCTGGGCTCCCCCATTGACAGGCACAGAGAACCCTCACACTCTGAGCACCCCAAAGGGACAAGAAGCCAGATTAGGGCAGGGTCAAGGAGCCCTAACCTGCATCCCCACCCAAGACCATCTCCCCCCCACCCCCGCACCAGTCTCCTCTAGAGTGAGGAAGGGAGGGCGGGGCTGCTCTGTCCAAGGCTGGAAGGAGCCCCTTGAGTTGGGAGAGCAGCTGGGTCCCTCCTTATACCCCTGCTTGTCTCCCCAGTGGCCCATTTACTGCACAGCCCCCTTCATCCTCAGCACGCAGGACACTCGCTGGCATCTCTATGTGAATGCTCCTCCAGGATCTCAAATGCAATGTTTCTAAAACAAAGGCGAAACCATAACGGTCTATCACTCCTGCCAGTCATTCATTCATTCACCCACTCACTCATTCATTCAAAAAATATTGATCAGGCACTAACTCTGAGTCAGGCGCTATGCCAGGCACTGAGCCTTCAGCTATAACCAACATGCGGTACATACGTACAATGGAGTAGTGTCTGGCCATAAAAAGGAATGAGATCCCAATACATGCTACAACATATGTGGACCTTGAAAACATTGTGCTAAGTCAAAAAAGCCAGATACAGAAGGACAAATATTGAACGATTCCACTTATATGAGGTATAGGCAAATTCAGAGACAGAAAGTAGAATAGGGGTTACCAGGATTTGCTGGGGGGGGGGGAACGGAGCGTTATTGTTTAAGGGGCATGGAGTGTATGTTGGGGATGGTGAAAAAGTATAGGACATAGATAGCGGTGATGGTTATAAAACATTGCAAATGCGTCGGATGTCACTGAATTGTACACTGACAAGTGATTTAAATGATAAATATTACGTTATTTATAGTCTACAGTAAAAACACAAACAAAGCAGCAGTCTTTATCCTCATGGAGCTTAGATTCTAATGGAAGGAGAGAGCAATGAACAAAATAAGTAAAGATACATGAAAGATGGTGACAAGTGCTATGGAGAGAAATTAGGTAGGAGAAGGGAAGAGGGAGTGCTGGGGGTAGGGCTACAGTATTAAAGAGGGTGGTCAGGAAGACCTCGCTGAGAGGGCACCTTTCGGTGAGGACATGAAGGGGATGAGGGAGCACGTGGACACCTGGGGGAAGAGAGACAAAGGCCCTGAGGTGGGAGTGGGTCTGGGACCCATGAGGGCAGTGGAGTGAGCATAGGAGAGAGGGCTGGGAGAGGAGGTGGGAGAGGTGCCTGGCGGATGGGATAGGGCCGGGCACACCTGGAGCACTCATCACACAGCCAGCACGCATCCGTGAAGACCTGCTGCACCCCAGAACCTCCCAGGCACCTCTCCCCTCTGGACCTGCCCTTCACACACCTGACCCACCTCTCACGCCTGTCCGCAGACCCTCCTCACTCCTCTAAACTCTGCCCCCTCTCTATCCCACCTTGGGTACCTGGACACCCTCCCGAACGCCCCCTCCTGGCCTCACTGCAACTACACTCAGATGGACGGTCCAGCTCCCACCTACATGGCCCTCAGCCCGGCCCGGGGCTCTCCCACAACCTTTGCCCCACTTCTCATATGAGTACACCAAGGCTCAGACACACAGAGAGGCTCCAGCTCCTTGACCTGAGGTTTCCTGATTCTGCTGCAGCAGCAGGAGGAGGGAGGCTTGAGTCCAATCCCAGAAAACAGTATCTCAAAGCTCCAGGAGGCAGCCTGCCGTGTGTGTGTGTGTGTGTGTGTGTGTGTGTGTGTGTGTGTGTGTGCGCGCGTGCCTCCCGTGGCAGGTCCCCTGCAAGGCTCACACTCCAGAAAAAATGCCTGCCATGGACCTCAGTGGGCAGAAAAGAGAAGGCGATTGGAGGGGGGGAAGCTCCAGTTGGGGACAGCGACCAGAACACATTCTAAGCAGAAGAAAACCACCGGTTCGTGTTCAACGTGTCCCACCCGCTCTGGTCTCATCACCCTCCACGTGGGCCTCTGGCTCCCGCTCTCCTTCCCCTACAGTCTACCGTCCACCCATTAAGCCTGAGTCAGATCATGTCCCTTCCCTGCTCAAACCCTCCTGTGCTGTGGCTCCCTGCCTCCCGCAGAGCCAGAGTCCCCTGGTGACCCCCCAGGACCACCCTATCTGTCTCCTGTGCCCTCCGCTCTCGGAACGCCCTTCCATGCCTCTCGCTTCACTCACCTCCTTGCCTTTCCTCCAGTGTGCCAGGCCCCGTCCTGCCTCAGGGCTTTTGCACTAGCTGTTCCGTCTGCCCAGAAGTCTCTTCCCCCAGAATTCTGCATGGCTCACTGGGATCAGGTCTCTGCTTAGCCGTCACCTTCTCAGTGAAGCCCTCCTTGACTACCTTATTTAAAACTGACCCCACTTCCACAACCGCCTCCATGCCCCCTTTTCTCTTTCACTCACCACCTGAAGCTGTTTCCCATCTGTCTCCCTCCACTAGAATGTAACCTCCTGGAGCGCAGTCATTTCTGTCTCTCTGTTCATTGCTTGTCCCCAGTGCTTAGAACCGTACCTGCACCTCGTGAGTCAAAAGAATGAATCGATCAGGAACTACAACGAGGGTGACGCTCCCAGGGAAGGGGCAGAAGAAAACTGACGTTTGTCTTAGCCTTTCTGTGAACTGAACACTTCACACTCGGGAGATTGATGGTCAGAGGGGTGAAGTAAAGGGTGTCAGGGGAGTGTGGTGTCTCTGCTCCGAAACCTGTTTACTTTACCCTGTGCTGTCTCAAAAATGTTGGCATCCTGACCTCCCGGATGCAGTTGCCCCCCTGCTTGTTCCACCAAATGCTGTTTCCGCCAGGTCCCCCCGCCCTGCTCCCCACGACAGGCAACAATCCCGCTTCTCCCTTTGCCCCCAGCCGACACTCTTCCTACTGGGAATCCTGTTCTGAAAGACCCTGGCCCAGAGTTCTGGCTTCTGGTACCAAGAACCCATGTGACCTTAGGCAAGGTCCTGCCCCCGTCCCCCCAGCACTTACTTTCTCATTAGTAAGTGCAGAAGCTGCACTAGAAGACGTCTAGGTCCCTCTGCACCTGCTCGGAGACTGGACAATTGCCCCCCAGGCTCCCCGCTCCCACTGGAGGACCCGTCCTGTAGGCACCTGTGCACGTCTGCGTTCCTGGGGGCGGGGCAGGGTGGGGGAGTGAATGAAGTGAACACACCTGAAAACCACAGGCTTCAGCAGGTGAGGGCTGCAGCTGGGATCTGGAGAGTGACCCCCCCCCCCACCGCCAGAGGAGGGGGCCGGGGAGGACCTGCTAAGGAGAACAGAGTCGGGGGAGCGAAGGTCCTAGATGGGCATGGGGACGAGGAGTGTGGCCTTACAGCCACTTCAGAAGGCATCAGTTGCAGGGTAATCGCTGCCACCATTATTGAGCACGCGCTGTGCACCCTGTACCTCGCTAACAGCTTCACACACATTCATCTCATTTCATCCTCCCAGCAATCCCGGGAGGTTGGTCCTATTACTAGCCCCCAATTTATAGGTGAGAACACTGAGGCTCAGGAAGGCAAAGTGACCTGCCCATGATCACATGGCCGGAAAGAGGCAGAGTCAGGATTAGAACTCAGTTCTTCCGGACTCCAAAGCCCATGCCCTGTTTTGCAGCCTTCAGGATAGGCACCAGCCACCCTGCCCCTCCCAGAATGTCCCAGTTCCCTCAGTGCCATATTTAGGCTCATCGATTGATTATTGACGGATGCATTTGTGGTCTGGCTCTGGGGCCTCTTAGGCCCTGGGCAAGGACAGGAATGGGGGTGGAGGCGGGGGTCTTCCAACCCCAGGAAAGGCCCTCAGGCTGCCCTCACCCCATCGTGCCTGCTTCCGGCATCCAACACTGCCAACTCAACAGCACCTTCCCTCCGCCTCTGGATTTAAAGGCACAGTGACAATTAATCATTCAACGATGTGGAGGGCAGGCTGCAGAGGAGTTAATTAATTAGGGAAATTTCTCCCAGCCCTTTGAAGGTGAAATGTGTGGGGAGGGGTCAGGGCCAGGGCCAGTTATTATTCAAGCTTCATGAACAAGCTGACTCTGAGAGAAGTCTTCAGGAACAGCTGGGGTGGGGGGCTTTGGCAGGCTGGAGGCGGGTTTTACCCCCACCCCTAGTAAAAGGGGGCTTTACCAGGGTAGGTCTGGGCATGCCCAAGACCTCCCTCCTCAGCCCAGCTCTAGGCCTCCAGCCCCCGAGGATGGGGTCTCCCTCCTTTGCCAATGGGATGGGGCATCTCTAGAGGCAGATGGGCCTCTAGGAACCAAGCAGAATAAGAAAGGCAAAGCTGTTACCTGCACCTCCTCACGAGATAAAAGTAGCCAATGATATTGCACGTGCCAAAGCCCCTCGGGAATGACTTGGGTGCTCCATCCACACAGATGACTGGCAGATGACTCCATCAGCCCAGGCTCAGGGAAGGAAATTGGGGCAGGGGGTAAGCTGGTCACAGGAGTGGGGGGACAGGAGGGTCATAGCCCCCCCCATCTGTCACTGTGGCCTTGAGGGGTTGGTTCTTTTGTGCTGGTGGGGACGCCAGGCTACCTGCCAGGCTGGGCGGCCAGCCCTGGGGGCACATTCTTTGTTTTGTTTTTTTTGCGGTATGCGGGCCTCTCACTGTTGTGGCCTCTCCCGTTGTGGAGCACAGGCTCCAGATGCGCAGGCTCAGCGGACATGGCTCACGGGCCCAGCCGCTCCGCGGCACGTGGGATCTTCCCGGACCAGGGCACGAACCCGCGTCCCCTGCATCGGCAGGCGGACTCTCAACCACTGCGCCACCAGGGAAGCCCTACGGAGGCACATTCTTAACCCACAGATGGAGCAGGTGGGCAGTTGACTTGGTCATGAGATTAAGGGCAGCAGGAAGCCCCTTGCTCGCAACCACACACCGAATATCACCCTCTGCAGCATGAAGACTTGGAAGCTAGAGAGACACTGAGCTGACAAGAGATGCTCCCTACCTCGAAGGCCCCCAGAGACCCTCTTACACCATTGACAGACAAGGCAATGTTCTGAGCCAAAACATGGTAGATGCAAAGCCCCACGGGAACACAAAGGAGACCACGATTCAGAATGATGGGGGCATCTGGAAAGACTCAAGGAGGTGCTGTCATCAGGGTGAACACCTGAAAGAAAACCGAAATCTCAACAGGCAAAGGAATGGATGGAAGTGGCAACTTGCATGGTGCATTTGGGGAAGGGTGAGATGGTAAGCAGGGGGGCCACAGTGTGGAGTGGATGGACAGGGGCACGGGGAGGGCTGGAAACGTGGCCAGAGCATCAAGGTGGGCCTGGCAGCAGATGGCTTATGTGCTGGAACTGGACATGATTCAAACATGGTAGGAGGTCACTCGGGGCTTTAAGGCAGAGCTGCCATGACTGGAGAGCTCTGGGCCCTTTTTTTTTTTTCCGGCCATGGCATGTGGCATGTGGGATCTTAGTTCTCTGACCAGGGATCAAACCTGCGCCCCCTGCAGTGGAAGCTCGGAGTCTTAACCACTGGACCACCAGGGAAGTCTGAGCTCTGGGCTTTAGAAAGAACACTCTAGCAGCTGGGAGACAATGGGTTCATTGGAGAGGGGTGAGGCAAGATGGGAAACCAGTGAGGAGGCAGGTCTCATGGTCCAGGAGAGAGATGATGTTGGCTTCATCCAGGAGATAGAGCACAGGGGAAGGGAACTATTGTTTATTGTTCACCTACTGTGTGCTGGACATTGTACCGGACACTTTTCATCATCCTCTCCCTTCGTCTTGGGATTTTTTTTTTTTTATGCACAGGATTTGGGGGCAGCTAGGGATCTAATAAAGCTGAGGTGAGCAGGTTCTGCACACCTGAGCAGGTGTCTTTTCTCCAATCTCTCCTCTCGCCTCCCCCTAGAAACCTCCTTCCCACCCTGCAGGAGGGTCAGGGGCCTAGGAACCCTGCTCGTGCTCAACTCAGGGAACCCCACAGAGAAATCGTGAAAAGCAATGCCACGCAGCCCACACCTACCCCCACCCACTCCCCCATCCCCGCCCCCTCCAATCATTTGTACGACAGGAAAAGAACCTAATCCCGAATCTGAAGAACTATGTGATGGAGGATTTACAGTATTAGAAGGCAAACAATGGCAGGTGTAATTAGGAGAAAAATTTGTCATGCTCTCGACTTGGGGAAGAGAAGGGAAGGTCTGGCATCACAATCTCCCTGGTGTTTACCCAGCATGTGCACACACGCGGGGGAGCGGGCGCTGGCCATGGGCAGATTAATATTTGATGCAAGGAAGAGAAACGCATGCTGTTCATGTTTATTTAGGATATTGTGAAATACAGTGAAATTTGCAATTTTATTGGATTTGGGGGGACGGTGTTTTGGAGAAGTCTTAAGCTGCATGGTAGGACACGCACATCTCTCCAGAGCATAGAGGCACCAGCTTTGGTGGTGAGCCCCCTCTACCCCCCTTCCCAAATCCAAACTTCTAGTTCCATTCCCTTCCTGAAATGAGAGAGGATTGGCCCCAGGGGTATGGGTGGAATAAGAGAAATCTCAGCTGGGCCTCTTAATCTGAAGTTTAGTGGCATGTGGCTGGTGGAGAGAGAGGCGGCTGTCTCTGGGGGGTTCTTGTCAATTACAGTAGGGCTGGAAGCCATGGTTGGGCAGCTTTGAGCACTGGTGACCCTGGCTGGCTTTGGTGGGGGGTGGCTGGGAGGGATGGGGAGAAAGGGTAGAGTGAGATAAGGATCCACACTCTTTGTATTTAAGAAACTGGGTGATGGGAATTCCCTGGCAGTTCAGTGGTTAGAACTCGGCGCCAAATAAAAAAATGTTAAAAAAAGAAGAAAGAAAGAAAGAAACTGGGTGATGGATGGAGGCTTACAAGGCAGGAGCCTAACCTCCCTCCCTCAATCAAGGGTTCAGCTATCCCATTTCCTTTCTCCACGTGGTCTTCTAGCCTGTGCTTCCACATCTCCGGTGTTGGGAACTCATTAACTCATTCCACTGTTGGACACTCCCCTATGGAAAACTTTTTCTTAGAAACAGTTTCCAAGGTACATAGTTAGGTTGGGGGCCGGAGGGAGGGGGCAAGGGTTAGGTCATATGTGCTCTGTTCTGTGTTAAAATAAAGGATCTAGAGGCTGGAAAGATAAATAGATAGAAAGATCGATTGATCGATCAATAGATAGATACAGATGTTTGATGCACAATTTCTGAAAGAAAACATAAGTATTGGTTATGGTGATTGTTTCTGGAGAGGGAAACTGGATGACTAGGAAACTGGGGAGTCTGGGAAGGGAGAGAGACCTCCTTTTCACTGTAAAATTTTTGACCAGTTTGAACTTTTCATCATGTGTATGTCATACTTTTTGTTAATAAAAATACAATTTACTTTTTAAAAAGAGAATATCTTCTACCCAAAGAACAGGCTGAGATGAAGAGAAAACAGTATGGTATGAAAAAGAAATAGGAGGAGAGATAAGGGAGTAGATGAGATAAAGGACTACAAGGAAACTAAAAATGCAAGAGCAGAATTCACACACACACACACACACACACACACACACACACGGAGAAATCACACCAATCATTACATTGAACCGAAGTCTGTCTGTGTCCTTGGAGGTTCCGCCCACTTTCCCACTGTGCTAGTTCTATCAAGTGGATCACACAGAAGGCCCTTCCCTCTGCCCATGGCAGCCCTTCCCGTATTTGAAGATAGAATGAAATTCCACAAGAGCCATGTCTGGCGCCTATAACCACCTGAGCTGGATCCGATTGGATCCTGGTCCCACTTCTCTCCTTCACCATATATTGCTACTCCTTTTCTCAAGGACGTGCTCCAGCGAGGCTGCCACCTCTGGTCTTGCCCCCAGGCTCGTACTCCTCTTAGGCTGGGAGCTCAGGGCTGGGCTGAGTCTTCTCCAGTCTGGGGCCATCTCTGCTGTTGTCTCATACTCTCTGACCTAGACAGAGGCCCAACTTTCTTCAGCAACAAACTGTGGACATCTGGAGCCTGATGGCCCCAGAGACGATCCAATTGCCACACTTTAAAAATGGATAAACGTGGCGTGAGGCGTGACGGGATGAGGGGCTGGCCTGAGCTCACGGAAGCAAGATGGGCTTTGTGTCTACTTCTCCCCGCTCCATAGCCCTCTGGAAATCCCGCCAGGACGGGACCTCGGGCAAGGCCGCTAGGAGAAGCAGGGGCAATGCAAGCCAGCCTAGTGTTGGAAGTGGCTCTGCCACCGAGCCCAAAGAGCTGGGCAAGCCAGACAGGGCATGAGGGTAACTCAGGCATGTGGAGAAGACAGAGGCCAGGCAGGCATCAGCCTGCAGCAGTGAAAGTGGGAAGGTAGCTACGCTGATGCTTACAGGTGCCCGTTCGCGCGCGCGCGTGTGTGTGTGTGTGTGTGTGTGTGTGTGTGTGTGTGTACATCTGCTACAGCCCTCGGCACCCTGACTTGCCGCCTTTGTTCTCAAGGCTGCCCTCCTCCCCTGAACTGTGACCTGAGGTCTCATCGTTTTTTAAAAAAATTTCAATATCCCCATTGCCAAGTACAATCCATGGCATATAGTAGGTGCTCAATAAACATTTGCTGGACTGAACTGGATTGAATTGAATTCAACTGAACTGAACTGAATTTTCCAGGTGAGACTACCCACAGGAGTCTGTACCAGGGAGAGGGAGGGAAAAGGTGCCACATGGATGAAGCTCGGGGAACGTCTGTGCACACATGTCTGGCAAGGCTCCAAGTTTGCATGTGGGTCCGTCTGCATGTTGTGAACCTGCCCTGGCACAAGTGAATTCAAACCACAAGGAGGGAACATGCATTCACATGTGTGAATATGTGTATGCTCACGCATGTGCCAACTCCAACAGCCCTCACAGGCACGCAGAAAGCCCAGTGACTCCTGGCTCTCGTTGAGCCAGGTTTCTTGCGGGGAAACCTGGAGCAGCTAAAATTAGTATGAAAATGGTAGTGTTCAGTTAAAAGGAAGGGGGGTGGGTAGGAAGAGATGAGGGTGCCCGTGAGTGCTATTTTATTTCTCAGTGAGAGGATAAAGTGATTTTTCCTACATAATTTTTGATGTAGAGGCTAAATTAGGCCGGAGGAGAGGGACAAAGCAACTTTCGCCCTCATTAGTATTCCGGCCGCATTGGCCCAGCCACGGCAGTTATGTATTTTTGCAAGTATGCATATAATTTATTGTGGAGAACACAATTTACATGGTAGTCGATGCCTGTTTTATAGCCTCACAAATAGATGTATGAACTCAAGCATATAATGGCCCAACCAGCAGGCGCAAATACGTTCTAAATCTTCTAAATGTGCTTCACAAAAATGTAACTGAGGAATATAAAACAGATCAATTCTTGCATGTTATATATTGGTTTTTGATTTACAAATCTAATCTGGGACATTTCTTCAGAAATGAGGGGATTTTTCTCCCCCCACCTCCTCCTCTTCTTCTACCAACTTCTCTGTGTACAGACCTGGCCTGCTGGTCAGGTGTCTGCAGGCACTGCCCCCTCCAGGATATGCCCACACGCATGCCCGGCTGCCCGTATGAGCACTCGTAGGTGTGCTGGGGAACCTGCAGACCTTGGGTGGAAGTTGTGGCGTTATCTTTGCTCCACCTATGCGACCTCCCTCATCTGAGGCTGAAAATTTGGCCAGGAGGGCTGATAAGACAGCCCCCAACCCTGGGGTGTGGCATCTCTCAGATCTGGTCCCTCTGGGCTCCTACCTAAGTGGCCTATTTTCTCTGAGAGCCAGACCGGCTTCGTGGCTGACTGGAACAGAAAAAGAAAGTGGTGAAGGTCTTAGAAATGAAAATTGAACTAACATTCTCTGAGTTCCATCTTTAATTTGTATTTTAATGTAAATATTTTTATCAATTTATCTTCACGTACATGGCTTTTTTAAAAAGCCCATTCCATCAGTAGTTGAATGGACACATAAATTGTGATATACTCATAAAATGGAATACAACACAGCAAAGAAAAGGGAAAGCTACTGTATTCAACAGCATGGGTGAATCTCACACACATAATGTTTAAATGCAAGAAGCCAGACCCAGAAGAGGACCTGCTGTAGTACGGTTTGATTTATATAAAGTCCAAAGCACGAACTGAACCAAACTATAGTGTTTAGAGATGTCAAAACTATCAAGGAGAGCAAGGTAGTACTTTCCACAAAAGTCAGGATGGTTGTTATCTTTGGGGAAGAGAGGTTGGGTGAGGGTACGAGGGGGGCATCTCGGCAGCTGGCAATAGTCTAATTCTTGACTGGGTGGTGGTTCCATGGGTATTGGTGATAAATTTCTGAGCTGAGTACTTCTCTTTTCATTCATTTTTCTGTACATGTGTTGTATTTCACAATGAAAACATTTACAAAAACAGCCTGTAAGTGCTTATAATTAAAAGCAAACGCCCCCCCCCCCCCCCCCCCCCACTCCCTGAAGGCAGTGACTGGTGACCATTTGGGCTGTTCTCTTCACATCTCTGGAAATGTTGTGGAACTTCTCTGGAGCCTCTCCATTAATGAAATTTTATAATCCTTTTCATTTCTGTAAAGTCAGTAGTAATGACTCCACTTCCATTCCTGGTTTTAATAATTTGAGTCTTCTCTCTCTTTTTTTTTCTCTTGGTCAGTCTAGCTGAAAGTTTGTCAATTTTGTTGATCTTTTCAGAGAACTAACTTTTGGTTTTGTTGACTTTCTCCATTTTTTTTTTTTTTAACTCCCTATTTCATTTATCTCCACTCTAATCTTTATTATGTCCTCTTGCTGCTGGCTTTGGGTTAAGTTTAGTCTTCTTTTTCTAGTGAGGTGGGAGGTTATTGATTAGAAATCTTTCTTCTAGTTTAATGTAGGTATTTACAGCTATAAATTTCCCTCTGAGCATTGCTTTTGCTGAATCTCATAAATTTTGGTGTGCAGTGTCTTTGTTTTCATTCATCTCAAGGTATTTTCTAATTTCCCTTGTGATTTCTTCTTTGACCCACTGGTTATGTAGAAGTGTGTTGTTTAATCTCCACATGTATGTGATTTTTCCAAATTTCCTTCTGTTCTTGATTTTTTTATTTCATTCCGCTGTCATCAGAAAACATGCTACGTATGAGTTCAGTCTTTTTAAACTTATGGAGACTTGTTTTGTAGCCCAAGATATGGTCTCTCCTAGAGACCGTTCCATGAGCACTTGAGAATGTGAATTCTGCGGTTGTTGGGTGGAATATTCTATCAGGTTAGAAAACAGTGTCTGGGGACTTCCCTGGTGGTACAGTGGTTAAGACTCTGCACTCCCAACGCAGGGGGCCCAGGTTCAAGCCTTGGCCAGGGAACTAGATCCCACACGCATGCCACAGCTAAGAGTTCACATGCCACAACTAAGGAGCCCACCTGCTGCAACTAAGACCCAGTGCAACCAAAGAAAGAAAGAAAGAAAGAAAGAAAACAGTGTCTGTTAGGCCTAGTTGGTTTATAATGCTTTTTAAGTCTTCTGTCTCTTGACGATCCTCTGTCTAGTTTTTCTATCCATTACATCAATGGGGTTCTTGTTGCTCACCTATGTGGTAATGTGCGAGTCACAATCCCAGTTTCGAGGGCCCACAATCCAGGGAGAAGGGGGAGCTTCAGTTCTACTGAGCTGGGCCATCTCATCCCTGCTCCCCGGTATAGGAAGTTCTCCCTCACCTCCACACTGTCCTGTAGCCTGGGGTCTTGGACTGCTTGAAACCCCCATCAACCTCAAATACCGCCCACATTCCCAGGGTTAGTAACCCTGGTGGGAGCAAAGCAGAACTGGAGGAGTCTTGGAGACCATGTAGTAGAGGTCAGTGTGCTCCTGGTACCCATGGGGAAACTGAGGCTCAGGGAAGGGGAGGATCTTGTTCTAGGTCTCTTGGCGCCAGGCCTGCTGCTGTCCCCATCATCTGCTCAGACCACAGCACCATGACTGACACACTGGTTGTCAAAAAAAAAAGAGGGACCTGTTGAAGTCACCCTCTGTGTCATTTCCACTGTAGTGCAGGACGGTGGTGGTGATCGGGGGCAGGACATAGGATGAAGGAGCTGTGTTGAACGGACCTCCCAGCGCACTTAGAAGACCTGCGCTCCCAGACCAGCTGCACTACGCTGAGCTGTGTGACCTTGGGCAACTCATTCTCTGAAGTTCAGTTTCCTCTGAAAGCATCGTGATCATTGCCATCATTTCCTGAGTCCCCACGATGCACCTGTTATGGTACATGTAGAATCTCACTCAATCCTCCCCACAGCCTTGGAAGAGGTAAATACCTTTGGCATAGGAGGAAACTTGGGCCCCATAAAGCAAAATAACTTCCCCAAAGCCACAGGTACTCACCCATCCCTCTCTGGTGGCTCCAAAGCTACAGCCCAGAGAGTCTGCTCTGTGGCCTCCATTCACCCTCGGAGCTCTAGTCTACATACTTAATGGCAGATTTGAAGCTAGACTGAGATTACTGTTCATCTTGTTAGGTGAGATCGCAGCGTGGTCAGTTATCAGTGGGAGATACACACTGAAGTATTTCCAGATGAACTGGCCTGCTATCTGCTGATTTGCTTTCAACTACCACAGCCAAAAAAAAAAAAAAAAGGAGAAGGAGTGGATGAAACAAGATGGGCAAAGCTGATAATTGTTGTAACTGAGTGATGGGTACTTGGAACTCAAACTACTCTCTCTAGTTTTTAATGTTTGAACATTTTCATAATGAAATATTAACAAAAACCCTCGGGGGTTCTGACTCCAGATAGACCGCATCTGGGAGAGTTGGTGGTTCTCAGATAAACCGGCCACTACTTGGGGATGAGTCCCAGACCCCTCAGTGTCCCCCAGGGTCAGCAGGGGTCTGGTCTCCTGGTGGACTTGGCTGTGCTGTCTGGAACAGACGTGTGGCTGTGGACCACGTGTGTTTCTCTTCCTGCCCTGGCCACCTGCCAGCAAAGCCCTGAGGAGGCAGGAGGCCAGCCCCCGGATGCTGAGACCCACCATGGAGATTTTCTCCCTTGACCCAGGAGAGCCCTCCTGAGGGGCAGTGGAAGGAATGGAGGCCTTCACTTTATAGAACAGAGAGGGTAGATGGGATGGCCCTTCAGTCCCCTTCCCAGACAAACACACCCCGGCTGGGGATCTCCACCTGCCAGGAAGGGGAGGGGTTGGAAGCCTCAAGCTGGACTTCCAGGCCTGTATTCACAGCCAGCATCCCCATGGCAACAAGCTAGTTAGAGGGTCCTCAGCACGGTCCCCTGGGGCCACTCATCTGCCCCCCAGGAGGGCAGTATTAATGGGCTACCCTCCCCTCCTCCCCCCTCCCAGCTCTCAGGCCTTCCACAGTGACCCCTCCACGACCCCACCCCCTACAGCCATCACCCTGGTGTACAGAGCCCAGGAGACAAAGGCTCCCTATCCCTGGCCAGACACACCTCGCACACACAGATATACACACACCTGCTTCTGGTTCTCTCACAGCCTTCTCTCTCATGCACATACCTCTCCCACCCTGACCCCACTCACGCCCACAACGCACAGAGCCTGCCCCACATTCCGTGGAAAGAAGGAGGCAAACATTTGCCCACACTCAGACACACACACACACACACACGCGCGCGTGCGCTCCAGGCTGGGAAGGTTGTGGCTCTGCTCTCAGGTATAATCATACCAGCGTGGCAAGTCCTGCTCCACCACATGGCAATAGGTAAGTTGCTCTTTGAGCCTCTGTTTCCCCATCTCTACGTTGGGAATAATTAGACCAACCACCTATGCCAGTCGTAAAGATTAAATCTGATCATGAGAACACAGTAGGTGCTCAGTAAATGCTTCCTCCTTCTTCCCACTGGATCCGGGGCAGGCTCTGTCTCTGGAAGACTGTGCTGGGTTCTGAGTAGGCAGGGTCTGGGAGTCAAGCGGCCTGGTGGGTGACCGTGGGCTCTTCCACCGACTAGGGGCCTGACCTAAACAGTCACGTAATCTCTCAGAGCCCCAGTCTCCTCCTTTCTGGGTGTCTGTGAGGATTAAATAAGTTAACACAGCACTTAGAACAATGCTTGGTATTTCGCTGATGTTGTTGTAGTAATAATATTACTATTAATAATATACTAATAATACTATTAATAATGATTAGTAATAATATTACAACAACAACAAAACCATCATGCTGATGACAGCAAACACTGCCTGAACAGACAGCTTACTGTGTCCCCAGCTCTCCATCGATGCATGAGCCCAGCTAGTCCCCATAAAGTCTAAAAGGGAGATAAAGCCATCATCCCCATTTCACAGATGGGAAAACTGAGGTATAGAAACATTAAGAAACTCATTCAGGCCACAGAGGTAGAAAGTGGTGGCATGGGGATTAGAGTCCAGGGAACCTGACTCTGCTTGAACTGCTGGGCCCCACTGCAGTGCCAAGAGGTGCCACTGTCATTCTTAGAGAGAGGTCATGGGTCACAGACCTGCTCTGCCTGAGGGCTGGACCCCCTCACTTGACAGAAGAGAGAAGTCAGTTCCCGAGAGAGGTCACCCCATCCCATCACGTGCCTGACACCACCTCCCCAATCTCGTGTCCCCTAGAGGGGGCTCCACTCTGACCTGAGGGGCTGTGGAGAATCGGGGCAGCTGCAGCTGGCTGAGGGGGTACTTGGGGACCGGAGAGCCGGAGTCGGGCTCTCATTGGCACAGACCACTGAATCTTGCCATAAATCTCCCCACACCCTCATTCTCTTATCCTTCCCTCCTTCCTTCCTTTTCCCTTGCACAAGTCTGACTGAGTTTCAGTTCCTTGTGAGCAATCGCTCACTGTCACCAGGACTGCCCTACCCTGCCCCGTCCACCAAGCTGGACGGCACATGACAGGGCTTCTTGGCTTCCAGAGAATCCTTGACCTTGGGCAACCCTGCACCTGCTTGCTTTTCTGTCTGTTAGATTGGTATTACACCCTCATTCACGGGGCTGTTGTAAGGAATACTTGAGAGAACTTGGCAAAGCTCATAGCCAAGTCCCAACGTGTGATGAGTGCTCAGGAAATGCTTTACTACTCTTCTTGCCAGTTCTCAGCAGCAGCCGGGGTCTCTGGCAGATCCCGTGCTCCTCTCCCACCCCCTGCCCTCAGGCTTGGACCCCCGGGTCCCAGGCTCATGCATTTCTTCTCTCCTCCAATGATACGGTGCTGAGAGCCATTTGGGGCTTGGGCCCTGTGCCAGGTCTGGCTCCAATGTTCTATAAGGCCTTGCCCTCAGAGGACCCTGCATGTGGCAGGAGAGGGAAGCAAGCGTCCAAGCAAGTGAGGCAGATCACCTGCACACAGAGTGACATGGAGATAGCCGGCTCTGGTGGTCCTCATCGTGGGATGCACGTTAGAATCTCCTGGGATCCCCATGCCTGGGGTGTACAAGATGGGGTTGCCCGTGGGTTTGGAACGGACCACAGGACCTCGTAGGACCCCAGGTCATAATCCACTGTGGAGAGGAGGTGGAGCACAGAGCCACTATAAAGAAAGGGTCTGGTGCCTCCACCACCACCAAGTTCTGGAAACAGCAAAGGCTTTAAAAAACTGACTTTTGGGGGCTTCCCTGGTGGCGCAGTGGTTGAGAGTCCGCCTGCCGATGCAGGGGACATGGGTTCGTGCCCCGGTCCGGGAAGATCCCTCACGCCGCAGAGCGGCTGGGCCTGTGAGCCATGGCCGCTGAGCCTGCGCATCCGGAGCCTGTGCTCCGCAACAGGAGAGGCCACAGCAGTGAGAGGCCCGCATACCGCAAAAAAAAAAAAAAAAAAAAAATTGACTTTTGGGGCTTCCCTGGTGGCGCAGTGGTTGAGAATCTGCCTGCTAATGCAGAGGACACGGGTTCGAACCCTGGTCTGGGAAGATCCCACATGCCGCAGAGCAACTGGGCCCGTGAGCCACAACTACTGAGCCTGTGCGTCTGGAGCCTGTGCTCCGCAACAAGAGAGGCCGCGACAGTGAGAGGCCCGCGCACCGCGATGAAGAGTGGCCCCCGCTTGCCACAACTAGAGAAAGCCCTCGCACAGAAACGAAGACCCAACACAGCCAAAATTAATTAATTAATTAATAAAAAACTCCTACCCCAACATCTTCTTTAAAAAAAAAAAAAAAATTGACTTTTGGATACATAGACTACTCCAACCTAGACAGTGTCTTAGAAATCAACTTGTCCAATTCCCCAAACGGATGGGGAAACTGAGTACCAGAGAAGGGCATGCTGGTAGTCACCAGCATCTGGGTGGTGGTGCTGCTTGTGAGATTTCCCTGCACAGTCCCTGGGTTGAGGGGCACGGATGGGGGATGCCCTGTTGCTGTTCTCGAGGCTGCCAAAAAATCACACTAGAGGCGGGTGAACCAAGATCTTGAGAAAGGGGCTGTATTCGTCTCCTAGGCCTGCCACAAGAAATCACCTCAAGCTTGGTGGTTTAAAACAACAGAAATGTATTCTCTCACAGTTCTACAGATCAGAAGTCTGGACGCAAGGTGTTGGCAGGGTTAGTTCCTCCTGGAGGTTCTGAAGGAGAATCTACTCCCTGCCTCTCTCCTTACCTCCTGATGGCTGCCGGCATCCCTTGGCTTGCAGCTGCATCACTCCAATCTCTGCCTCTGTCTCCATGTGGCCCTCTCTGTGTTTCTCTGGGTCTCAAATCTCTTTCTTCTTTCTCTTAAAAGGACACAAGCCATTGGATTTAGGGCCCACCCTAAATCCAGGATGATGTCATCTCAAGATCCTTAAATTAATTACACCTGCAAAGATTCTATTTCCAAATAAGGTCACATTCAGAGGTACTGGGGGTTAGGTTTTGGACACATCTTTTGGGGGCAACATAATTCAACTCACTACAGGGCCTCTCTGGGTCACCATGGAAGAGGAGAGAGCAGGAGCATGCCCAGATCAGACCCTCTCAGCCCTGGCCTGTCCTCTTGGGCCCAGCAGCCTGGAGCAGGCCCTCCTCACTCATCCCCACCCCGTAACTGGGTGAGCCCAGACGTGTATTGGAGCACCAGTCCCAGAGGGAGCAGGACATTGTTTGCATGCTTCCCACATGCTGGGTACTGTGCTGGGTGCTGGCGAGAAGCCGGAGGGGGAGCCAAGTCACAGGGACTCTCATAGTCGGGGGAGAGGGAGCCAGACTCCTGTACAGAGGGGCCTGGGAGTGCCTGACTTAGGCTGGCAATGCTGTGGGGCAGAGAGTGCTGGGGCTGCCTGCCAAGACGACCAGGAGGAGATGAGGGAGGGTCAGGAGGTGGTGCTGGGTTTAGCCTTGAAGGACGAGAAGGACTTCACTTGGAGACAGGTGGGGAGGAAGTTCCAAACTGAGCCCAAGTGTGTGATTGTGGGTGCGGGTGCAGGGAGGGTCCTCCCCTGGAGCTCCCCAGGCGACTCCTGCTACACCTGGTGTCCCTGGCTTGTCCTCCATTGACCCCTCCACCCAGCACTGAGCTCCTGAGAGCAGAAGCTGGGCATTTCATCACAGCACCCAGAGGATGGGGCTGGCACACAGGGGGGGCTCAACACCTTTGCTGGCTGAGTGATGGACAAAGGACTAGCTCCAAAGAGAAACTCTAAGGGGGGGCCCCTGAGAATCTTGAGGTGGGGAGCCCCCCACTCACCGCACCTTCAACACATGCCACCGTTGTTACCATCAGTGATTGACTCCTGGGGTCCTTTGTGTATCACACACCACGCAACACAAACACAAACACACACAGACCCCTCAAGGATTTGAGGCAGCGTGCCAAAAACTACACAAATAGGTAAAAAAAACTTAAATACGTGAAGATGAAATTGAGACCAAGGAAAAATGTGGATAGAGGTATCAGCCTTGGCCTCGTCCATTCAGTACCTACTGTGTGCAGAACACAGATCGGTGATTCCAATTTCTCCATTGGACCTGGCCAGGGAGGGGGCTGGTCAGTTTAGAATTCCAGAGTTTTCGATTTGGAAAAGCCCTTAGAAGTGCCTGAATTCAATGTCCTACACAAAGAGAAACGCCCTCTACTTCATTCGTTCACTCGTTCATTTGCTTAGTCAACAAACCCTTTATTGGGTACCTACTGTGTGTCTGCTGATAAGCACGGATCAGACAGGCGGTCTGGACAGAATGGCAGTCATCTGTTACTGCTCCAGGCATCTCTGCTCTTTACAAAGTGCTCTCCAAGGGCTGTCTCCCTGTGTCCCCAGGGAAGCGGGACACAGAGGCAGAGGCTGGGATCCGGCCTGCCAGGGCCAGTGAGTAAGAGAGAGGGTGAAGGCCAAGCCCGATCCAGGTTTTCTGGGATGGGAACGGGATTGATGCCAGGCATTCAACAGGCTTTTCCATGTCGTGTATTTCATTTTATGTATCATAATGCTGTGTGATCTTGAGCTGGATACTCAGCTTCTCTGTGCCTCCCTGAGCTCATCTGTAAAGATGAGATCATTAAAAATGAAAGGACCTAACGTGCCAATGTTGGTTTTGACAAATGTACGGTGGTTACGTAAGATGCTAACTGTAGGGGAAACTGAGTGAGGAGTTTACGGGAATTCTCTATTATCTTGGCAACTTTCTTGTAAATCTAAAATTATTCCAAACTTGGAAGTTTATGAAAAAACTTAAAAGACCATTTCATGAGTTTGTTGTGAGGCAGATTTACTAAAACACATTCTAAGTATTGGTGATTATGACTTAATTCTCACAAAATATTGTGATGGAGGTTTATTATACCCATTTTCCAAACTGGCCTCAGAGAAGTTCAGTGACTTGCCTAGGGGCATACAGATAGTAATAGGCAACATCTGGATTTGAACCCAGGCCTGAAACGCTCCAAAGGCCACACTCTGCTCCCTCTAATATTTTAGAACTTTCACTGACAAGGAAACGACCACTTTGCCGGGAGCGTTCTGCTAATTAGAGCCTCATCGTTGTAGTGAGAAATGATCAAATGTCATCTCCTTGCTCAGGCCTTGATTCCAAATGGATGGCCACACTCTCCCCACCCCATCTCCCAGGAGCTGACCCATGTCCCCTGGTCATTGTTCCTCTTTACCTTAAGTGAGGGGCTCAGAACAGGCCCAGGGCTCTGGGTGTGGCCTCCTGGAGCTCAGCCATCCTCTTTCTACCGTGGACAGCACAGTACCGCTCATGCAACTTGGGAGGAAGAGAGCCTCATCTTGCTGCTGAAGGGGCCACAGGGAGAGCATGGCCCCGGCTGCTCGGATGTTGCCAAATAAAAAGACACAGCATTCAGTCCTGGTGACTCTGTGTGGCAGTGTGGTTGTGGGCAGTCCTTTAACTTTCCTAAGACTCAGTTACCTTATCCTGTTACACAGGGACACTAATAACAGTACTTCCTGTCCCTAACTATTACCTCCCAAGCAGAGTTCCAGATGAGATAGGATACCCCAGCTCTGCCCCCCCGCCAAGTCCCATATATTTCCCAATAGCATAGCCTATGGGACTGTAACGCCAATTTTCTTGTATCTCTTCCCCCCAGAAGTCTGTGATTCCTTCTGGGACAGCAGCTGTGTTTTATTTACCTTTAGGTACTCAGTGTCTAATAATATTGACAGTAGAAAACCTTCTATAGCACTTCCTCTGGGCTGGGCTCAACCCTGTGAGGTAGATACTATTTTTATCCCTATTTTACAGATGAGGAACCTGAGGCATAGAAAGATGTCTAGAACTGTACCTGGCACACAAAGTGTCCAATATCTGCTTTTGTCAGAGAGATGGAAGGGTGGATAGGCGAGTTAATGAGCAGATCGGTGGATGGACGGCTGGGTGGATGGGTATATGGGTAGATGGATGAGTGTATGAAAGAATGGACGGATGGGTGCATATGGGGGGCAGATGAACTAGTAAGTGGGTGAGTGTATGGGTGAGTAGATGGGGTGGGTGGGCATGTGGAAGGATGACTGGATGAGTGGGAGGGTGGATGGTTGGACGGATGCATGGATGTATGTATGGCTGGATGGGTGAGTGGTAGATGGATAGACGGTGGATGTGTGGATGAGTCAATGAACGGATGAATGAGTGAGTGAATAGATGGTTGAGGGCTTCGATGGTGGTTCATAAAGTGCCTATGTTATCAAGCCCTGAGAGTGAGGAAGTAACCTTGCAATCATTTAAAGGGTGGAGGCATTTAGCAATAGCAAAGGAAACCTCCTGCCCTTAATCACGGAAAGACCCTGGGAACAGGAGACCTCCCCACCCCCAACTCCAGATCCTTGGGCAGATGGCCATCTCCCAGTCCTGCGGCTCTCTCCTCCCCCGCCCCTGACACCGCCCCGGGGCAGCCCCCCACACCTGCGGAAGAAAGGTTGGCAGAGGCAGAGAGGGTGGGAGGGCGACTTGTTCCCTCGTTGTCGGCAGTAACCTTCCTCCCGGCTGCTTGTTCGGCGTAATGTTCCACTTGTCTCCCCGCAACACTTGGATACCCGAGCCAATTTTGTCATGCAAATGAATTCAGCCCCTTGTAAATCCCGCGGAGGGAGCTGGTCTCGGAGCCAGCGGGGGCGGGGCTGCGCCGAGAGCCAAGTGGCTCCCCTGCTGCCCTCCACCACCACGGGGGAGGAGGGTCACAGAGCTTCGCTGCGGACCCCTGGCTCTTCTCCGCTAAAATCCCAGACCGTTGAAGCCGGAACAGGCTTTACAGATGGATCATCTCCGATTACAGGTTAATAATCTGAGGCTCAGAGAGAGCTAGTGACTTGACATAGACACACAGCCAGTTAGCCAGGGCTCAGCCAACTCTCCCGATTCTCAGCCAGAATGCTCTCCACTAGGTCGAGCTGCCCCAGCCGTCGTCTTCATTCAGAGCCCACTGGCCACCAGGATGGCCTAAATCTACTCCTCCATCCAATCTAAGCTGCAGGGCGACAGTAGGACCTTCCAGGGGCCAGGACCTCCCAGTAGCTAGTTGTGTTACAGGGAGCAAGACCGAAGTGTGAACAAGGGACAGGCCTGGCTGTCAGGGGAAGCAGGAGGCTCTAGGGAACAGTCTGTGGAGCTAGGCAGGTGAAGGCCAAGTCCAGGGATATTGGACATGGTAGGGCTGGACTGACAGGTATTACTGGTAGAGAATCGGGCTGGAGTGCAAATGTCAGGGGTTCTGCAAGGAGGGCAGGTTGGCACGGATGCCAGGATGTCATCATCAGCAAAAGCAAGAAAGTGTGGGAGGAGTGCTTGGTCACTGGGAGACGATGTGTGACTAAACCCACGGAGCTACCTGGAGCCCCGAGGAAGGCAAGCCCTGCACGTGAGCTCTGCCCAAGGAGGGCAAGGACAGAGGTTCCAGGCTGCCCTGTCCCAGCTGCAATGCTGGCAGCGCACAGGGAGGGAGGCGAGGACGGGAGAACAGGCACTTGGCTCAAGGCTGCAACACTCCAGCCACTTTACCCCATCCTGGGCTCATTCTTGCAGTAACTCTCTGAGATAGATGTTGTCCCACTTCACAGATTAGAAAACTGAGTCCAGGGAGATGACCTGCCTGGCCCTCAAGGCCACACAGCTTAAAGTGGAGATCTGAATCATGGTCCACAAGATTCAGGCATTCCAGAGGCGGTGTTCTTGCCACTCCACATTCTGCCACTCCTCCCAAACTGGGCTATTGGGAATCAGTCCCTCATGGAACTGCTGACATCTGAGGAGGGTGGGGTTGATAAGAGAAGTGGTTATCGGCAGAGCCCAACTTTCCAGAAGGGGAGAGTTTCAAACCATTTGGAAGACTCAGGGGCTCCAGTGATGCACTGGATAAAGCCCTGTCTTCTTCCCTGTCACCGAAAGCCCTTTCCAACCTGCACCCCACCCCGTACACACTCCCAACTCCTGGCTGTTCCTCAGCCTTCATTCCATGCTCCTCCTTGCCTCCAGGTCTTTGTACAGGCTGTTGCCTCTGCTTGGAATGCCCTTCCCCGCTTTGTCCACCTTCTGACCTTCAAGGCTTGATTCCATTGTTCCCATGACCCTCCTTTCCCCACCCTGGCCAGCGTGGCTTCTCCCTCCTCTGTGCTCCTGTAATTCTCGCACTCACACCTATTACCCTGCTTGTTTGTAGGAATTTATATCGTGTCCGTCTCCCGAACTAGTCCTAGAGGGTCAGAGGCATGTATCACCTCCCAACACATGCCTAGGGCATGGTAGGGGCATGATAAGTACTGCATTGGAGGGAGGGAGGGAGGGAGGGAGGGGAGGGGAGGGGAGGAAAGGAGAGGAAAGGAAGGAACTGGGAACCAGTTGGCCCTAGAAGGAAGATATGAGGCAGATGCAGGGTGAATAAACCCTAGACTTTGGAGTCAGAGACTCCTGAGTCTTGAGTTTCACCGGTGTCCTAGCTGTGTGATCTGAAGCCTGTTACTTCATCTCTCTGGGTCTCAGCTATCTCCCCTGTAAACTGGGGATGGTAATGTCTTCCTCTTAGGTGGTTGTGAGGATAACAGAAGATAAATATAAAACTCATGACACGTAAGAAGTGCTCAACAGATGCTGAGTCCCTTAACCTACCCCCTGCCCAGTGCTGGGCTCTTGCCAAGTGCCCAGAAGGGTGAGTGCACGATGCTGGGGTTCAGTCATACACCAGGAGAGGCTGTGTCTGGTGGCTCCCCATTCTCTACACTGCAGACACTGTGACCAGAGACCTTCTGTGCTCCCCATCTCTGTCTGGGGCCCCTCCTCCTGCCCTGACTGCATCCCCCATCCCATCGCTAAACCCCTGCTCGGATGCTGCCCATTCTCAACTGGCTTGAGCCAAACCGAGTGCAGGAGGTCAATCCACTGCTAGAAGCGCCTGGCCCGGGTCATTCTGAGCAAGCTGCGGACCTGAACAGCATCAGATACGGCCTCAGGGTCCCTGCAGCCGCCGGCAGGGCCTTGGGTCCCCTCTGCCCCTATGGCTGCAGGCACCAGTGCTCTCTCCTGCCCGGCCAGCCCAGAAGGCAGGATGCTGCAAAGGAAAGCGACTCCCCAAGAGCTGTGAGACTGGGGCCTTTGTCCAGCTCTGCCTAGGACCTGACGTGTGCCCCGGGCCGGTCCCTTCCTTCTCTGGGCCTCAGTTTCCCATCAGCCAACTGAGAGGGATGGACTCAGGAAACGCCAAGGCCTCAGCTTTATGGGAGCAGGACCTGAGGATAAGGCATTCCCTTACAGCTCAGACACTTCTCCCGAGATCCCACCACGCTGGCCCGGATGAAGGAGGAAGCGCTTAGCGTGTCCAGGCATTGTGCTAACAGACCTTCTTAAATAAATGATCTCATCAGTCCTTAGAACCACCCTATGGGGCGGCCTGCATTATTATCCCCATTTCACCAGTGGGAAGAGGGCCAAAGAAGGGCCCTCACCCCAGGCTGCACAGAGCCCGGTTCTGCTGACCTCAGCCTCCATACATATGGCTGATGGCTTGGACCCCACCTGGCTTCAGGGCTTGGCTTGGGGCCGTTTGTGAGACTCTCTGCCCAGATGTGCCCACTCCCCTCTGCTGGCTTTGAAGGAGGGTGGTCCATGGTAGATGGAGCGAGGAGGACTGCCAGTGGGTTTACGCGCAAAACGCGCTCGCAGTGCCCCACAGCGCCTGGCTCCTTGTGGGCACTCGTGCTGGAGAAAGGGAGGGGGAAGGGAGAGACCCATAGGTCCTCGATGTTCAGGGGACGTCAGCCCTCCACATCTCCACCTGGACAGTAGACCTCTCTCAACCGCTCCACACGGGAGACATGGACCGAGGTGCAAGTCGCCGGAAGCAGAAGCACCTTCTCTGCCCATCCCTCACCAGAGGCCTCGGGCACACCCCTTCCCTTCCCGGGTCCTCATCCGTGCCAGATGTGGCCTTGAACCACAGGACCGCCTCCACCCCCCACTCTGCTTTGCTGCAATCCCTCCCCCCAGCCCCCTGCAGCTCAGCAAGCCCCCCGGGGCACCCCTGCCCACGCCCCTGCTGATGCAATGCACTGAGCCCCCCTGGACCATTCACCGCGGCCACGGGGTCCGCCCGGCTGCCCGCGGTCAGGATGCCACCTTCCGCTGGCATAACATGTGCCCCGCACCGCCGCCGCCCCAGTCACTCAATCCCAGCCGGTCTGTGGAGGCAGAGATAGTCCTTAATGAGAAGGGCCCAGGCTTTATCTGCTTTCTACTTCAGCCATTATCTCCCCCAGTCTATAGACACGCAGTTACCTCTGACAATAATGCTCAGAGGCAACAAATGCTGATGAGTTTTCTATGCAGTCCGCACAATAAGTCTATCAAAACAACCTCGGAAAATTATGAACCCCCGTGGCAGACAAATACAACCAGCTCCGGCATGAATTTAGAGCCCCCAACGCTACGTTTCTTTTAATTCTTCAGGCCTCCCTTATCTCTGCTGCTCCTCTTCTGGTGGGGAGATAACAGTCATTCTTCTCCGTGCCGGCTTTTTTTTTTTTTCCCCACTCTCTCCCCCCTCCTTGCTTTTTTTTTTTTTTTTTCCACCCACTGAGTGAGATGTTTTCCGTGTCTTTCTGCTTGCTAAAGATAAAGGGTTAAAGACCAACTTATGTTGGGTGCTGGGGAAGGGGGGAGGGGGCACGGGAGAGGGAAAAAAAGTAATCAGCATTCAGGAGATTGCTATCAGAGAATCCGCGCAGAGAACAGTAATTTTGCTGGCTTCGGCGAGGGCTCTCTCCGCTCCCACCCCCCCTTTTTTATGAATGCACATAATGCCTGGAGTGTTGGGGGCAGATAAAAGAATTAGCAGCAGCCAGGGGGACGGAGGCCCGGAGAACAGGGGAGAATTAGAATGTCTATCTTTGTCTCTTCCGGGCTCATCCAGCCAGCCGAGGCTCCCGGCTCGTAAACAATTTAATCTTTTTGCTACAGTTAAAATACAAAGGCAGCAAGGCTCCTTCTTCCAAATGGAAAAGGGAGGAGGTGCAGGACAGGAGGAGGAGGGTTGGCCGGTGGGGGGCACGGGATGAGGGCGAGGCAGATAGGAAAGGGCTGACGCCACAAACTTTTCTGCTGCCGGCTTAACCCCTTGGCCTTGAGACCTCAAGAACTGCCCCCCCCCCCCGACCCGTGCTGTCCCCACTGGGGACACAGCCTAGACTTGGTTTGGTCTAGCCACTGGAGGAGGGGGATAGGGCGGGGGTGAAGAGGGGGATGGGGCTGGGGGGGAGAGGGGGATGCGGCGGCGGGGAGGGGGAGGCAGTCTTGCTCCTTTGAAGGGTCCCTGGTCCCTGTCTTCCAGGGAGGTGACAGCTGTGGCCATTCATCCCTTGCTTTTTCCCTTGGTCTTCCCACAGTCAAGGCCTTTCCTTATTCCTCCTCCACTTCCTGCCTCTCCTCCCCTGGCTCCTTCTAGGCTCTGGTGAGAGCTCCCAAGTCTTGCAAAATGACTTGCTTGCCAGGCGGCAAGCTCCCTGAGGGTAGGGGCTACGGTAGCCACTGCGCCATTGTGCTCCCTGCACAGGGCAGGAATGGGGCTCTCTGCCTCAAAGGGGGGCTCCAAGCTCTCCGCCTACTGCCTGAGACCAGTGATGGAGCAAGGCCAAGACGGGATGGAAGGACACATTCCTTCTCCCTTTTCTCCTGCTCTTTCACACGCACGCAGTGGGAGAACAGAACCCAGGAAAGAACACAGCCTAGAAAGAGCAGAAGCCCTTGTGAAAGGAGAGATCATTTTGAGGGAC
Source organism: Aethalodelphis obliquidens (assembly GCF_003676395.1). NCBI lineage: Eukaryota > Metazoa > Chordata > Mammalia > Artiodactyla > Delphinidae > Aethalodelphis > Aethalodelphis obliquidens. The sequence continues at coordinate 10,698,056 of NW_020838002.1, read as the reverse complement.
CTGAAAATAAGCCAGAAAAAAAGAAGCCTTCTCAAGTCTCCTAGAGATAAGGTTAGAGGAGGCGGGGCCCCTCCAACCCAGGGGGGGCAGCAGCTCATGTGACTGACCAGCTGGGCATCCTCAAGGTAATCCAAACAGCCGGTGCCCCCGAGTGCTCACCGTAACCCCATGCCGTGGCCACTTGGAGCCATTCCAGGTGGGCCCTTGTCCCACACAATGTGGAAAGTCCAGTTTTCATAGGGCCAAGTGGGAGGCTGGTTCTTCCTTCTCTGCTCTTGCCTCTCCTGCAGAGTACTAATCCCAGCATATTGGCATTGAATTTACTGCCCTCTCTTACTTGGAAGCTCCTAAAGGGCCAGGAATTTCCTCCCCACCCCTGGATGCCCAAGCCCAGCACAGTGCCCGGCCAAGCTGGGTGAACGCTTGCTGAGTGATCTGATGGATGAAGAGAGGAGTGACGTCAAGGAAAACCGGGAGAGAGCGGGGAGCTTCTTCGGGCACCAGACACACACTCGAGGAGGGGCTACTCAGGCAAAGGATGGGAGGATGAGGGCCCAAAAGAAGAAGAACAGGGGTGTGGTCCAGACAGCTGGTCCTTTCTCCCCAGGCTCCACCAGCCAGAGCCCTTCAACAAATGGAGGGAACCAAAGCAGTGACCAGGCGTCAGCCAGGTGCAGCCCGGCTGGGGCTCAGCCACATTCAGAGTGAAATCCCCAACCCCTTGGCTTGAGGCCCCTCCCAGGAAGGCATGGGGGGAAATCGTGGGCCTTGGGGTCAGGGGAACTGGGGTCACCTCCCAGCTCTACCTCTTGTTGGCTGTGTGAACTCCAGTTGGGCAATCTCTCTGAGCCTCCGTCCCCTATCTGTAAAATGGAAATAATAATGACTTCTACCTTACGGAGTTGGGTTAGCACATAGTAGGGACCCAGCAGGCATTGGTCATGTCGAAGTAGAAGAAACAATGCCTTGTAATGACAAGCATAGCAGACACAATAAACCAAATATGCTGAAAACATAAACACATCTCAAAGCCCCACAGAGAAGCTTCTACTTACAGCTGACCCTTGAACAACCTGGGGGTTAATCCACATATAACTTAGAGCTGGCCCCCTGTATCTGTGGTTCCTCCACATCTGTATGTATTTATGTCATTCATCCTACCTCTGCCCTCTACTCCTTGAGAAACTGGGCTAAGCCACGATGTGGGGAGTAAAGCTGCTTTCCCAGTTCCTGTGTCCCTCCCAGGGCTGGGGAGGGGACAGTTCAGGAGGAGCTCTCAGGAGACTCCAGGAGGTGGGTGGGGCTGGTCACTTGCTCCAGGGTCTACAGCTTTGCAAATAAGCTCCAGCCTGCTGGCCTTCCCTTTCGATCCCTTCACATCTGTGACCTGGGCTAAGCTCTCCCTCTGGTCCCAACTTCAAGCCCCACTGAAATGTTATTCGTCCTTCCTCACCCTGACCCCAATGTTACCCTGAAAATAACCCCCCAGTCTAGCTGAGGAGACATGGGAGTGGAACGTAGGGTACGAACATAGGTTTATATAAACAATGTTCAAATAATAATGTTTAGTGTTTGTATCTTAAAACCAGACAACAGTTATTTTCAAATATATATTAAATATATATAATCTTGGTCATGTCCTAAACCAGGGTATCCCAAATTGTCCACACGTCAGGATCACTTGGGTAGCTTTAAAAAAAATACTAGATTCTGAGCCCAAGCTTAGAGATTCTGAATCAATATGTATATGTATAAGGGTGAATTTTGGATTTGGGGGGCGAGAAAGTAGATTTTTTCAAAGATCCCAGGTGATTCCGTTGAGAAGCCTAATTTGGGACCTGCTGTCTTTAGCAGCAAAGAAATAGCCTTCATTTTATTCATTAATTCAACAACTACTTTTGGAGCCCCTGCTATCTATCCTTGTGTGTGCTGGGGGCAGGGGGCAGGACCTAAAGAAGCCAGAAAGCCCACAGGGCACAAAAAAGCAGTATCTAACCACCCATGTAGATTCCCCACTCCCCAGCCTCAATCAAAAAACCTGGTGGCGCACTGGTTGAGAATCTGCCTGCTAATGCAGGGGACGCAGGTTCAAGCCCTGGTCCAGGAAGATCCCACACGCTGCGGAGCAACTGGGCCCGTGCATCACAGCTGCTGAGCCTGTGCTCTACAGCCGGTGAGCCACAACTACTGAGCCTGCGCGTCTGGAGCCTGTGCTCCGCAACAAGAGACGCCGCGATAGTAAGAGGCCTGTGCACCGCGATGAAGAGTGGCCCCCGCTTGCCGCAACTAGAGAAAGCCCTCGCACAGAAACAAAGACGCAACACAGCCAAAAATAAATTAATTAATTAATAAACTCCTACCCCCAACATCTTAAAAAAAAAAAAGAAAAACACCCAATACTGATTTCTCCCCTTCTGATATCCGTAGGGCTTACTGCCTCTTCTCTACTTAAGAACAGAGCAGGAATGTTAAGTAAGGACCTAGTTAAGTGCCAAGCACTTCATTCAGTATTTAACTATACCTATGATCGCATTTAATCCATAACTTGTGTGGTATTTATTATTACCTCATGTTATTAATGAGGAAATAGAGGCACAAAGAGGCTGAAGAACTCACAGAAGTTCACAAAGAGGACAAAGGGCAGGGTCGTACCTCTCCCCCGAACTGGCGCGCTGCTTAAGTGCAGGATATTGGAATTCTATTTCTTTATTATTAATCACAGTGCATAGCGCTTAATCGGTCATTCATTCAAAACACTGATAAACCACCCACTGTGTGCAAGGCACTTAACTGTGGGGGATAAATAAGACCCTGTCCTCAAAGAGTACAGTTTAGAAGGTGAACTTGGGCAATTGAGCAAATAATTCAGAGGCAAAGTATGAGTGCCTTCCAAGAGAGGGACAGTAGCAAGTTATCAGAATCAGTGGAGGGAAATTCCTTCCAGCTTCTGGGACTCAGAATGCCAGAAATCCAGAGGTGCTTGGCAAACCTTGAGGTCTTATTTCATCAGAGAAGTGAAGCACCTCACCCAAGGTCACACAGCTGGGTGTGCCATAAATACATGATGTATCGAACGAGATTATTCACTAACTCCAATTACATCTTAACCGCTAATAACTTGGCTCCGGCTCCCCTCATGGGATTTCCTCCTTGGACCAAGCTTCCCTCCCCCCTTCCACTGCCATCGGCCAATTAGAGAAGGGCAGGTGCTGTGATTGGGGTCACGGAGAGAAGAAGAGATGGAGAGGACCACAGCTCACCCCCTATCCAAGGCTGAGAAGGAGGTGATCGGTTTCAGGTGCTCACAGCCTCTCGTGATGAAGAGGCTGAGAGAAGCTCACGCACGTGGCAGACCTTGGATGCCCAGTGCCCCCAACATGAATGCCCACAGCACCCTTTCCTCGATATGTTGAAGACCAGCAGGCATGGGGAGAGTTGTGGGGGCTACATGTAGAGACATTGAGGCAGACCAGCAGAGCTGAAGACAGTCACAGACAAGGAGAACAGTACCACAAGAAATACCCATATACGTGAGAATAAGCCTGGTGTACTAGCTTCTGAGAGAGTCACAGAGATCCAGAAAGGCGCGGGCAGACACAGAGGGATTCTTGGGCAGATTGAGGTATCCACTGATTTCTTCCACTGGAATGTAGGAGGCACCTACTACGTGCAGGCGCAAGGAGCTCTTTGTCCTCACAGAGCTCACGGTCTGGTGGAAGAGAGCAGCATGGAAGCAGCAATTACAGTGCAGTGAGCAAGAAACACAAAGACGAAAAGCATCCCAGAGAAGCACAAAAAGAGAGCCAGAGAGAAAAAGGCACAAAGAGAAACCCGGAGGTGCTGGGAAAGAGGAAGGCGGAAGTGAAGACACACAGAAGCGCTTAGAGAGAGAGCGAGAGAGAGGCATCACAGATGTGCCGCAGGCACGCATGCCTACACCAGCACCTCTGCTGTGCACGAGTGCAGAAGAGGTCCCTCCCAGCGGACCCAGCGCTTCCTCCTGTGGGGATGTGGGAGTGGGGCTTAGGGATATCTAAGCGTTCTCCTGCAGGGGCACAGCAGCCTCAGGTGGGGGAAGAGCCAGGCCCTGATGAAGGGAAACAAGGTCTGCAGATGTGCGGGCAGATGACAGGGAGATGGTAGGTGCTGGGGCTGCTTCCCATCCCCCAACGGTGCTGAGAGCCAAGGCCAGGGGTCCAGCCCCTGCAGATTCTCGATGATGACTGTGTTTGGGTCAGCATCCCTCTGCCGCAAACCAAGAGCACTTCAGCTGACCCAGTGCAGAGTAAGGGGCTCTCCGGACCTTAAGGAAGCCCCCAGTCACCTAATTGGAACCATGCAGTCCTGAAAGCTAACATTCTTTCAGTCTAACTTAAATCCCTCCAACTGCAGCTTAGGTCCAGTTCCAGTGGTAGAGGGCAGGAGCTCAAGGCCACAGAGCACGTGTTCCCAGGATGCCCACTTCATTCTGATCACCTGCTCAGGAACCTGGCCCACTGGAAGTCACCTAAGATAGCACTCCCTCAGAAAGGCTCTGGACCCTACTCCATCATACAGAGGAAAAGAGTCAGGGAGGGGGTGAGGGGGAACTTGCCCAAGATTTCACAGCGGTGGATCTGGAAAGGGGGCCTGAGTCTTCAAAGCACAGCCCTTTACCCCACAGCAGCTGGCCACTGGTTCCTAGTAGAAGCCGTGGGCCCCTGGCAGACTTGAACCCAGGAGGACACAGTCCACACACAGGGGACTGGAGAGGGTTTGGGTGTGGTCTTGGAGGACATGAGCCTGACCCAGGCAACCCTCACACCCACCCAAGCCCTACAGGCTTCTAACAGCACAGGGTCACATACCCAACAAGTCATGCCACCTCCGCAAGCGCCCTCCCACCACCTGAGCCCCTGGTCACCTGCTTTCCTCAGCATCCTTTCTCACGCCATATATCCGTCCATTCAACAAATGTCTGTTGTTGAGAGTCTCCTCACTGGGCTAAGCACTGGGATGCAGAGGTGACAAAAACGACGAAACTCCCTTTAAGGGGCTGATGAACGGGAAGGAAGCGGCGAGGGAGGCCCGACACCGTAGGGCCAATAACCGCACAAAAGGTTGAATCAGAGCGGACGCCCCCGGTGCAGGGGCTCACCCTCCCAGTGCCACCTCCCAACCCCCCGTCCCGGGCCTCTCCACCCCACCGGTCCCTCGACCTCTTGACGCTGGCCTCTCCTACCCGACGCTGCCTGGCTTGGGCATCCCCCGACCCCGTGTGCCCAGCCCTTACGGCCTCTGATTCCGCGCCGGCCTCGAGGGCCTCTCCCACCTGACCAGGACCCTGACCCTGACCCTGACCCTGACCCCGCACCTGCACCGCCTGACACTGCCCGTCCTCCCTCCACCCCGTGGGCCGCTCGACCCAGCTGCCTCCTGCGCGCCCGCGCTCCTGGGGACGTGCGCTGCGCCTCCAGGGGCTCGCCCGGCACTGGGCCTGCCCCCGCCCCCCGCATGCTAAGTGCAGGGCCCAGACTTAAGTAGCAATTAAGGCTGCGGAGAAGCGAGAGAAGGGCAAACAGCCTCCAGTATCCCCATTACACACACACCTCCTCGTTGGAAGAAAAGAGGGAAAGAGTGAGAGAGAAAGGGGTGGGGGGAAACTAAACCAAACCTCACTGCCATTAGGAGAGCTGGCTGGGGAAGAAAAGATAGGTATTAAATAGATGTTTCTGCACAAAAACCCCAGGCTGACAACATCTCTGGCCTTGTAAGGGGGAAATGACCGTGCCTCGGTGTTTACGTAGCCAAAATCAGGGGGAATTATGCTGTCATACTGACAACCGGAGGAGGACAATTTTAAAATTACACCGTTCAACACCTTTAATGATTTGTAACAGAAGAGGTGTGGCTACTCCTATTAAATGTGTTGCCAAATCAATAAAAGGGATAATTGCAGTTGTCGGAGCAAATTATAGCAGCGTCTCTTCTGTTGCTGTACAATGTTCCCTTGTAAACTGCTATTACAGGCAGCGCTGTATTTCTCTCTTATTTGGCCGCCTTGTAATGAGTTGGTACTTGGCAGCATAATAGTTCCACTTTCTTTTATGGAGCTCTCCCTTTAACTTTTTCTCCTTTGTGCAGCCTGTAATTTTCTTGCCCTCCCTGCCTGTTTTCAGAGGTGGCTGTGCTGCCTGTCAGCAGCCTCTGGGTGATAAACTATATTATTTCACATTATTTTCAGGCCTTTGCAATTGGCAATTGGCTGGGGTAGAGGGGTCTGAGGGGATGGGGCTGTCGGAAGGCCGGGAGAGAGGAGACAGGGCCAGGAGGAGAACTAAAAATTCACAGAAATGGAAAGGAAAGGGGATGGGGGTTACGAGGCTGACCTGGTTCCCAGGAGCGGGGGCCTGGCCCTTTAAACACAGGACTTGCCAGGGGCTTCTGAGCTGAGCAGAGACTCTGACTAGTGGCTTACCTATTTGTGTGAAGGGGTGTGCAGAGCCCTGCCAGACCCCAGCTTCACCCTCAGCACCCCAGAACCTCCGCCTCTCCCTGCTCCTAAAAGTAAAACCAATAAACAGCTCAGGACTAAGGAGCTATTGTTTCTCCCTACCCCCCACCCACCTTCTCTGCCTGGGCGGACGCAGGCACCCGGAGCCTAGGCCAGGCCACAGGAGGAGTGGAGAGGCTGCACCCCTAGGAACATCTTGGAACCCCAGCATGGATGAGTCTTAGAGGATCGACGAGCCATTCCCATTGCAGACAAAGCCTGAAGCTGCAGGGAATTCTAAGGCACCATGGGAATGGAGACCATCACAGGCCTGTTCCTGGGGATGTACCAGGACACCAGAAGCCAAGTTCCAGGCCTGAGAGTGCCTCCTCTCCCCTCACCCACACACAGATCTTGGCCCCCGGCTGGAAAGGACAGCGTCCCTGGGCAGCTGTGGACCAAGCTTGCTGTGTGTATCATTCAGTTCCTGAGACAGTGATAAAAATCCTAGCCCAGATAAACCTCACTCAGTCAGTCCCTGCGTTGGGCTACAGGACAATCAATCGGAATTACTGAGAGGTCTCAATGAGAGGCAATTGAAAACGAAACACCACTTTATTACTTCCACGGAGCTGCCATCCCTGGGACCCACTTGCTGCCAAGTAGCACGGCAGCAAGACCTGCTCGGATGAGCAGATAAGACTTGATAGTGAGCAAATAAGACCCATTTGCAATGAGCAGCATCAATTTGCTTGCCAACAATGAACAAAGTCCTAATTCTCTATTAGGTAGGTGCCTTATGGCCTTTGGAGTGTCCTCTTGTTTCCATCCTTCATGGTTCAGGCTAACTTTTTATCCCAAGAGGGCCAATGAAAGTCAACTTGCCTAGGTGCAACCAGAAGAAGTTTTAGATTATAAAGGTTTGAGTGAACACCATTTAGCCTGGGACAGATCTCCAGGTACCTGTCACCAACCTTCCTAATTTGAGCAATAATCAGTCCCATAAAATCCCAGCAAAATGAAAACATGTGGACAGTCCCATAGCATCTGCTTTTAGCAGGAAGGTGATATTCTTCTTTATAATGGTCTGTGCTAACAATGCTTCAATTCAACCAAGAGTTAACTATCAACCCAACCAATGTTAATGGTCTCTGATATTCCAGGCACTGTAATGAGTGTTTGGGATCCATTGGGGAACAAAACAGACACCATCACTGCCCTCCAGGAGGGCACTGGAAATACAATAATGAGCAAGGCAGGTGTAAGGCTTGCTCCTATGAAGCTTACATTCTAGTAGCAGAGACAGACGTCAATCAAATCGTCACATCAGTATGTAATTACAGAATTGTGATGAATGCCGGAAAGGAGAAAGGCATGAGTTTATCTCTGCTAGCCACAAACTGGAAACAACCCAAATGCCCACAGGAGGCCAGAGTGGCTGGAGTACAAGGGGTAGAGTTGTCTAGATGAAGCTGAAGAAGTGGGCAGGGATCCTGGGCAGGGGGGACACATCAAAGATGGGTCTTTGATCCAAAGGGCAAGAGAAAGCCACAGATGGGTTTTAAGCAGGAGAGTAACATGATCCAATTTACATATTAAGAATACCACTTGCTACAGATGTACTGGGCAGATGGGATTGAAGAGGCCCAAAGCAGGAACAGGAAGACAGGCTAGGAGTCCTTCCCAGTGGTCTGTGATAACATTAACAGTGGCTTGCAATAAACTAATGAAAGGATACTCAATATCATTAATCATCAGAGAAACACGCAGTACCACCACCATGAGATTCTACTATATCCCCATCAGAAAGGTGAACATTTAAAAGACAGACACGAGGGAGGTCGTTCCTGATCTCCACAGATCTTGAAGAGATTGGAGAGGAAGGGCAGGGGCTGCAGAAAAGGCCACACATGAGGAAGAATTTCACAGTGAATGGACTGCTCTAGTTCCTGAGGTTACTGCTCCTCAACTGAGGCTGCAGATGGTGCTGAAGGTGCTCAGGAGCTCCATCCTGCTCTAGCTGCTGAGGACTGACTGGGCCTCAGGCCTCTGCTGGAGTCAGGGCTGCAGCTCCCACTGTTCAGACCTCTGAACGCCGTGTGGCCGACAGGGTCTTGGTGCTCCGGCCGGGTGTCAGGCCTGTGCCTCTGAGGTGGGAGAGCCGAGTTCAGGACATTGGTCCACCAGAGACCTCCCGGCTCCATGTAATATCAAACAGTGAAAGCTCTCCCAGAGATCTCGTCTCAACGCTAAGACCCAGCTCCACTCAAAGACCAGCAAGCTCCAGTGCTGGACACCCTATGCCAAACAGCTAGCAAGACAGGAACACAACCCCACCCATTAGCAGAGAGGCTGCCTAAAATCATAGTAAGGCCACAGACCCCCAAAACACACCACCAGACGTGGACCTTCCCACCAGAAAGACAAGATCCAGCCTCATCCACCAGAATAAGGCACTAGTCCCCTCGACCAGGAAGTCTACACAACCCACGGAACCAAACTTACCCACTGGGGGCAGACACCAAAAACAACGGGAACTATGAACCTGCAGCCTGTGAAAAGGGGGCCCCAAACACAGTAAGTTAAGCAAAATGAGAAGACAGAGAAATATGCAGCAGATGAAGGAGCAAGGTAAAAACCCACCAGACCAAACAAATGAAGAGGAAATAGGCAGCCTACCTGAAACACAATTCAGGTTAATGATAGTAAAGATGATCCAAAAACTTGGAAATAGAATGGAGAAAATACAAGAAATGTTTAACAAGGACCTAGAAGAACTAAAGAGCAAACAATGATGAACAACACAATAAATGAAATTAAAAATTCTCTAGAAGGAATCAATAGCAGAATAACTGAGGCAGAAGAACGGATAAATGACCTGGACGAGAAAATAGTGGAAATAACTACTGCAGAGCAGAATAAAGAAAAAAGAATGAAAAGAATTGAGGACAGGTTCTGAGAGAGTTCTGGGACAACATTAAACGTACCAACATTCAAATTATAGGGGTCCTAGAAGAAGAAGAGAAAAAGAAAGGGACTGAGAAAATATTTGAAGAGATTATAGTTGAACACTTCCCTAATATGGGAAAGGAAATAGTCGGTCAAGTCCAGGAAGTGCAGAAAGTCCCATACAGGATAAATCCAAGGAGAAACACGCCAAGACACATATTAATCAAGCTATCAAAAATTAAATACAAAGAAAAAATATTAAAAGCAGCAAGGGAAAAACAACATACAAGGGAATCCCCATAAGGTAACAGCTGATCTTTCAGCAGAAACTCTGCAAGCCAGAAGGGAGTGGCAGGACATATTTAAACTGATGAAAGGGAAAAACCTACAAACAAGATTACTCTGCCCAACAAGGATCTCATTCATATTCAACGGAGAAGTTAAAACCTTTACAGACAAGCAAAAGCTAAGAGAATTCAGCACCACCAAACCAGCTTTACAACAAATGCTAAAGGAACTTCTCCTGGCAGGACACACAAAAGAAGGGAAAGACCTACAATAACAAACCCAAAACAATTTTAAAAATGGTAATAGGAACATACATATTGATAATTACCTTAAATGTAAATGGATTAAATGCACCAACCAAAAGACGTAGACTGGCTGAATGGATACAAAAACAAGACCTGTATATATGCTGTCTACAAGAGACCCACTTCAGACCTAGGGACACATACAGACTGAAAGTGAGGGGATGGAAAAAGATATTCCATGCAAATGGAAATCAAAAGAAAGCTGGAGTAGCAATTCTCATATCAGACAAAATAGACTTTAAAATAAAGACTATTACAAGAGACAAAGAAGGACACTACATAATGATCAGTCCAAGAAGAAGATATAACAATTGTAAATATCTATGCACCCAACATGGGAGTACCTCAATACATAAGGCAAATGCTAACAGCCATAAAAGGGAAATAGATAGTAACACAATCATAGTAGGGGACTTTAACACCCCACTTTCACCAATGGACAGATCATCCAAAATGAAAATAAATAAGGAAACACAAGCTTTAAATGACACATTAAACAAGATGAACTTATTTGATATTTATAGGACATTCCATCCAAAAACAAGGATACACTTTCTTCTCAAGTGCTTATGGAATATTCTCCAGGATAGATCATATCTTGGGTCACAAATCAAGCCTTGGTAAATTTAAGAAAATTGAAATCATATCAAGTATCTTTTGCAACCACAACTCTATGAGACTACATATCAATTACAGGAAAAAATATGTAAAATATACAAACACATGGATGTTAAACAATACGCTACTAAATAACCAAGAGACCACTGAAGAAATCAAAGAGGAAATCAAAAAATACCTAGAAACAAATGACAATGAAAACACGACGACCCCAAACCTATGGGATGCAGCAAAAGCAGTTCTAAGAGGGAAGTTTATAGCAATACAATCCTACCTCAAGAAACAAGCAACATCTCAAATAAACAACCTAACCTTACACCTAAAGCAATTAGAGAAAGAAGAACAAAAAAACCCCAAAGTTAGCAGAAGGAAAGAAATCATAAAGATCAGATCAGAAATAAATGAAAAAAAAATAAAGGAAACAATAGCAAAGATCAATAAAACTAAAAGCTTGTTCTCTGAGAAGATAAACAAAATTGATAAACCATTAGCCAGACTCATCAAGAAAAAAAGGGAGAAGACTCAAATCAATAGAATTAGAAATGAAAAAGGAGAAGTAACAACTGACACTGCAGAAATACACAGGATCATGAGAGGTTACTACAAGCAACTATATGCCAATAAAATGGACAACCTGGAAGAAATGGACAAATTCTTAGAAAACCACAATCTTCCAAGACTGAACCAGGAACAAACAGAAAATAAAAACAGACCAATCACAAGCACTGAAATTGAGACTGTGATTAAAGATCTTCCAACAAACAGAAGTCCAGGACCAGAAGGCTTCACAGGTGAATTTTATCAAACATTTAGACAAGAGTTAACATCTATCCTTCTCAAACTATTCTAAAATATAGCAGAGGGAGGAACACTCCCAAACTCATTCTACGAGGCCACTATCACCCTGATACCAAAACCAGACAAAGATGTCACAAAGAAAGAAAACTACAGGACAATATCACTGATGAACGTAGATGCAAAAATCCTCAACAAACTACTAGTAAACAGAATCCAACAGCACATTAAAAGGATCATACACCATGATCAAGTGGGGTTTATCCCAGGAATGCAGGGATTGTTCAATATATGCAAATCAATCAACGTGATACACCATATTAACAAACTGAAGGAGAAAAACCATATGATCATCTCAATAGATGCAGAAAAAGCTTTTGACAAAATTCAACACCGATTTGTGATAAAAACCCTCCAGAAAGTAGGCATAGAGGGAACTTACCTCAACACAATAAAGGCCATATATGACAAACCCACAGCCAAAATCATCCTCAATGGTGAAAAACTGAAACCATTTCCACTGAGATCAGGAACAAGACAAGGTTGTCCACTCTCACCACTATTATTCAACATAGTTTTGGAAATATTAGCCACAACAATCAGAGAAGAAAAAGAAATAAAAGGAATCCAAATCAGAAAAGAAGAAGTAAAGCTGTCACTGTTTGCAGATGACATGATACTGTACATAGAGAATCCTAAAGATGCCACCAGAAAACTACTAGAGCGAATGAATGAATTTGGTAAAGTAGCAGGATACAAAATTAATGCACAGAAATCTCTTGCATTCCTATACACTAATGATAAAAGATCTGAAAGAGAAATTAAGGAAACACTCCCATTTATCATTGCAACAAAAAGGATAAAATACCTAGGAATAAACCTACCTAAGGAGACAAAAGACCTGCATGCAGAAAACTATAAGACACTGATGAAAGAAATTAAAGATGATACCAACAGATGGAGAGATATACCATGTTCTTGGATTGGAAGAATCAACATTGTGAAGATGACTATACTACCCAAAGCAATCTACAGATTCAATGCAATCCCTATCAAACTACCACTGGCATTTTTCACAGAACTAGAACCAAAAATTTCACAATTTGTATGGAAACACAAAAGACCCCGAATAGCCAAAGCAATCTTGAGAAAGAAAAACGGAGCTGGAGGAATCAGGCTCCCAGACATCAGACTATACTACAAAGCTAGAGTAATCAAGACAGTATGGCACTGGCACAAAAACAGAAATATAGATCAATGTCACAGGATAGAAAGCCCAGAGATAAACCCACGCACATATGGTCACCTTATTTTTGATAAAGGATGCAAGAATATACAGTGGAGAAAAGACAGCCTCTTTAATAAGTGGTTCTGGGAAAATTGGACGGCTCATGTAAAAGAATGAAATTAGAACACTCCCTAATACCATACACAAAAATAAACTCAAAATGGATTAAAGACCTAAATGTAAGGCCAGACACTATAGAACTCTTAGAGGAAAACATAGGCAGAACTCTCTATGACATAAATCACAGCAGGTTCCTTTTTGACCCACCTCCTAGAGAAATGGAAGTAAAAACAAAAATTAAAAAATGGGACCTAATGAAACTTAAAAGTTTTTGCACAGCAAAGGAAACCATAAACAAGACGAAAAGGCAACCTTCAGAATGG